>NC_056725.1:769008306-769233306 GCF_019279795.1 Protopterus annectens
GTCAGAGCAACATACCACTAAGCCAAATCAACAGTTTCCTGAAAGACAGGAAGACAGAAACTTAAATGGCTATCATTTAGTGAATTCAGTTCTCACTTCTCACCATAGCTATTAACCTCTTAGCACAAAAAACCTGGACAAAGCCAATAATGGGAGAACGCAGCCCCAAAATAGGGACAAATTTCAAATACTGACCTTATAAACTTAGAAAATTGCTAGAATAAAAGGTTTTGTGTTACCATTTATTTTCTGAAGAATGAAGTCTGAAATTCAAATGCTTGTCATTATTTAATGAATTCAGTCCTTCAGTAATTTGCCACAAAAATTCTGAAAACCACAGATTTAATGAGGAACAGAACAAAAAATATGAGGAATAAATTCAAAAGTGGTGGTGGCTATAGACTTTAGGCTCTTTTTACCTGTACCCAAAGTACAGGGTTTGAGCCTGAGTGCCTCTAGCCACCAGGTGTATTCAGATGGGGGCATTTCCACAGACACACACATGTACATACACACACACACACACACACACACACTCTGCAATAAAATCAAGGCTAAACAGAAACACCGACCTCAGGAGCGCTAAAGAAAAACACAGAACCTCAGAAGCAACTATACACACACGCACACACCTCTGCAATAGCAACAAAATCAAGGCTAAACAGAAACACCGGACCTCAGAAGTAACTCCATGCAGCTTTCTACAATAAAATCTAGGCTAAACTGAAACACCGGACCTCAGAAGAAACTCCGTGTGGCTTAAGGCTAAACGCCGGTCCTGGACTGTTGAGTTAAATAAATAACTCACTCTCTGTGCCGGACTGTTCCAGTGTTAAATAAATCACACTCTTTGTGCTGGACTGTTCAGTGTTAAATAAATAACACTCTCTATGCTGGACTGTTCAGTGTTAAATAAATAACTCACTCTCTGTTCAAAATGGAAAGCACTTGCAGCATTAAACGCCAGACTGTTCAAAATAGAAAGCACCTGTCCTGCAGCACCAGAAATGTCTGTTTAAACATCGGACCTCAAAACATCTCTGCAATAAAGCAAATTCAAGGCTTGAATGCAACTAGCAGCACATCTGTGCAATAAGTCCTTAGCCAGAAAATGGCTTAAACAACTCTGTGCAGCTTAAGGCTAAAGAGAAAGCACCCACAGGCAACATTAAATGCCCGACTGTTAATAATAACTCACTGTGCAGCAAATAGAGAAATCTCCATTTAAACTCTGGACACCTCTGCAGTAAAAAAAAAAATCAAGGCTAGACAAATACTGGACCTCAGAACATCTCTGCAATAAGTCCATAGCCAGAAGCAACTCCATGTGGCTTAAGGCTAAACGCCAGTCCCAGACTGTTCAGTTAAATAAATAACTCACTTAGCCAGTCATGGATTGTTCAGTTAAATAATTATAAACTATTAAAATAATAACTTAATTTATAAGTTATTTAACTCACTCTCTGTGCCAGACTGTTCAGTGTTAAATAAATAACTCACTCTGTGAAAAACAGAAAGCACTTGCAGCATTAAATGCCGGACTGTGCAAAGCAGAAAGCCTGCAGCATTAAACGCTGGACTGTTAATAATAACTTACTCTGTGCAGCAAATAAAGCAATCTCTGTTTAAACTCCGGACCGTTAACAAGTAAATAACAGTTTTTGCGGCTTAAGCAACTCCGTCTATCTGTTCACAACAAATAAATAGCTCACTCTCTCTGTAAAGCTGCAGAAATGTTCACTTCTCCATGTAGCGCTCCTTGCAGAAACTCAGAAATAAACTCCATTCTCCATGTTGAGCTCTGCAGCATGTTTCCTTGTAGCCATAATTGTGTCTACGTGAACCCTTCAGCTCAAATCCGACAAGCTAATGGAGCTGACGTCATCGTGCACGTGATGACATCAGTTCATAAGCGCGAATTAAAATTTTTTTAAAAACATAGCTGTCAAAAATCGGAAATGAAGGGGTGCCACTCGGGAATCATGGCACCCCATTATTTGGACCCCAAAACTCAGTAAAAAACGAGTAATTCGGTACTGTTGGGAGGTATGCCTGCATGTATAGCTGGATTCTGAGTACTGACTATCATGTTCTTGGTGTTTGAGCTGTATGTTTATAACTATCTCCTATTGGATATTGATCTGATATGTTGATATTAACTGTAGACTACTATGTGTTTAGGACATGTCATTGAGGACTGCTGTCATGTAGTAATGGCATACCTATCAGTGTCAGATGTCTATCTGTCAAAACATTCATCCTAATGCATAAGCTGTTGTCTAGCTAATTTCTGTCTGTCCTCTGTACAGATGTGCAGATGTTAGGTATCCATCTTGGCTGCTTACAGGCAATCTCTGATTGACTGACATTGACATGTTTGCCCAGCTGTGTTATGAATGCCACAGCTAGGAAACCCCACTATGTATGCACCACATGCCATGACATCTGTATGCACCACATGCCATTACCAAACCAGACTACCACAGTCAACAGAACATGCTTGAGTACAGGTCCCTAACCCAGACACTGGCCATGTTATGCAATATATGTTGCATACATGTCAGTTGGAGCACCCCACTGGCCTCTGCAAGAGAAAACCAGATGACTGGATGTTGAATTTAACTGTCACTCTGGGGATCACTCAAGTGGCATCAGTTAATAGATGGCCTGCTGACAAATGTCAGGTGGCATGATACCACATGCCCTACTCTTCTCATCTCTCCATGGACATTAGCCTGGCACACATCTAGGAACACCTGCACCTATGATCCTCAGCACTGACAAATGTATCAGTGTGCATTACTTAGAATAACAGTGTCTGTGTGTTTGTAAACTTGTAGTTGAAAATACTCTGAGGGTCTTCTCACCTACTACACCCCCCATTGCTATACTTCAAAATGGCTGCTGCTGTAATTCACATTAAATGTACCTTGTTGCACTCTTCACCCTGTGGATTACCTGGAGCTTGCAATACCAGCATAACACTGTTCTACAAATGAATAGATAGGTGTGGGTTACCCTCTGAGTCCTGGACAATGTGTGTGTGTGTGTGTGTGTGTGTGTGTGTGTGTGTGTGTGTGTGTGTGTGTGTGTGTGTGTGTGTGTGTGTGTGTGTGGTGTGTGTATGTGTGTGTATGTGTGTGTGTGTGTGTGTGTGTGTGTGCAATTGTATGTGAGTGTGCATATTTGTAGGAGACAGCATTCTGAGGCGACATTCTCCAAATACACTAAACCTTGCCATACATTAGAAGGGATGGTGATGATGCTAACATTAGGAGAGCCATGACAAACCCTCACCCTGCTATCCTTGTGGCATGTGCAATAAATGCATATCCATGTAGTAGCACTGATTAGATAGACAAGGGTTTGTACTGCAGTCCTGATCAATGTGAGATTGTGAGTATGTCAGAGCATTATCATGGGTTTCAGTGAGTACAAAATCCAATGTGGGATACTGGTGCTGGGTATACTGTCTTTACATCATGGTATCCCCAGTACATGTCCCAAGGTCCACTGTATGAGGACCACGGTCACCATCAACCATACAGGTAACTGATTACACTATCCAGCCCAATGATGGATGTGCTGTGTGCACACACTCTGTAACAGTATGGACTCACTGACAGGGTAGTTAGCACTGCTAAGCCCAGGTCTGTCAAATGTGTCTGTGACTGTATATGTTTGTCAAAATGTAGATGACAGCATGTAATACTATGTATTGTTTATTAACACCCAGTACATCCCCCATTACCATACTGTACAAGGCCTGGTGATGTTCTTCACTTAACAGGAAACTCAGGACACACCTCATCCTAAAAGCTCTGTGGTGTGTGCAATTAAGACCAAACACATTAGTAGCAATAAGTACCTAGGTAGGGGTTCTACTGTCAGTGTTGCCAAGTAAGTGTGTGTGTATGTGAAGAGATCTACTTCAGTTTACAGAAAATATATGTCCCAGGAGATCATTTGTCTGAGAAATAACTGGCAAAAGGTAACATTTCAAAGCAATCATCTTGTGGAAATTCATTCCATCAAAACTAGTAGTGGATGTGTAAATGCCCTCTTCCCACTGTACAGCTGTACAGCGATACTGGAGCTGGTATATATAGTTGGGTGTGGTTGTTGAGGGCATAGCCACCCACATTGAGGTTATTGTTGTGCGTATCCCCCCACTTAGTGTGCTGTTAAAAGGTACAGTTTATGTTAACAGGTTAAGTAGTTGTTAATCACACTAGGTGTGGTTCTACTCCACCCCACACCCTCCAAAGTGGGGGGCTGTGCCACCCACACCAACACACCTATGTTTACCAACTCCAGGATTGCACTACATTGGGGAAGAGGACATATACCCTGCCAGTACCATTGTCAATGACATTAAACTGGCGGACTGATTATTTACTGATGTGATGTTTTGGCAATTTGGTCTTGGTGGAATTACACAGTCCAAAATGAGTTTACTGCAAAATGAAGTACATCCATGTGAACAGTATTCTCTGTGTATTGCATGAACACCATAGCCAAACATTTGGTGTGTGCCACCCAGCACACTTACCACTGTCCACTGTAGAAGAGCTGCTGACATCAGCCACCATGCACTCACCTGTATACACCCCTCAGACCTATCAGCCATGTGGCACATGCAGTAACTGTTATACAGACCTGTTACTTGTGTTCAGCTGTACCCGGGATATGCCACAGTTACTGTGTCACCACAGTGCCACACCCCTTGTAGGAAAGTACAGCAGACCAACATCCTGCTGATACATAGACATCTAGAACACAAACAGAATACATTATGGAGACCACAATCAGTCAGTGTTAATAACAGCTATAATGCATCATTGTTGGACAGCTACACACCCAGACACATAAGCATTAATCATTCCAGCTGACAACACATTAAACAGCATTACATTGCTAAACCTTATTCCATTCACCCTGTGCATCAGAACCATATTAGCATGTCCCTGCATTGATGGTATGGATGACAGGGATGTGGCACATGTATCATCATATGCACAGGTTGTGTGGTGGGTTTGCCAGAGTCCTAGGCTGAGCCACTTGGTTGACATCATGCGTGTGGGTTAGGGGGTTCTTTATTAAATGGCCTGTGCAGACGTGGTGTGTGTAGGTATGGAGGTGCCCTAGCTGTGTTGGTGATGTGTGTGTATTTATGCACACAGTTCTGCCATGTGACTGCCCTATACAGGGGTTTGTTGGACAGCTGCAGACTGTACATGGCAGGGTGTGCAGTTCACCGTGTCTAGCCATGGACAAGGAAACTGTGCTTGCCAGGGGTTGCACGGGCACTACCAGGCAGAAGCCCAGATATGGTATGCTCCCCTGATGATGACAATTGTCCGCTGGATCTGTGTCCCTGTTGGGACTGACCAGGAACACATCCAAGTGGCCTGCTGCATTGTGGTGTGGACAGCACCCCCCCTGTAGTGCTGGTGCTGGTACTGCCACTACTGGAGTGTCCGTGTGTTGTTGCATGTCCACATAGTTGCTGACCTATGTCTATGTGGCCAACATGCTACTCCCACCACATGCTCTACCACAGACACCACACGGTCGAGGATTCTCACCATCTCACCCAACCGTATATCCATGACCTCTGCAAAATAATGGTGGGCACCTGCAAGATCACAGATGTGGTCACCTACAGCAGGAACAGTAGCCCTCTGGAGCCTCAGACTATCTATGGTGTAATGTTCCATACATGCCTGTGCCTCCATGATGGCCCGAAACATGCATCTGGTGACACCTGCTGTGGCACTTCTGCCAGGGGTATGATGGCCAACAGCCCTCCTACGAGCACCCCTGTACATCTGCCTGTGTGGTACCTCACTGGTCATCTGGCTATGGCTGCTGTGTACAGACACACTTGCCATAGTCACCAAACTTTTCTGTCCCATGCCACCACCCACCAACTGTCCCTCATATATGGCCACTGGTGATGGGATATGTATGGGCATTGTGACTGTGTGCAGCGATGGGGTGGATAAAAGCGGGATACCAACCAATGGCATAGATTCAGCCCCTGACAACTCTGCCTATGCCTCACTATGCATATCATCATTGTCAGAGTCTGTATGGACACTAACATCAGTTTGCCTGCAGGAGAGACCCTGACCTACCTCACCACCTGTGAGGGGCAGACAAGAAATGTAAATTAAGACATGTACATTATGGTTTACTTCTACACACACACACACACACACACTCACACACACACACACACACACACACACACACACACACACACACACACACACACACACACACACACACACACACACACACACACTTACAGGTGAAGTGGCACAAAGATATTGCACAGACCTCTCATTACCCAACAGTCAACATGCATGACATATGGCACTCAACAGCATGCACTGCAGCCATACTCAGTCCTTGTTACCAACATTATACATCTCTGTGATGCATGAGTTGTGTTAGTAGGTGATGCCGCTTCCCATGGAACACACTGCACCCATATACACAGTATTGCTGTGCACCTGTACAGCACACTGGCATGTACTGTGCACCAAGCCTCACAAGTGTACACACCATTGCTGAATGTGTTTATGTGTAGCAGTTATGTTGGCTCTGTTGTTGACAGCCCCTATGTGTTTGACACATACCTGGGATGATATGAGGACTGATGTCAATATTTAATGCCTGTCCTTTGATTTGCAGATCTCATCATCAGCAGTGCATGTATGAGCAATAAAACCCAGTAACACTGACAACCTTCAAAGCTTAATGTGGGTATGAGGAGTGTACACATCCTTGTTAACATGTCAGCCTCATCCATGGTATGCAATGGGGCCACAATACTGCATATGTTAACATTACACATACCTGATATGTGACATATGACCCGTGCAATCCAATGCAGTATCAAGCAAATGTGTTAGTCTTCAGATGCTGAATGAGATGCATACAATATGTGTTTTGCATAAGTGTGCGCACCCTTAACACAGTGGTTTGTTGAACATCTGTTAAGTGAACTACAGTAGTCACTATTTTTGGAAGGGTTATACTAGCATGAACCATCTTCACTTGCCATTATTTTGTTACTCTGCACTACAAATCTCCATCATCTCTGCCACAATGCAAGGTCAGCTCATGTGCACAGCCCTTGGGGGTCACACAGTGGCTTCACTATTGCTGTAGAGTCAGGGTTATGTCTGGCACAATTCATAACCTTCACTGTGTTCAGATACAGCCATTCTTAGCAAGTTTTGGATGTATGCTTCAGTTCACTGTTGTGTTTCAAGCTGACACTTCTCCCCACCCTCAGCCTTATTGCAGATGCTTGACAACTATGGGCCACACGAGTGTTATTTTGCAGTGTTCCAAATTCCAAACACCATGTCTACCGGCCCAGTTCCAGCTAATGAACAGCAAACCTAAAGGTGTATACTGGCAACAGCAAGCTAAATACTGGGGATGGTGGCCCTGAGGTGGAGTGAGGTGTTGCTTGTGCACCACATATATCTTTATGAATACTGTCTGTAGGTTTGAGCCTTGGTCTCATGACACTATTACACATTGCAACACATGCCTTTGGGAAACTTGATGTTATGCATATGCTATCTGTAGAGAGCCCTGGATGATGTTGCCCGTGGAACAACTCTTTCATTTAATTATTCTGACCCATAGGCCACACATATGCAGAATCCAGGCAATTGTTGACACAGGTACTGCACAGGCAGTACTTGCTATACATTCCTGCAACTCTCTCAGTATTGCTTCATGTTTCTGGGCAGACTCCATGACCAGTTTGCAACATGTTTTGTCATCTGTTTTGGATGGGCATCTGTTTATTTTCTACATCAGTGTTGCCCCATACTTCATACACGCATACATGACTGTCTGCACTGTTTGCCATGGTATATGCAGTGGTGAGGTAAGGCTAATTTTCCCACTTCTGAGTGCTACCTTTCAGATATGGGATCCATTTCATGGTTTGTAAGATGTGTGCAAGCCACGGCTGCCGCTGTTGTAGGTGAGTGAGCAAATGTCATGGACATACTTCTTGGATATCAGACCATTACTTGGTGTGACATTGAGGCCCTGTACTTGATGGAAGGTGTGTACTCAAGAAGAGTGAATGCTGTCAGTACATCACAAGCTGCTTCCACAATATGTTATCTGGAGTGTGTGCACACATATGCTTCCTGTGTTTGTTAAGATATGTATTCCCTATATTTGTTGTCCTAACATAGGATTCCATATTGCATATTCATTGCTCATGTTAGGATCACATTACAGGTTGTAAAAGGTGTGGAATGTGGTATTGTGGTTTACCATTGTTTATATATCAGGAACAGTTGCCATTGTAATAGTAGTGTATACACTGCTGTAACCACTGTATAAGGGTAATGTTTCAGACATGTCCCTACTGTAGGCCATTTGTCCCATTATTATGTTCATCTCTGTCCACACATCTTGCATTGAAAGGTTGTTAGGTATACTGCAGGACTCTTACATACCCTTCAGATATGCCACTATGATGACCACTGCAATGCAGTGCAGTTAACGCCAACAATAAGGGAACATGTACAGCATGCATTATGGGTAGGTGTGTTAAATACGTACGTGCATGGCAAATAGTATGGCCAAAACATGGCCACTGTATTGGCAAACCTGAACAAAACAACTCCATACTCACCAGCTACAGGCTGCTGCCCAAGTTGTATACCAGAGGGACCTAAATAATTGTGTGAGAGAAGTAATGTCAGTAGCCACACCTGTGGAATTGGTACAGGGTGAGAGCAGCATTTCAGCACATCGACAGTACAAACCCACAGTACTAGATATTAGGCACATCTGTTCATTACTACACTGCAGCAGCAGACTATCTTATCTGACATATGCATGTAGATACTTTACAGATGAAAATGGATAAGCAACAGTGGTCTAGTAATGTGCCCTGGGGCCTTACCTGCATGCTCCTCATCCATTGTGTGGATGGCACCCACCTCCACAATGCTGCCTTCAGCCTGCTGGCTTGTCTGGCGGGCAGGTGCCCCAAAGCTGGCGAGGAGCTCCTCAGCATGTGTCAGTGGGTGCTGGATGGCATGACCCCCACCTGTGGCTAGCTGGTCCCATCTAACTGTAGCAGCACGTTGATGGGCATGGCAGATCAGATCTGTGCACTGATGCCGCACCTGCTCATAATTTCGGTTATGCAGACCAACATCGTTTACCCTGTGGACGAGCTCATTCCACAGGGCGGTCCTCTCCTACAGATCCTGGGCCCTGCGGCCTAATAGTATGGCATGATGCATGATGAGGTATTGGATGATTGCATCATTTTCAAAGTTTCTGAATGCAGGCGGACATTTCCGGGGCATTGTACCTGGAAGACATAAACAGAAAAAAGGTCACAGGACTTAATATGGTTGTCCATGTGCACATCAACAGTGGATATTACTTGCAAATAATTCAGACTATACCATAACACTGTAAGCTATCATGGCTTTGACATCTTGCATTGCCCTTCTGGCCCTGACCTTTCCAGTATCCCCAATGTTGGACGCTTAATGGCATAATCCACTATTCACCATTCATTTCTATGCAGAGGGATGACAGTGGCCATCTTCCATGTGGATGGTGTGTGGATGGTGGCATGTTTGTGATTGACTGTAGTGTGTGATGAAACTGTGAGCACATGCCTGTGTTCATGTAGGAGGCAAACTGTGATGTTCTCATGCCCCATGGAGACTTGCTGTTGTTGCCATCAGTTGGCATTATGTCCATGCTCACCATTGATGTGGGCTGGAGTGTGGTTGATGTGCATATCCCCCTGTACTAATGTTGTGGACAGGGTGCCACTGTTCCTGCCTATCCTGTCCTATGCAGGTTGCCTGTGTCCATGGCATGTGTGTATGAGGTGTGCTTTACCCTCAGTACAGGCTGACTTGTGTTACTGGCTCTGAGACTGCGTACATATGTGGAGACATGGATGCAATTGGCCTTGGTGGTTTGTTATAGTCAGCCTTTCAGGAAGTCACCAGTGAACCTACATGCTTGCTCAGATAGAGGTGGACTTGCTTCCAAGTTGTGGTCTGCACCTATGTGTCCCTGTACAGCCACTATAGCAACCTATTATGTGCTTTGTGTTTTGGTGCTGTCCACCAAGGGGGATTACTCTATTGTTGGTGGAGGATGGATGTACAGGTCAGGTACTGCTGGTTCCATATAGCTACAGTGGATATGAAGTGTACACACCCCTGTTACAATGCATGGTACTTGTACAATTGGGACACGACCCCACAAAAGCACATGTCAAAGCAATCCCCACCTGTGATGTGTCCTATAGCCTGCTGAGTTCAATAGGGAACATAACAACCTGCCCTGTGGAAACATATGGGAATTAATAGTACAGTAAGCCAGCTGAATGTGTGTGCACACCCTTACACTGATATGTTGTGTAAACACCTGCTGAGATGATTACAGCATCCATTTGTCTTGGTTTGTACTCTAATATCATATCACATCTTCACTTGGCAATGGTTGCTCACCTTCCATAAAACAACTTTGTTTCTTTTTCAATAGAATTGTACAGGTTATGGGTCACATTTGAGATGAGAAACATTTTGACATGACTTTCTGTGGTCTCATTGGCATACAGCACACAGACCTGGCATTCCAACAGGGGTGTGCACACTTTGATAACCAGTGTATATGGGTGTTGATATAGCTGTTAGTGGTAGGCATGAATCGTGGGTCATAACACAGTTGTACACTTCTCTGATTACTATGTGATAAGCATGCCTACTTTAGTACCCATATCAGTGTCATGGCAAAGTAACAATCAGTAGCAGTACACATTTTATTTTGTTGTATGCAGTGACAGTGATATTACACGTGTGCAACATGCACATCCTATTTTCTGGATTGCTTGTGACCCATGTTATTACTTCTGTGCCTTTCAACTGAACATACACATACATACACATGCCCAGGGGATACCTGGTATACTTTTGTGTTCTATGTCATTATGGCACTGTATTTACAGTCTTGCAGCTCAATCATATGTCTCAACCTGTTATACCATGACTTCTGGTCATTGGTCCACATCACCAGGTGACAAAACAGTCAATTTTGGTAAAGTATTATTATAGCTGCCATAACACAAGTACATGTGTAAGTGACTACAGATATCTGTCACAACAGTGAACATTGTCCAGAAGAACACCGTACAGTTGAATGTTATTAATTCAATATATCACATGCAGGTTAACACACACATCTGCAACAGTGCTTTACTATGCTCATGTCATATATAGGTATTCTAGATTTACAATACAAATATGTATAATACTCATATTCACAGGTGACATGGATATGGACAAAATCCAATTAACTGGCCTAGAAGTGGCACAGGCACAACTGACAGACATTCTAGTTGTTGCCATATGTGAGCTGTCCTTTCCCAGGGTGTGTCAGGCTTCTCAGATGTAACCCAACCTATCCACCCCTTAGAGCATCACATGTGGACAAAGCCTAACACTGGGGGGAATATATAGGTTCAGATCGTAGATATGCCTGTTACAAACCTATGAAGTTTGTAGTATGATACATTTTGCATAACTATGACTGTTCTGAAGGTGGTGGGGTCTGAAACTCATGTATCTGTCATTACTTCATTACTTCCATCTCCAGCTATTTGCCAGATTAATATAGATGCTTGGAGGAACAGAACAAATATTATGATGGCTAAATCTTGACATTCTGTGAAGATCTGCACAGCTGACAGGTATGGCCCACTGCAGACAAAGCCATATGCTATGTCCATAGCAGTTGTTCATCAGGACATCATTACAGCAAGTATAGATGGCATATATACATCTTTCATAATCATCTATATCATTATTACAGACCAAGTACTACATTCAATTACATTCTTACATGTTTCACATACTTGGTTTATCTTCAGGTTCCTTCTTTGTACAGGTTGTCTTCTTGTTTCTTATTTTTTACTTTTAGGTTTTGTTTATGTCATTTCTAATTTTTTTTGGTGTGTCTCTCTCTCTCTCTCCACTACTGGGATCAAGCTTGTTTGAATAGGTTGAAGAATGGCTTTTGTAGGTAATGCTCTTGTTCAGGTGATGGCCTCTGCACCAGTTGCTGTTCCCCACTTGCTAAATGCATGCAGGCAGCTGTGTAGTTCTTCCAACAGCCAATGTCATAGCAACCCACTACTATAAATAACTGCATCATTTGGGCATTGTCCCTTTACCTTGCCTGTATGGAAGACATCCTTCATGTGTGGGGGCAGCAGTGTTACAGAGAGCAGGTAGGAATACCTCTTACAACAAGACTTGTAGACACAGGCCAACTACATGTTTGTATAAGGTTCCAGACTTAGGGACAGTGAGTGAGTAGTGCTGTTATATGCATTGAATACTGCTAGTTTTACAAGGTTTGTGTGTACATGCTAGTTTTGCATAGAATGCAGTCTGGCTGCATAGCTCTCAACTGTGGGCCTATCCACATGATGGCCAGAGGATTGGCTGTTACGTTTTGTCTGTTCTCCACACAGGTCTTGTCCCTGACATATCAGTGACATTCTCTCTGTTGATTGCTATCAGTAATAATTTAATGCAGCATCCATTTGTGTTTCTGACTTCATATTCCTGAGTAAGGGTATGTTGCAACCAATCCTGTAACACCAGCAACCTTCACAGTGTATAACAGCAATATTTCAAATATGGCTCTGTGTTTCAGCCTCTGTTCTCCACTTATATACCAGGTTTTGTCCAGATGTCATGCAGCAAGAGGTTGATAAGTATGGTCTATCATTATTTAGTGCTGACATTTCTGCTATCATTCCAGTGAGGTTGTGGACTCCCAAACAAGTTGTGGGGTAGGGTCCATATATATGAGGGCTACAGCTGGACAAAACATGTGTGACCCTGTACAGTCTGGAGGTCAGTGTATAGAGAACACTGTTAAATGCCCTTGTAAGACATTTTATGGGGAGGGGTATTAAATGTTTTTAACCTAGGCTGTTGCAACATATGAGGAATATCAGTAATAAGAAACATAAAGGTATATGGCTGTACATTTTCATATGTTTCACCATGGGAACAGTGGCGTGCTAGAGCTTACTGTCTTGCACACAGTTCTGTTTGTCAGTGTGATAGTGACATTTTAAGTTAAGCATTGTTATGTAAAGGATACATTTACATTGTGACAATGGATACTTTTCTCCCTAGGGGGTTGATGACAGAGTTTATTTGGAGGCTGTTGAACTACATCTGTAATTAAGTGTTGATTAATTCTTGTCTTCAAGGCAAGTGTGCTTTTTCTGTTGTACTACTTGAAAGCTTCAGCCTAGACAGCAAAGTATGTTATTTTTTGCAGATTACTGTATTATATGTTTTCTTTGAGACTCGCATTAATCAGTTATTATGTATTTCAAACACCTAAATACTATAAGAAATGGCATAAAAAACTGAAAAAGTACACAAATAATCATTTATATGTATGCAAACTGTGTTGTGTCATGTCCTTTGCATTGTGTGTGGGTATATGTTTCATGCAATAATTCTCATTTTTAGGAAAGAATAAGACATTGACCATTTGAAAAGGTGGCAACTGTAGGAATAATGGCTGTTTGATATTCTGTGCACCCTCTATATATACTTTCTTTATATATATCTATAAGTATTTATATATTTATATATGTATGTTTGTATATATATATATATATATATATATATATATATATATATATATATATATATATACTGCTTCCACATTGTACATTCCCTATGGCAGACTGACTGTTCTGCATGATATGTTAGAGAAATCATCCCAACATCTTGCAGCTCAGATGGCTTAGTGGTAACTTGTTGTGACTATGTTGTGCCGGGTCCTGGTTCAAGACTTGCAAGGGCTGGTTATTTTGTTGCAAGGCAGAACAGTTCAGCTGTGGAGGAAGGGATAATGGCAATAATAACAATTATTATTATTTTGGGCAACAACTATTTTGGGCCACTTCACCCCCATTTACAGTGCCTTTGGTCAGATGTTTTGCAGTGAGAGGTTCAGAGTGTGGCTCCGATGTCCGAATGCACTATATATATATATATATATATATATATATATATATATATATATATATTTATAGATGGTTATAGATATATAGATATGTATCTATATATATGTCTACATGGTTTCACTTCATAATCTCGAATGCTGAAATCTTGAATTTCAGCATTTCGAAACTATGAAGCCGAACCATTCACAATCTCGAAATCCACAATCACGAACATGCATACACCATACACCACATAACACACACACCATTCTACCCACAGCACACAAACCACACAACCCTACACGACATGTAAGCAGGGGGGTAAGCCCCCCTGCACCCCCCATGTGGGGGGCTGCACACCCCACACACTCCTACATATACCAACTCCGAGATCGCACATAATGAAAAAAACAATCAACACCATGGCATTCTACACTCACTCACACACAAATACACATCACACAAACACAAACACCAACAAATCCAACACTCACACTCATAATTGTACCTACCTACCCTTACCCATACATACAAAGTACGAAAATACACACATACACTTACTCACCTTCAATTCCAAACACCATACCAGCCAAACACTTTACGTAACTTACCGGAAATGCATAAGTGCAGATTCGAGATATTCAAACTTGCTCTTATGCACTTTCGGCATTCTGCATTTTCAGCTTCATGATCTTGGAATGCTGAAATTCGAGATTTCAGCATTTTGAGATTATGAAGTGAAACTGTCTACACACACACATACATATATATATATATATATATATATATATATATATATATACACACACACATGCACGCATCACGACGCATCGCACACACACACACACACACACACACACACACACACACATATATATATATATATATATATATATATATATCTACACACACACATATATAAATGCATTTTCCTTACTGTTGAATGACTGTGCTGCATGATATGTGTGAGAAAACATCACACATCTCTACAGCTCAGGTGGCTTAGTGGTAATTTGCTGTGGCTATGGTGTGCAGCGTCCTGGGTTCGAGACTTACAAGGGCAGGTTATTGTGTTGCTGGGCAGAACAAGGTCTGTTGGATACAGTATGTCTGAGGTGGTTATAAGTGGGTTTGTGTAGTGGTAAGCAATACTAGCGTCTGTTTAGATATGCTTACAGGCAGTTAGCTTGAAAAGCGCTTAATCTGTGGAGGTATGCAAACAGGCTTAAAAGTGCTTATCCCTGTGCTAATGTCATGAAAAGAAAAAAGGGTTGATAGGAAAGTGGTGAAAAAAGGAGGCACACAGAGGGAAAGTAGCTAGGGATGTGCAAGGTGGGTGTAGGGAAAGTTCAAAGCTGTCCATTTCTTCTATAGAAACAGCTGTGCATATATACTGAATTTGGAGGTATATTTGGACACTAAAACGCCTGAGAGAGGGATGAGGACAACAATAATGTGTTGTGAAGCCAATTAGACCAGATTACATGTGTTCAGCGGACACGTGTGTAAAATGGACAGCTATGTATGGGGTAAATTTCTTTTTTTGGGAACAGATTGCTCTTTTTTTTTAAGATGATAGTGGGATGATGGGGAAGGATAGTAGGTATATTTGGGGAGGTAGTTTGGGTCGGAAGACAGACAAGGCAGACAAGACAGCATACAGGGGTGGTATATGACACATGTGGGGGGTAAACACTTTGGACAGGGATGGCTGTTTGGATATTGGAAGCCCATGAGCCCCCAAATGGAAACAGTGGGACTGAGGTCCCCACCCATGGGCAGTCAACACTGCACCTTCACAGCCCCGAAGGTGGCTGTGTTGGGGGCTGAGTAGGAGGGGCAGGCTGACCCTCTAATTATGCCATGCAGCCCTCAAGCTGGCATAGAAGATCTCCAAACTCCTTTTGGTGCTCACTATGCACCAAACCCTGGACCTGGCTTTGGGTGACAGTATCCTGCCTGCGCCCACTCCTGGGGGGGGCAAGCCCCATCCCCTGAGGCAGTTCCACCCAAAAGTGGTGCAGGACCAGTGGATGAGGAGGTCCTGTGGTGGGTCCCAGATGTGCTGGGGCCCGGTGCCATGGCCAGATGACGTGGGAGAGGTGGGTCCGCTGGGACTGGCCTTCCCAAACATGCTATGGTGTTAGTTTTAGAACATTTGTGGGTTAGTAATAGTCAACACAATCCAGGACTAGTTATAACAGCATGCATAGATATTCTCATTAACCCAAAACAACAGATTTGGAACAGTTGCATAGCAAGCAGAACACATGCATATATGGCACCACAGTGGCCATTACAATGGCATGCAGGTTACATTGATAGCAACAGGCCACTAATGATAGTATTTCAACATGGAACATTAATAGAAACACATTTCAATATTTGTTGAACAATGGGACATATGTCCCAACAGTAGGTTTGGTGTAAAACATACCCATTGATTTGTGTGTTTAGATTATTGTTGCAGATATGGTGTGGGGAGAGAGAGACATCAATTAACAACTTGTATATCCTTGCAGTACTCACAAATTTAATGATCATTGCTCTAATCATTACTCTACAGGTATTATTACAATGCAATATTGCCTTGGTTTGGGCAGTGGTATGTTTGTACACAGTGTATACTTCAACTGTCTTATAGCTACATTCTACTTCTCTTACCTGGCAGACCTGTAGAGGGAATGTTTGTTAACACTACCTGACTGTTTCTACACATATTCCCATATTCCTAGTTAAAATTCGCATACCTCTCAACCTCTTAATGCAAAAAATCTGTACAAAGCTTGACAAACTGGGGGTACAAATAGGGACATGTTTTAAATATTACTCTTATAAACTTTTAGAATGTTGCTCGATTAACAGGATTTGTTTTAATATAATTTTGTGAAAGATCTGAAGTCTGAAACTCAAATGTATGTCATTATTCAGTGACTACAAATCCTGAGATCATCCCAGTGATTTGCCAGGAAAATAGAGGAATAGGACAAAAATATGAGACAAAAATCTGGACATTCTGCAGAAATCTGTACAGTTGAGAGGTTATGATTATGCATACAGCTTACTATCACTCCTGGGATTTGAACCATGGCTGTATGTGGTAAAAAATACAACAATTTGTGTTTCACCAAAGTGAGCAATTTAGATAAACACAGTCTTTTCTTTTCGTGTTTTCTGTCTAAGTCTCCAGGATTTGTTTTAATATACATTTTGTGAAAGTTCTGAAGTCTGAAACTCAAATATATGTCATTATTTAGTGACTACAAATCCTGAAATCATCCCAGTGATTTGACAGGAAAATAAAGGAACAGGCCAAAAATATGAGGCAAAAATCTGGACATTCTGCAGAAATCTGTACAGTTGAGAGGTATGATATGCATACAGCTTACTATCACTCCTGAGATTTGAACCATGGCTGTATGTGGTAAAAGTACAACAGTCTGTATGACCTATATGGGACTATTACTGTCATATTGTCTGGTTTATTCAGTAGAAACCATACACATTTTTTATAGTACCAGGTGACATTTTACTTCTATTTATTTATTTGGTATGACTACTACAAGCAGGATTGTTACTCACCAGCCTCGCAACACAGCCTTTGCAACCTGCTGGCATGGGCTTCCTGGTTCACAGCCCACTCAGCTGCAGCTGTAATGAAAATAGAGAAACATTTATTGCATACCTACCCATCACATACACAGGCTGGACTTTGGTAAACAATTATTGCTATTAATACTTACAAACTCCTGGGACATCTCCACTGTCTCTTGCTTCTTGGACCCACTGTTCCAAGAACTCCCTCTTCCTCCATTTCAAGTTGGCATAGTGGTGCCAGACCTGCTCACCAGTCCGAGGGATACCAGTGGCACTGTTGAGATCATGGGTGAGATTTTCCTAGGCTTCCACTTTATATTGGGAGCCCTGGTACTGGTCTTGCAGCAGTCTTGTGTCATGTTTTTTTACCATGACCTTGGACTCCTGTATGCCCCAGCGCTGCGCCTGGAAGTGCATGCCCTCTCCAACACCTGCCATACTGCCTACAGTGGAGAGCTACAACCAGTTATGAGCTTTATTCCCCCCCTGCGGGGTTTAAATATGTCCAATTTCCCACCCTTTGCCATGATTGGATGACTTTGAAAATGCTAAGCTAAGCTATGGGCAAACCTGCTTAGCTAAAGTTGGGAGTGCTTAAAGGGGCAGGTTCAGCATTGCTTACCAATGGGCAAATCCACTTAGCTGGGCTATTCATTGTTTAGTATTCATATGTACACAATGTTTACACCCAGTCAACATAGCTGTGCAATGCTTAGCATTGCTTATGTTTTGTTATATTGGTCTACCACCTGTATGGGATTGATTCATCATTCATTACATAATATAGATTTATTTACCTTCCCTGACATCCCCCAATGTGCTGTGATTAATTTATTCTTGTGTGACTATATTGTATGGGGTACTTGTGTTTATATGGGGGTTTCACTACTGTATTACACTGACACCTCGCATCTGGGCCTAATACATTACTCTGGTTGAGAAAAATCAGTAACTTCTTACATAAATATATAAAAAATTAAAATGTTAATGTTTACACATACAAAATAGAAATGGCTTTGGTGAGGCTCAAACCATAAATGACTATATGTAAGGCATATGCGCCAACCACTACACTATTACACTTATGCTTATAACAGATGTCTATTGCTTTTTAACTTATCATGCCGTTTCAGTTGGGCTAAGCGTAGCTAATCAATGGGCACACCCATGCAGCTATGCTTAAACCTTATTGCATATATAAAAAATATATATATTTATTTGATGTGTTTTTTATTTGTACCCTTCAGAATATCCATGCTAATGCTGAACCTGTTATTCTATCAACTTTCTGTTTTGTAGGGACGATTGTCCCTTATGGCTTTGTCCACATTCCTTACTCTGACGGGTTGGGAGGTGTGCGCTATGTGCTTATGCTAAATCTGTTATTCTATCAACTTTTGGGTTGGTAGGGAAGATTGTCCCTTACTGCTTTGTCCAGATTTCGTACCCTGACGGGTTGGGGGTGTTATGAGCATTCTCACTCATATTAAATTGCCGAATGGCAATTCTGGAGTGCAGGGGGCATGTGTATTTTGAGAGCTCTGCTCTCAGACACACCCCCTGCACTTGTACATGGAACCATGTCTGTTTTACAGTATGGCAGTGTGCCTTCATACATATACATGGCACGCTGTCGTGCTGAACAGAATCGGTTCCCTGGACGGCTGCTTGCTGAATCTAGGGGTCTGTCATACACATCTCCATACATATCTATCTATGTATATGTTTCTTTTTTTATATATATATATATATATATATATATATATATATATATATATATATATATATTTGTAGATACCAACCCTTCCTGATTGCACAGTGTATTTTTCCTATTGTAAAATAGCTGTAATGCATGGTATGTTTGACAAAACATCTCAAAGACTTACAGCTCAGATGGCTTAGTGGTACATTGCTGTTACTGCAGTGTGCAGGGTCCTACAGGATGTTTATTAAAGTTTATTAAAGTTAGAAAGACATGCGTCTGGAGCGTTTCTCCCCAGGCCTCCACTGGAAATTGGCTTCATTCAAAGTCGGACTTTCCTGGTTAACAAATGTTAAATAAATAAAAATAAATAATAATAGTACTTTTAACACTGCTTTTCCATGTAAAATTAGATTGCCTGTTGTAGTACTTCAACCATGCACACACGCATTCAAAGCTGGGACTCTGAGTACTATACTGTCTTGTTCTTGGTGTTTGAGCTGTATGTTGTTATGTAAATCCTATTGGATATTAACATGATATTATTATATTAACTGTAGACTACTATGTTTTTTGCCCATGTCATTGGGACTGCTGTCATGTAGTAATGGCATGCATGTCAGTTTCAGACTTCTATCCTTCAAAACATTCATCCTACTGCATGACCTGTTGTCTGCCTACTTTCTGTCTCTCCTCTGTGCAGATGTGCAGATGTCAGGTATTGCTAAGTCATACAACTATGTAGGTGCCTACATAGCATTGTGCTGTGGGCCTGGACACTGATGCTAGTTCCAACATATGGGACATTCCTTCATGTGGGCCTTGCCCCTTTTCCTTGCCTGTGTGAGGGACATTACAGAGGTGGTGGGCTACACATTCACAGACAGTAGGTGGGAATACTTCACAGGACAGGACATTTGGGGATAGCCCAACAACATGGAGGACACATCCCCAGAATAGTGAACAGATTCTATCTCATCAGTGCTGTTATACACATGGTGGGTTGATTGATTGTCAGGGTTGGTGTGGACATGCATTTAGTGAGTGACTTCACATGTGACAGTCTATGTCTCTGACATTCTTCTCCACTGGCATGCTGTCCACAGACTGGCTACATGTTTGCCTGTTATATTTTGTCTGTTCCCCAGACAGTTTGTTTCCTTGGAAAATCAGTCAGGGACTCTGAGGAATGCAGTCAGTTAATACTCACATCTGTTAGTATTACTGACGTCATATTTCTCATAAAGGATATGTTACAACAAACCCATTAACATCTGCAACTATCTCAATGTATGACAGCAATATGTGCAATCTACCCCTGTGCTTGTGTCTCTGGCCCCAAATGATGTCAGGCTTTGTCCAGATGTCAGTGAGGCCCAGACATATTTATTATCATTATTTCTTGCCTTCTTTCCTGCTACCATCCTAGTGATGTAGTAGACCCACAGACATGTTAGGGAAGAGGCCATAGATATGAGTCCTGAGCCTGTACATTCTGAGGTGAACTGTACATTTTAGAGGTCTGTGTCTGCCTGGCCATTGTTAACAGACTGTCAGGATTGTGTACACATGTCATGTGTACATGTTATTTGGGCTGTGTATGGAGGGGGGGTAGATGCAAGTGTTATGGCTCCTTTTTCATCTGACTGTGCATGCTGCTCCAGTTTCTGCTGGCTTATTGGCTGTAGGCGTTTATAGGGGCAGACTAAGACTTGTCCCGTACCATGGTCAGGATTCAGACTACACTGAGAATTGGGCCAATATATGTAGGGCTAGTGTGTGAGTGACATACAATTATGTATTTGCTCACACAGTCCGTACACTCTACTGTTCACTTTACTTACTGTGAGTGTGGAGATATTGGCTGTGGGTATGCGCTATGCACTTTCACACTGGTGTCTGTTTTTCAGTCCTCTTACATCCCTGCAGTGCCTGATATATTTGCAAATACATGTGTAATTACCCACAGCAGATTTCCTATTTCAATTACTCGGTGCTATTTCACTAAATATGTGTTACAGCACACAGGATGGTGTTACTGCAGTAACTGTGTTACCTTATCTACGGAGTATTTCAGATACATCCCCATTTTCTTGGCTTCCACCCACCACTTTGTCAGCCTTGGACAGAATTCATTGCAGTAAGGGGTTCGGAGCATACCTCTCAACTGGCTGGATTGTTTCAGGATGTCCAGGTTTATTGCTCATATGTCTGGTCTGATTTACAGATTATTCTCATTTCTCTGGTAAATCACTGTGATGATATGATGGTTGTTGTCAGTAAATGATGACATACATTTCATTGTCATACCTCACATCCATCAGAATATGTATGCTGAAACAAACTGTGTCACTCTGTCAAGAATAGTACAGGGGGACAATGACCTCTTCCTTCCTGGATGCAAAAGCATTAGCAATGAGATGTCCCACATAGAAGGAGTTTCTGACCACAGTGGCAATGTGGTGATCAAAAGAGACATTGCTGTCAACCTGTGTACCCAGATCTCTTGCAACATATTCTGTGTTCAGGGGACTAACATCATAGGTTCATAGGTTCATAGGTTCATACTAGGCTATCTGCCCTAGGGCATTTATAAGCCTATCCAGAGTGTGTTTGGCTTTTGACACCCATTTTAAATGAATTTTGCTAAGCCCTTTTTCGAGGTTAGTATGCTGCGCCTCTGTCTAACAGTGACACAGAAGTGATACCCGGGGTAAACCTACTATCTCCCATCCACTCATCAAGATTCCTCTTGAAGAGAGTCAATGAGGGATTCTGCCTAACCTGGACTGGGATTTTATTCCAGAGTGAAGGGAGCCTCTGGGTTATGAATCTGTCCCTCCAGCATGTCCTATTTATTTCAGTGCTGAGGTTCAAGTCTCTCGAGCGCGTAGCTCGATGGGTTTTGGATCAATGTGGTAATTCATGGGAACAGGGTTTTGTGGTAATTCATGGGAACAGGGTTTTTCCCAAACGGGATGACAACACATTTTTCTGACATTGAGCTTAAGGCCATGGCTCTGACACCAGTCATTGGTCTCAGTGAGGCCTGCTTGTAGGATGCCAACATCACTTGGGTAGTTAATAATAGCTCCCAACTTGCAATTGTCTGCAAACTTTGTCAGTCAGAGTCCCTTCATGTTGGCATGGACTTCAGAGAAGTAGATATCAAATAGGAGAGGACCCAGGACAGAACCCTGTAGGACTCCGCTTATGACTGCTCAGCAGTCTGACTTGGAGCCAGCTATTTTCACACTGTGAGTTCTATCTGTGAGCCAGTTTGCAATCCACCTAGTGATATAGGGGTTGATGCCTAGCTTAATGAGTTTTTGCATGATTCCTGAGTGGGGAATGTTATTAAAGGCTTTGGCCAGATCAGGGAAGGCTGTATGAGCCACTTTGCCTTCTTCTGCAGCTTGGGTGACTGCCTCAAAGAAGTTGACCAGGTTGATTGAGCAGGCATGACTCACCCTTCACCAGACCAATCTGTGTGGAATCCTGAGTCTGGAGATTCCCATATCCCTGTTTATTAGGTGCATGATGATTCATTCTATAGCTTTGCATAACAGACTTGTCAGGCTAATGGGGCGATAGTTCCCATGGTCTGTAGTCACTCCTCCTTTGTGGAGAGGGGTGACTGTAGCAGTGCACAATTCAGTAGGGAAAAAGCCTGAAGTGAGGCTGCGACTGAACAGGGCACACAGGTGAGGTGCCAGGTCACTCTGTAGTTACTGTAGGACACAGCCAGAAATATTGTCATGTCCCATAGAAGTTGTATTTTTGGCCCCGGACAGTGGTCTTTTAACCTGTGCAGCAGTAATACTGGGTACCTGGCAGTGTACCAGTATTGTGATTGGTCCTTTGGGGGGAGAGAGGGCTAAAGTTGGTGCTGACTCTGTCGGACAGTATATTGGCAATATCTGTCAGCTCAGTCTAGGAGGTACCATTGTTCAGTACCTCAGTGCAAATGTTGGTATTGCCATGGAGATTTGTTACATAATTCTAGGAGGCCTTGTGGTTGTCTTTACTATGTGCTGCAATTCTGCTTTCACAGCTGGCTTTAGAGTATTTGATGAGTGATCTCAACTTTCTTTTGAGGCTGATAAGGGAGTTATTCCACTCTTGGGACTTCACCTTATTCAATATCAGTTTCCCCCTTCTGTTGTACAGTTTCTTTATGGCAGGGGACCACACGATTGGCTTCCTTTTTTTGGAGGAGAACATTTTGGTTCTATTGGGTATGGTAGACTCCATGCATTTGTGTATGTGTTCAGAGTGCATTGGTGTTTGATTTTTCAGTCATGCAACTAGTCTCCATTTGCATGGCTGGTGTGAGGTTAGCTACCTCTGTTTCTAGGAGGTGAAAGTTAGCTTTGGAAAGGCTTTTCAGGGTGGTTACCTTTGCAGAGGGGAGGGGTGGGAGGGATGTGGATTTCCAAGGTGATGACTTTGTGGTCAGATCTAACAAGGGAGGAGTTGACTACTAGTGCACAGTAACAGTCGCCCATGTTAGTAATGACTAGGTCAAGGATGTTGCTACCTGTATTGGGTGTAAGAACGAGCTGATCCAGGCCATTGGAATTAATGAATTCCAGGAAATGTTGGGCAAGTGCATTGGCACGTGTAGCTTTCTCAGTTAATGTTGGGGTATTTGAAGTCAACCAGTATGAGATTGTTAGGTTGGACACTAATATTCTCCAGGGTGATTAGGAACATGGAGTGTGAGTCTTGGGACATGGTTGGGGACCTGTAGCAGGCTATGAGCTGAATCACTGTCTTAACCAAGTTCAAGTTACAGGCTTGCAGTTCTTGAACTGTTTTGTAAGTTTCTGTGAGGCCATTTTTGCTTGGGCTAAAGGAAAGTCTCTCTGTTGA
Organism: Protopterus annectens; assembly: GCF_019279795.1. Taxonomy (NCBI): domain Eukaryota; kingdom Metazoa; phylum Chordata; order Ceratodontiformes; family Protopteridae; genus Protopterus; species Protopterus annectens. Next base: position 769,032,546 of record NC_056725.1, read on the forward strand.
TCAGTGGCAGTGAAAAACATTGAGCTGCTTCCCTGCCCCCTGTGGGAGTGGTTACTGACTTGAAACTGTAGTTGTATTGGCCGTTTTGGGTCAATTCCTGGCTCTTTACAGCCCCTGCTATCAAGCATGCTTTAGAGTGCTTTAGCGCGATTTAGCGCAGAGTTGCCACTAGAGCAGCATCGGGCAGCGCAGGTTTAACAAGGTTAAACTTTTTCTGGCTCCATAAAGTCTGTTCTTCATTTTTTCCCTTAGAACTGCTCTACTAGTAATCTAAACAGTATATCCCTTAACTAAAAAGTGCAGCACTTGTTCCTAAAAGCTTTTATTTGTCTTAAAAGCATCTTCTTTTCAGGTTTAGCACTTCTGTATTATACAAAGTCCCTCACTAGCAAACCCCCCCCCCCAGGAGTACCCACTTCCTTACTAAGTCCTCTCTTATTCAGTTACACCCCTAACTTCTAAATTTCTCTAGCATGTCGAAGGGCCAGATGCTGGCATCCTCTCCTGTCCAGTTGGTGAATTTGGGAATATTGAGGCAATGTTACAATTGCCTCATGTACACTGACAACCCTCTCCTCCTCCCACATAACACAAATACTTGCAGAGATGCAGCTATTTAGCCAAACTGGAGGCTGAGCTCTCTCAAGTCAGGACTGGCAAGACCAGACAGGAGGAGAAGGCAACTACACACACCACAAAACCAGTCTCACATAAAGCTATCACAACAATGAATCAAACACATAAACACACAAAGTCATACTGAGGCTCTGAGCAAAAATTTACCTAAACAGCAGAGGCCTCCAAAGCAGACATCCAAGCAACTGCCACCTCATGACACACCACAGGCAACACATAAACCACAAAATCAGTGTGCAAAGCAGTCACAGCCCTTAAGGCCAAATACAACACCAAACATACTTGTCATAGGTGACTCCATAGTCAGACACACTGACGTCCCACTCACCAGGCTGAACAAGGAGAGGGTCACAGTAAGCTGCCTATCGGGTGCTAGAATCCGCCACATAACACAAGCACTCGGGTCACTCCACAGCAAGTACAAATATGACACAGTCATTGTCCATGCTGGTGTGAACGACCTGAGACGTACCTCCCTGGACTACATGAAAAGAGACATAGAGGAGCTCTCTGATTATGTAGCCCAGGCAGGTATGACCCTGACCCTGACCCTGAGCAGTATCCTACCTTCACCAAGAATGATGCCACAATACCCCAAACAAAAAAGACCACAGTGAAGAAATTCTCTAAAGCAAACTTCACACTACTCAAGACTGCTGTGGTATCCTTCAAGGCCCCCGAGCCAGTGGAAACCACAACCCAAGCTGCGGAAGCCCTTACAAATGCCTTCTACGAACACCTCCAGGACTGCATGGATCAGGCAATCCCTAATAAAACCAAGACTCTTTCCACCAAGGGCAAACGTCCAGTCTGGTGGACCCCAGCCATAAACAAACTTTACAATAAGAGGAGAAAGCTGTTACATGATAGAGCAAAATCCATGAAAGAGAAGACACCCTTGATCATTATTAGTAAAAAAATACGAGCACTCATAAAATCATCCAAGGCCAACTTTGAGAGAAAAATTGCAATAGATTCAAAAGACAATCATAATGCCTTCTTCAGCTATGTTAGAAACCTGGGTGGAAACTCCCAGATATGCACAGAATTAGTCCAAAATGATACAAAAATCACTGAACCCACAGACATTGCCAACATACTGGAAGACAGGTTCAGTGCAAACTTCACCCCCCTCTCCCCCCCAAAAGGAGAGATAACTATCCCAGCGGAGTGTAGCCTCCCAGACATCTCAAATGTGCAGGTGAAAGCTGCTCTCTCTAAAGCTAAAAACACAGCATCAATGGGACCAGATGGTGTCCTCGGCTGTGTGCTACACGAACTCAACGAGGAACTAAACCCGCATATAAGGCAGCTGTTTAATCTTAGCCTTACCACAGGATACGTGCCCAAGGAGTGGCGTACGGCAACTGTGGTCCCACTCCACAAAGGCGGTACCTCTACGGACCCTGGTAATAACCGCCCAGAAGCTTAACAAGCCTGGTCTGCAAAGCTATGGAGAGGATCATAATGGAACTCATAAACAAAGACATAGGGGACTTGCAGACATTGGACCCGACCCAGTTTGGCTTTGTCAAGGGCAGATCATGCCTTTTGAACTTGGTTGACTTCTTCGAAACAGTCACCAAGGCCATTGATGAGGGAAAGGCAGTCCATACAGCCTACCTTGACCTTGCAAAAGCTTTTGACACAATACCCCACTCGGGTATTATAGAGAAACTTACCAGCTTAAATGTAAACCCATATGTCACAAGATGGGTTGCAAACTGGCTAAAGGACAGAACCCACAGGGTTAGAGTTGCTGGCGCCATGTCAGACTCCAAGCTGGTCACAAGTGGTGTCCAACAGGGCTCAGTCCTTGGCCCCCTGTTGTTCGGCATCTACTTCTCAGAAGTATCGGCAAACATAGGAGGACTATGGCTGACAACGTTTGCAGATGACTGCAAACTGGGCGCCATAGTGGAAAGTACATCGGACACAGATATCCTTCAGAGGGGTCTCACGGAAACTGATAACTGGTGCCAGAGCCATGGCCTGAAGTTAAATGCCGAAAAATGTATAGTCATACCCTTCGGGAAAAACAAGGTAACCCCAAGCTACCATATAGGTGGCAATCCATTAAGCACAGAAGAGATTATCAGGGACCTGGGGACCCAGGTTGACAGTGGCCTTTCTTTTGACACTCACATTGCTAAAGTGGTTAGAAAGACCTTCTACATTGCCCACCTGATTATGAAGGGATTCATATCCAGATCTAGTGAGGTCATTGTTCCCCTGTACTCTTCACTTATCAGACCAATGATCGAGTACAATGCCCCATTCGGGATGTATCTCACCCGACACCTGCAGCAATTGGAGAGACCCCAAAAGTTCCTCACCAAAAGGATAAAGGGACTCCAAAATCTGTCATATGCTGCCAGACTGAAGAAACTCCAGCTCTATTCAGTCGCATACCGCCTGCTCAGAGGTGACCTGTGCCTGACATACAAGGCCATGTCCAACCCAGAATTAATGGACATGCTCCACCTCAAAAAATCCAAATCTACCATATCCACTAGAGCAAGCGACTTAAACCTTAGCATGGATATAAATAGGACATGCTGGAGGGATAGATTTGTCACCCAGAGACTCCCTATGCTGTGGAACAAAATCCCAGTCCATGTGAGGCAGAGCACCTCGCTGGCTCTGTTCAAGAGAAATCTTGACCGGTGGATGGGAGATCGTAGGTTTACCCCGGGAATCATCTCTGTGTCACTGCTGGACAGAGGCACAACAAACTAATGGGCACAGTATTTTTTAACATAAGGGGTGGCGTAAGCCACAAAACTTTGGGCTAGGCTTATAAATGCCTTAGGGCAGATAGCCTAGTATAAACCTATGAACCTATGAACCAAGGTTAGCTACACCTGCGGTATCTGTGATGCATTATGTTGGGCTACCAGACTGGAGGTGTGCACATCCTTTATGAATATGGAAATACCACCACCTTTGGAGCTTCAGTTCAAGTTCTGCAGCCAAAAGGTGTGGAATGAGTTATAGTCTGGTAGTGCAGGGGTGCTTTCTGCTGCCTTTAACCAGGTCTCTGTAACAGCACAGATGTCGATGTTCTCTATTTTAAGGAGTGCTTCCAGTGAGTGTAGTTTCAGATTTAGATTTCTAGTGTTCATCATCATGACCCTCAGACTGCATGTGTTTGGAGTTGTTATATATTTATGTGTGTGTGTGTGTGTATATATATATATATATATATATATATATATATATATATATATATATATATATATTATGTACATATATGTATGTATTTATTTACTTTCTATACATATCTGTATGCATATATGTAGATATATTTCAGATGTATATCTCTATATATGTATATTATGTATAGATTTGTCCACATATATGCATCTCCATACATATAGACATGTGTGTATATATATATATATATATATATATATATATATATATATATATATATATATATATATATATATATATATATATATATAAAACCTGACTGATTCTACAAAATCATTTCCCTACTGTTGAATGACTCTACTAACTGATATATTTGGAAAATCATCATTATTTTATAGAGCTCACATGGTGTAACGGTACATTACTTTGACTAGCTTATAGGATAGTAGGTATATTTGGGGAGGTAGATTGGGTAGGAAGACAGACAAGACAGACAGGATAGTAGACAGAGGCAGTATATGACACATGTGGGGTGTAAACACTTTGGATGGGGAGGGGTGGTTGGGAATTGGATGCTCACGAGCCCCCAAATGGATACAGTGGGACTAAGGTCCCCACTCATGGGCAGTCATCACTCCTTTCAAAGCTCACTACGTACCAATCCCCAGACCTGGCTTCGGGTGACAGTATCCTGTCCACACTCACACCCAGGAGGGGGCTGAGCCCCATCCCCTGAGGCGGTTCCACCCAAAGATGGTGCAGGATGCAGGGTCAGCAGACGGGGAGGTCCCGGGATGGGTTCTAGATGTGCTGGGGCCTGGTGCCATGGACAGATGAGGTGGGATAGGTGGATCTGCTGGGATCAGCCTTCCCAGACGTGCTATAGTGTTGCAGTTTTAGAACATATTTTGGTTATTTATGAGAAACACATTCCAGGATTAGTTGTAACAGCATGCATGAGTATTCCCATTAACCCAAAACATCAGATCTGGAACAGTTGCATAGCAAACAGAACACATGCATATATGGAACCACAATGGGCATTATAACGGCATGCAGGTTACTTTGATAGCAACAGGCCACCAATGATAGTATTTGAACAGGGAACATTAATAGAAGAACATTTCAATATTTGTAGAACAATAGGACACATGTCCCAACAGCAGGTTTGGTGAAAACATACCCACTGATTTATGTGTTTGGATTATTGGTGCAGATAAGGTGAGGAGAGAGAGAGATGTCAATTAACAACTGTATATGCTTGAAGTGCTCACAACTTTAATGATCATTGTTCTAATCATTACTCTACAGGTATTAGCTCACTTTACAACAACCTATGGCCTTGGGTTGGGCAGTGGTATGTTTGTACACAGTGTATAATTACAGCCTTCTTATAGCTACTTTATACCTTTTCTTACCTGGCAGACCTGTGGAGGAGATTTCTGTTAACACTATCTGACTGTTTCTACCCATATTAACTTAGTCAGGGTTACATATGTACACTCATACTGTGTGTGTGTGTGTGTGTGTGTGTGTGTGTGTGTGTGTGTGTGTGTGTGTGTGTGTGTGTGTGTGCTACTACCATACTCTGCCTTGATTTCTATCAGTCATCCTGGCTGTTGGCAGCAGTAACCACTAGCTGTGACAGCGTGACACTTGAGGGACATTTCTTGGGGGAGACTACTTGGTGTATGTACTTATCTTGCTGTCATTTGAAGCCTTGGGGTTGGAACATGGATGTTGGACACAGTATAACTACAGCCTTCTTATAGCTACTTTATACCTTTTCTTACCTGACAGACCTGTGGAGGAAATTTCTGTTAATGCTACCTGACTGTTTCTACCAATATTCACAAAACCCTGGGTGAAATTATCCATACAGCTTACTACCACTCTCGGAATTTGAACTGTGCCTGTTTGTGCTAAAAGCACAACAAGTTTGTGTTTTATCAGAATGAGCTATTGAGAAACTGTTGTCTCTTGGTTGACTGTTTTCTGTCCAATACTCTCTTCATATAGCTAATCTCCTGTTTTACAACTCCACAATCTTTGTCAGATGAGCCTTGATTGTTTAATGCTTTCAGAGCTATAGATGCTATGCATAAACTGTACACATTTTGATTCATACAATACCAAAGTAAACGCAATTAATCTGGGGTTTTGACTTTTATTGACAAGTACTTACACTTTTATTGATATAAAACCTCCTACTGGCTTGTTTATTCAGTACAAACCATACCCATTTTAAATACTGCAAGGTGACATTATACTAATTTTTATTTATTTGCCCCGAATATTACAAGCTAGATTCTTACTCACCAGCCTCGCGATGCAGCCTTAGCAGCCTGTTGGCGTGGGCATCCAAGTTTGCAGCACTCTCATCTGCAGCTGTACAGGAGATAAGAAAAAACATTTATGCATACCTATCCATCACATACACAGGCTGGACTTTGGAAAACACTTATTGTGACTGATACTTACACATGCCTGGAGCATTCCCTGCCCAGGCGTCTTGGACCCACTGGCCCAAGAGCTCCTCTTCCTCCGCTACAAGTCAGCAAAGTGGTGCTGGACTTGCTCACCAGTCCGATGTATACCAGTGGCACTGGTGAGATCAAGGGTGAGATGGTCCCAGGCCTCCACTTTGTATTGGGAGCCCTGGTACTGGTCCTGCAGCAGTCTTATGTCATGGTCTTTTACAAGGAATCCAACCATGATCCTGGACTCCTGTATGCCCCACCACTGTGCCCAAAAGTGCACACCCTCATCAACACCAGACATAGTGCCTGCAGTGGTGAGCTACAACTGGTTATGAGCTGTATTCCTGCTTGCAAGGTTTAAATAGGGCTGATTTCCTGCCCTTTGCTGTGATTGGATGATTTTGAATATGCTGAGCTAAGCTAAGCACCGGGCAAACCCGCTTATCAAAGATAAGCATTGCTTAAAGGAGTAGATGCAAAGCACTGCTTACCAGTGTGCAAATCCGCTTACCTATGCTAATTCTTGCTTAGAATTTACATTTAAGCAATGGTTATACTGGCTAAGTATAGCTGAGCACAAGTTAGCATTGTTCAGCTTTCATTTTACAGACTATCAGGATTGTGGGGTTGATTCCTCATAAATGACATATTATGATATGCATGTTTACCTTCCATAACATCCCCCTATGTGCTTTCATTACATTACATTCTTTTGTGGCTATACTGTATGGAAAACTTGTGTTTATATTGGGGTTTTACATCTGTACTACACTGACACTTCACATTTGGACCTGCTACACTACCCTGGTTAACAAATATATATTATTCACTACCTATTGATAACAAAATATACTTTTAATGATGTTTTCACAATTAAAATCAATGGACTGAATGAAGGCTTGCACCATGAAAGGCTGCATGCTAAGCAGCAGGTGTAACTACCATGCTATTTCACTTTACACCGTTTTAACTGTATATTTCTATTTAGCTCATTGGGATGTGTAAGTTAGGCTGAGCAGATGTGCAAACCCGTTCAGCTACACTTAAACTTTGTTGGGGCTAGAAAAAAAAAGTTAAGCATGTAATATTACTCTTATAAACTTAGAAGGCTGCTAGTATGACTCAATTTGTGTTAGAGGACATTTTATTGATGGAAAAGCCAAAATGGGAATAATCTGGCACTCTGTGAAACTCTGGACAGTTTAAATTCATGTTGTGGGGGCTGTGCTTAATTGTTTTTTCCATGGACACTATCTTGTGATAGTGTCCGCGGAACTGTTAGCTGCTGTAAAATTGCCGTATGGCAATTCTAGAGTGCAGGGGGTGTGTGTGTATTCTGCGAGCACTGCTCCAACACACCCCCTGCACTTGTTCTTGTTGCATGGCCATGTAGTGTAGACAGCAGTGTGCCCTCATGAATGTGCAGGGTGTGCTGCTGTCCTACACAGCCATGGAATGCTCCATGCAAAAATAACACTATTCTTGCACGGAGCTTCCTGAATCCTAGAGAACCTTTAATTACTTAATTTTATGAGTATTCTGCTGTTTATAGGAAAGCGTTAACCTCCCACCCCAATGTTTCAGTTATATGGCTTTGCAGACATTGTGACATGTACTTTTCATTTACGAAACATTAGAAAAGCTGAAACATACTTTGAGTAATTAAAAAGTGCTCACTTATTTGTACACACTTATATCATTTGTGAATCTGTATGCTTCTGTCCCTCTCGATCTTTTTTTTTTTTTTTTTTGAGTTCAGTAGTTGTATATTGGGTAGAAATATAGGTCAGGGTTCAAAGCCCTGGTATACATTGTGTAATGCTTCTGAAAAGAGAAATTCTAGGGAAAAAAATAGCTCCTGGTTCAGACACTGCTGTGTAACAGGGTGTTGTAGTGGTTTGTTACTGTATAACAATCAAGCACCTGGTGCTCACTGCATATGCACATTAGCTACACAGGTTGACTAAGAGTGCTAACACATTTTAGTGATTGCAATACAATACTGATTCAACTGTGTTTTTATTGTAGCAACGCATGTGAGACCCTAGACACTGCTCTAACACATGCCAACACATTAAGTTAAAATGATGTTCCATCATGTCTCCTGTATAAAGCAGTAACTGACAAACTGCCATCATGGGTGCTTCCGTGTATGAAAGCACACACACACAGATGTGTGCATGCACATCTGCACAGTCACAATAGCATGTGCGTACACACACACACACACACACACACACACACACACACACACACACACACACACACACACACACACACACGCACACACACCTTGCACATATTTGGTGCTTTCCTATTCATTTCATATTTTTTATAATAATAGTCATTCAGTGGTGTGATCTACATGACAGTCACAGAATACTGTATTAATACCATTTTATTGTATTCATTTATTGGCTAGATAAATGTGCTGATCCATTCTGGACCTTTTCTAGTCATGGACCAAGGTGGTATTTAGGCAGAATATTATAAAAAGTCTTCTTCTCTTTGCTGAATAGCTTTTGTACGATCTTTAACATCAGTCTGAACTGCCAGCCACTCAGGAACATAGGACTTCAGTTTAACATCATCACTGAAGAATGGTGCTTAAGAAGTGCAGTATCAAACCCACATATTTGACTGAATTAGCAGCATTAGAATGGGAACTTAAATGTTTGGTGTCGGGATAAAACTGACAGTCTTCTTGTTTCAGCATCTAAAGTAAATGTGGAATCCAATGAATCACTTGCACTGCACTTCATTACCATAAAAGTTTAACTCAGTGTGTCTGTTAACTATACCACATGCCTGCCATGTGCTACAGAACGATACTGCCAAGGATGATGTAGTCTATGGGCTACATTGTGGTTATGGATCTACAGTAGGTTCATAGTAAGTACTAGGCTAGCAGCACTTGTGGCACATTTTAAGCCTAGCAAATTTCCTTCTAAGGTAAGAATCAAACCCTGCACCTTGTTTATGTGAGGTAACCACCTTAACTATGCCAACCCCTATCAAGACCTTTACCCCTGGGTCTGTATTTCAGTCCTGACTTCTACTGTCTGCATGGAGTTTTGCATATTTAAGGCAAGTCTATGTGAATTTCCTTCACTTTTCCTCTGAAAATTTGCATACCATATATAAAGATTATCTTTCTACTTTTGCCTTTGTAGCCTTTGTCATGGATGAAAAGCTGCCATGCACTAGCCCACTTAGCCGGTTAACAAATGATAAATCAATAAATAAAACAAACACCTATTCTATATGTACGTGTATTTAACATCTATTGCCTGCAGGGGGTGCTACATGATGCTGACTTGCAGTGAGGTTATACACATCCTATGAACAGTTAGTGTCACAAAATGCACTGTACAACTTGGTTCGGACACAACAGGGCTAATTGCACTATTGTAGTGCTCATACTATCACTACCTGTTTTTCTTCTAGCATATATACATTTCCTGATGGTGTCTGCTTCTAGCAGGTGGAAATCAGGGTCTCTGGAAAATCATAGGCCACCTTGAGGGCTGTAGGAGGCAGAAGAAATAATATAAGAATTAACTTGAGTTCATCATTAGATGTGAAAACTGCAGAACATAGGCAACCTTACTCATGCCATCCAACGTTCTGCAGTAGCACTATATTCATATGAGTTGTTGGGGGAGTCTGGTATCTGTTCAGGATGACAAAGATACTCTATTCAGAATAGGATATCCACTTTCCTCAGTAGTCTTCCATCTACCTTCCACTAAGTGTTTGCACTGGCCTTCTGCACTGAATTCCTTGATAGAAAGGCTCTAAATTACCCTACTTACAAATAGCTGGGAGCATTATAATGCCTATGTGCCACACCTTTGATCTGTGATACTGCAGTAATGCTAATTTATACTAAGATGCCTTATACATCATACAACACTGACAATCCTGGGAGAGTTAATTATTGTCTGACCTGGACCATTGTTGCATAGCAGCATTAATTTCAGTAAATATTATCATCTCTAACATGTGCCGGTGGGATAAAGAAATAAAGCCCTTACTGTGAACCAAATGAACTAAGTATGAGTAACATCATGGATGCTTGATTGCACAGTCATGGAGAATTGTCATGGCTAATCTATGAGTATTGGGTCATGCCAGGGGTACATGTGCACAACTTGAGTTCCCAGGTGAAGACTGAGGAAACAACTGCCCAGTCCCTACTGTGGGTGACAGTCAGGCAGTCACTCACAACAGGGGGGGGTGACAGCAGGGCAGTCCTGATGGCATCAGACTCTTGTGAAAGTGATGGACAGTTCAGTACTGATGCCTATTGCATGCATCAGCCATGGGCTGTTGCTTGGTGGGCAAGTGGGAGTAGGACATAACAAAAAAATCCTGAATCATCCCTGATGGATACCTAAATGAGGTCCCATCATAGCCAACCCTCAATCCTGATGATGGGGGAGCAGATGATCTGATGGTGTGAGAGGAGGCTGATGAATGGCAGGTGCAAAAATATTATATAGTCAGTGACACCCTGCACTGTTTCCATGTCCAAACACACAATTACACAATAAACACCTCAAAAAATAAGAGAACGGTAACATGTATTTTAAAGGCAGATAACATTTCCCTGCTAAACCTGTTTAGGGCAGATTTACTTTGAATGGTCTGAGCTAAGACTGTCAGACTGGACTTCACTCCTCGCATCAGGCTTTGTGCCCACTGAATGGTGCACAGCAACAGTTATCCCACTCCACAAAGGGGAGCCACCACTGATCCTGGGAACTATCGACCTATTAGCCTGATGAGCCTGGTCTGCAAGGCCATGGAACGTATCATCATGGAACTCATAAGCAAAGACATTGGTAATCTCCAAACTCTGGATCCCACCCAGTTCGGGTTTGTGAAAGGCAGATCATGCCTCCTGAACCTGATTGGCTTCTTTGAGGCAGTCACTAAAGCCGTAGATGAGGGTAAGGTGGTTCACACAGTCTATCTTGACCTTGCCAAGTCTTTCAATGCCATCCCCCATTCTGGAATTATAGCTAAACTCACTAAACTAGGTATAAATCCCTACGTCACAAGATGGGTTGCCAACTGGCTCACTGACAGAACCCACACTGTAAAAGTTGCAGACTCCAAATCTGACCTCAAAGCAGTGACAAGTGGAGTACCACAGGGTACCGTCCTGGGACCTCTCCTGTTTGGTATCTACTTCTCTAAAGTACAGGCTAACATAGAAGGCCTCTGGCTAATGAAGTTCACAGATAACTGCAAACTAGGAGCCATAGTCAAGTCCCCAAATGATGTGGACATCCCACAGAAGGGCCTCATAGAGATTAATGCCTGGTGTCAGAGCCATGGCCTCAAGCTCAATGCCAAAAAGTGCAGTGTCATCCTCTTTGGTAAAAACTCTATACCCATGAACTACCACATAAGGAGCAATCTATTTAACACCAAATGTGTGATAAGAGACCCAGGTGGACAGTAGTTTCTCCTTTGATAGTCACATCGCCACAGTAGTCAGGAAGTCCTTCTACTTGGCACACCTCGTCATAAAAGGGTTCTCATCCAGGAAAAAAGAGGTCATTGCTCCCTTCTACTCAACACTCATTAGATCCGTTATAGAGTACAATGTCCCTTTTGGAATGTACCTCGCAAGACATCTGCAGACAGCTGGAAAGGCAGGCCACAGAAGTACCTCACAAAGAGGATTACTGGCCTCAAATAAATGCCCTACACTGACTGCCTCAAAAAACTCCAGCTTTACTCCGTAGCATATCGCCTACTCCGAGGTGATCTCTGCCTAACATATAAAGCTATGTCAAACCCAGAGCTGTTGGACATGCTACACCTAAAGAAATCCCAATTCCTCTGAGCTACATGCTCTAGGGACCTAAATACCACAATAAACAGGACATGCTGGAGGGATAGATTCCTGTCCCAGAGACTTCCCATACTCTGGAACAGGCTACCCATCTATGTCAAGCAAAGTTCTTCATTAGCACGCTTCAAGAAAAATCTTGATGAGTGTATGGGAAATAGGAAATACACCCCAGGGATCACTTCTGTGTCTATGCTCAACAGTGGCACAGGAAAATAACTTTCTTGGATGGCGTAAGCCAGGGAACCCTGTTGGCTAGGCTTACGTAGGCCCTTGGGCTGATAGCCTAGTATGTACCTTTGAATCTATGAACCTATAAATAACTGCAGTACAAACCTGTCTCTATACTGTACAAATACCATCCCCAAGCATGCACTGTATTCTACTACTCATGCATACAGTATTACACCACTCTAAAGCTACCTACTCTAATGCACCAGTTACACAAAAGTTTGCCCATCCTTGGGGCATTGTATTGTAAATGGTATAGCAACTGTATGAATATCATAAAGTAGTTAATGTATGTTGGGGAATGAGATGATCAGGGCCTACACAGTATCTGCCTAAAGGGGTATTACTGTAAACTTCAAATAACTTGAAATGTCTTTTGTTTGGATCATTTAATGTTTAAGTAATTCATGTCTGTTGTCAAAATGCTATTTTGATTATTTGTGTATGTATATATATATATATATATATATATATATATATATATATATATATATATTTACAAAGATCAATTAAAATGGGAGAATCTGTGACTCTGTTATTGTGTGGCATGTGGAAGTATGACCTGTACAAAAATTAACAATGGAATAAATTTGATAAACCAATGTGGGCAGTCCTGCTGAGGTATAAAGGTACTATTGTCTATGTATTGTAATATTCATCTTCTCATTAAGGGAATCTGACTAGACGCCCCTTTCCTACATGCATTGGACTTCCTTCCTTGTCAGCCTCTTTCCCAACCTGAATAAATAAAGACCATTATGGTTTTAACTAAACATTCTGACAAAAGAGCAACAACCTAAGATTTATCAGTTATTCAGTTCTCAGGAAAATGTTTTGGTTTTGAGAGCATAGGCTGAAATAACAACTAAAAATATAACTTCCATTCTCCTGCTTGATCTAATCACCCTACAAGGAGAGCTGGAGAAATATATTCTTCTTATGTATATTCCACAACTTTTGTTACTCAAAAATGTATTTGCAGACTTTTATATATGGACTAATCAGCGAAAAGAGGTTATGCTTCATTTAAGAATATGAAGATTTGGTGCTAAAATATTTTGAAAATCCTGTAGACCTCTGACCTCTAGAAAGAGGAAGCTTCACCTGCTCTTTTCAATTGTTCTCCTAAACAGTTAAAAATGTATCTTGTGATTCTAAAATATGTAAAGATTCTCCAAATGCTTTTCCTACACTCTTACGGTATGCACATACATAATAGTTGTTTCTCCCTGCAACTACAAAAAAAAAAAAACATTTTAAATAAGGAATCTCACCCCCTAAGGAGTTTATTTAGAAATCATTTTTTTTTCGGAAATATAGCCAAAGATGTAAATTTTTTTCCATAAGTAAATCAGAAGGTTATCTGGAGTATATAAAACTGGCCGCAAACTATCAGAAGGTTTCTGAAAGATTTTCAGAAGCAAAGTTTGTTGAATACAAAGAGAATGCAGGCCTGTATACAGTCACAATTCATCCTGTGCAGTGGACAAAATGTTCCACAAATTATCACTGTAAACAAATTAATTAAATGGTTATGTCTCATTTCAGCACTAACCAACAGCAAAGAATATACAACTTGCTTCTGTGGCACTTCATGTTTTAAACCTGAGCAATTGTTGAACTTTAGAACAAATATTACAAGACGTGTAGCCTTGGTTTCTCAGATTTTAAAAAGTATTGTTCAGTTTTCTCACTTAATCAGTTAGTTGGAGTTAATACTGCAGGAAATGGTGTCTGCTTCTAGGGCTAGAAATTAGGGTCTTTGGAAAATCATAGGCCATCACTGAAGTCTGCAGGAGGTGGAAGAAATAATATAAGTTGGTATATATACCAACCTCAAAATTAACCAAAACAAAACCATCAACATAATTGGATGCTACTTCCCACCTGACCAAAACATCCCTCCACTAGAAAACCTCCTCAGCTGGTCTACCCACCATCTCCCCCAAGAAACTATCATCTTAGGTGATTTCAATATTGACTGGCAATCCTGTTCTGGCAACAATCCAACCCATCATGTACACCTTCATGGCTTCACCCAACTAGTCCAGTCACCAACCAGGATAAATAAAAACTCCAGCAAGCACACTACCCTGGATTGGATACTAGTCAGTAAGAGCCCCCAGTCATATATAACAGGCTCCTTATCAGATAGCCTCAGTGATCACTCCTCAACATTCCTAGTCAAAAATACCTATACCAAGCTAAACCTGTCATCTACCGTCAAATACGTAAAAAACTAAACTTTAACCCACTCACATTCATCTCATCCCTCAAAGAATGTAACTGGCATTCTCTAAAGTACCTCAGTCTAGATGATGCAGTTGAATTTTTTAATACTACCTTCCTAAACATCCTTAATTACCATGCCCCCATAAGATTTTCCAGAACCAAAGCACAACCCTCCCCATGGCTACAGAAGGTCACTAAGTCAGAAATGAAAAACAGGGATAAAGCCTGGGAGCACTGGCGCAAAACCAAAACTCCCTCAGCTAGACAGAAATTCCTAGAACTATGCAATAGAGTCAAAAAGCTAATAAAACAGGACAAATTCCAATACTACCAGTCTGCCCTAGACTCCTCACAACACAGCCCCAAACAATTCTGGTCCTCCATAAACTCCATCCTCCACCCAGGTAAAGTCAGTACCCCTCCTCCTAACATCCCTCACTCCTCAGAAAATATTGCTACCACATTCAACACACACTTCACCCAAACCATACTATCACCAGCTAAACAACACAACCCCTCCCCTCCAACCCACACCTTCAACTAGTAATCTACCCACTGCCTTCTCTTTTTCTCCTGTACCTACCTCCAACATAAAAAAACTCTTAACTAAACTTAAACCCACCAAATTAGCAGCAGACAACCTCCCAAGTGAATACCTACAAATCGCAGCTGATGCTCTGGCCTACCCAGTATCCATCTTGATTAACCGATCTTTGTCAGAAAGTTACGTTCCCTCACAGTGGAAAGTATCACATATAATTCCCCTCCACAAAGGCGGACCCTCTGCAGAACTAACCAATTACCGTCCCATAGCTATTCTCTCTCCACTCTCCAAAATACTAGAGAGATGCATACACTCTCAGGTCTCAGACTACCTACTTACTAACAATCTCCTTTCCAGTACTCAGCATGGTTTTGGACCAAACCATAGCACCACCACTGCCTTACTCTCCTTTACTAATACTATCCTTCAGCATAAAAACAATGGCTATCTCTCCTCTGCTACTTTCCTAGACCTATCTAAAGCATTTGACATGGTCCCACACAAACAACTTATCTCTGTCCTCAATAACCTATCCTTCTCACAATCAGTCACCAACTGCTTTCAGAGTTACCTGTCTGACTGCCAACAGTCCGTTGTATGGCAGAATGACATATCTCCCCAACTACCTGTCTCCATAGGGATTCCCCAAGGATCCATCCTTGGACCCCTACTCTTCTCAGTTTACACCAATAATCTAGCCTCTGCCACCAAACATGGCACACTTATACAATATGCAGATGACTCGACCATCATCTGCTCAGCCTAGTCCCTACCCAAACTGCAAAAAGTCACACAGGAAGCCTTTTCCTCTGTTGAAACATGGTTATCCGATGCCCAATTAATACTCAACCCAAAGAAAACTAAACTACTCATCTTCCAACCCACCAAACATACTCAAAACAACTCTCACTTTAACTTCACAGCAAAAGACAACTCTACTATATACCCAACTGAACACACCAAATTGCTAGGAGTGGAAATAGACAATAAACTAAAATTTGACATTCACATATCCATGACCATAAACAAAGTCCACAAAAAACTAGGAGCGTTATACAGAAATAAGCAATTTCTCACCAAAGCAACAAAGATTTCAATAGCAAATTCCCACCTTATTTCCACCCTACTTTATGCCTCTCCAATATATACCAACCTAAGGCAATGTGATCTAAACAAGCTAGAGACCTGCTACAATAAAATCACCAAATTCGCCACAGGGGCATCCTACCATAGTCACCACTGTCTCTTACTTGCTGAACTGGGCTGGCTTGAACTCCCTCACCTCCTTCAGTGGTATCAACTCTCACTCTCCCACAAACTAGTAAACCATCCACTAAATGTCCCATCCCTCCAGAATCTACTCCAACCCTATCGCACCACCAGACCACTAAGATCCAGCAACAAAAATCACTTGCAGATCACCAAAGCCAATAACTCTGCTGGTGAAGCACTATTCTCTTGTGCCATAGCCAAATTATGGAACTCACTCCCACCCACAATTACCTCAGTACCATCATGCACCCACTTCAAAACTTTACTAAAAGCGCACCTTAAAACATGCTGGCTATGCCCTTGCAACTCCCATTCTAATATCATCCACCCCATCCAACCACTACCTTTCTCTCCACTCCACTAACTACCTTGATTATAGCAAGCTCAGATGCTCATAAGCCTAGTACTTATTATACAGCAGGAACTTCTCATTGTAACATTTGTTAATGTCTGTCATGTACTTCACAGATAAAGATTCTAGTTGTCTACTGATGTACTATGTTCTTCATCTGTAAATATGTTGTAAGTAATTGCTATGTTAAATTGTTAATCGCTATGTAATCCAATGTAACTACTGTCTGTTTATTTTACTGTGGAGCTTTTCCCCCCGGGCCTCCGCTGAAAATGGACCTACGTCCAGTCGGACACTCCCGGTCAACAAATTTAAATAAAATAAATAAATAAATAAAAATAAAATAAGGATGCACTTGAGTTCAGCTTTAGATAAAATGCCTTGAATCACTTGTGTTCTTCCTATAGTAATATCTGGAGATACACAAAGGCCAGCAAAGAGATACAGGCTATTGGCTACAAAGTTATGATTCTGGGCTTTCGTGTATTGAAAGCTGAGTGGAATATAAAGGGTAAACCTAAACTATAAAATGAAAAGATCCCCTAAAATGTTGTAATTAGTCATTACAGAATCATTCTACCTTCTCCCACTCTTGTCCAGATAAAATGCAATGATTTGTGCAAAACCTGCCAGAGTACACCACCCAGGCCAGAGTATGTGAGAGAAAATGCATTTTTGAAATGTAATATAATGACTGAAAACGTCACATATCTCCTTTCTCTTTTCTCTTGGATTAATGGCAAGGGCACATGAAAACAGCTCTGAAATGTTTCTTGATGAGGGATGGGGAAGGCTTTGTTAGGATATCAAAAATGGCTTCAACTACCCTGAAATTCATTACGATACCTACAGTTCCAATAATAAACTCACCCATTCCCTCATACATGTCATTAATGCTAAATACTTGGAATAGTTTATGAAAAAAAAAATAGCTGAGGGAAGCATTCTGGGTATTATTTTGTCAAATATACTATTGAACTGAGCAGCTCAATACCATCACCCCTTCACTTGTCAAAACAAATTAGAATACACTGGTATTTTCCATTAAATAAAAAGCTAATCACATCCACATTAACATGCATAGAGATTTCTCCAATAGTGACTTTCACAAAATTAACACTAAGTTGGTTCAAACCCTAAATGCTCTTTTTTTTAAATCAACCAGTTATAATTTGATTAAATTATGTAACTTCCTGGATAGTTGCATCATAAGTTATGTTCTTATTAGGCACAAATGTACTGGAATATTTAAACAAAAACTTTTGTGGTTGCACTGTAGAATAAAGAAACTGTACAATGTGAAGAAAAGGCTGTGTGTGTCTTACAATAGCCAGCATCAGCTAATCATGACCTAGCTAAAAAAACACTTAAAAAGGCAGTCTGCTTAGTCAAGGCTTTCAACTATCTTAAGCTTGCAAATACAATGAAGGAAAATAGCAATGTGTTGTATAACAACATAAGAAAACTTAGATTTGACACTCAACACTGTAGTACCCCTAGAAATCAGCATTACAGTATAAACTAAACCACAATACATTACCAATATCCAAGTAAAGAAATGTGGCTCTATCTTCAGAGCTCCAAAAGCAAAGTCACTACTATGCTGCACTTATGGGTGGCCCTCCGATATTTTATTTATGATCAGACTGAAGCAGCCCTGGGCAAAATGAAGAACACTAGGTCTACTGGCCCAAGTAATATCGTGAAAAAGTTTCCACAGCAAACTGGAGCAGGCTTGGGCAAAAAAAAATAGTTCCATAAGCCCCAGTAACATCCTGAAGAAGTTTCCACAGCAAACCGAAGCAGCCTTGGGAAAAATAAATAAATAAAGATGAACAAGTGAGAAAGGAAGTCCAACAGCTGCAGACACAGTGCTTTAATGTAAGACAGTTTATTATCAAGACTCCACACGTTTTCATCACCCTGATAGGATAACTTCTTCAGAAAATACAAACGAACTACACAGTAACAGTTTTTTAAAAAAATGGCAACTGGTGTCATGTGATAGCATAAACCTATCAGCTCAACCTCAATTTGTAGAGCAACCACTAGTAAATAAGTAGAAAGAAGTGTCGGCTGAAGCATTAAAATAAACATTTACTTAAAATTAGTTAAAACATACTTTAACTATTTATCGGTAACTGTGACCATGTCACCTTGTAAAATGGTAAAAAACTAACTAATATATAGGCAGACATTTCAATAAAAGTAAAAAAGGAAATACACGTAAAAAACTTGAATTAATATGTACATCTATAATTATACTATAAGCATTTTAAACTCTATATAAAGGTAGAAGTACCGCCAGATAATGTTGTTACCATGTTTATATGTGTAGAAAAATATAACCTGTTTAAGGTGAATATCATCTCATGGGGCTATAAAATCATCTCATGAGGCTTTTTAATTTCAATAAGCATGAAATATTGCAATTTTCATTCAGACCTGGATAAACAAAAGCATCTAAGGCAAGTTGCCATTCCAGTTCACGTACCTCAAGAAGTAAGGAACAGGGACCTCCCCTAATATCTGGCGTTATTTGATCAATAGCTGGAAAGTAAAATGTATGAGCATAACTTGTTATTGAATGCCTAGCTAAAGCATTTTCACTTTTGTTTTTAGTTATAGCATAAGAATGCTCTTAAATCATTTCACGGAATTTCCGTTCAGTTTTACCTATGTAAAACGCCAGACAGTTGTTACACTTTGCTAAATAGATTATACCTTTGGATTCACAGTTCAATTTATGTTTAATGAAGAACTTACTATTATTATCTACTTCAAATGAACTACCCGTTTTAATGAACTTACACATCCTGCATGCCCCGCATGTGAAAGTTCCATAAAGTCTCATACTAGATTTAGTGTTTTTACTTTCAAGGAGGCTTTTCAGGTTTGCCCCCCTCCTATAAACGACTTTAGGTAAGTGACCTATTCTATCAACTAGAAAGTTGTCCTTATGCAAAAAGGACCAATTTTTATATAAGATCATTTTCACCTGTTCACTATCGTTATTGAAAGTTGTAATAAAACACACATTATAAATGGAGGTCTGATGAAGATGGTCGTTCATGTCTTTAGTAGCTCCACTAACTACCATAACATTGTTAGTAGTGGTTGTATTGCTCATGGGCACTACAGGAGACTCAAACTGAAAAGCTTCACTTACATCTATCCATGTCAATGGAGGTTTAAAGTAACCACTATTACGTTTACATGTAATTTCTTCAATTAATGAGCCTATGGCTATTAAAGTAATAGGGTAACCTCGGTTGTAAAACATCTCTTTCAACAAGTGACATTCAGCCAGGAAGTCACTTTCCAGTGAACACATTCTTGCAGCCCTAATAAGTTGACTTTTAACTATAGATCTTTTCTGTACATAAGGGTGGGCACTAGTAAAATGCAAGAAAGAGTTGCAATAAGTAGGCTTCCTGAAAGTCTTTGAAAGGAGTCTCCTGTTTACTGAGTCTTTAATTAATTTGACGTTTAAGTAATCAATGCATCCGGTGTCAAATTTAAAGGTAAACTTAAAAAAGTTCGTGGTAGAATTGAAATAATCGACTAGTTGTGATGCTTTATGCTCATCACCTCTGAACATGATAAAAATATCGTCTAAAAATCTAGTATAATAAATTAAAGGTGTTTTAATTTCTGGTTTGTTAAATATAAATACCTTTTCCCAGTATGCCATGAAAAGATATGCCTGGCTGGCCCCACATGGTAAACCCATAGCTACACCTTGTTTTTGTAGATAGTATTCACCATTAAACATGAAAAAATAGTTTGTAAGTATGATGTCAATCAGTTCTGTGACTAAATCTATTTTCGTTTTTGATGCATTCTTGTCCTTCAATGACAAAGCAATCCATCCTACTGCCTCCAAATGGGGAATAGAAGTGTACAAATCAACAACGTTGATAGTTAAGAAGTTATTCCCTTGATCAAAATCTAAACTATTTAAATTTTGTAAGAAAGATCATGGGCAGGATTCACGAAGCCTCCGTGTAAGAGTTATAACTCATACACGGAGGCTGCAGTTAAACGGAGTGATGTCAGCATGCTTTGCATATTCATGAGAGCATGCTGAATCACACTTAAGGCTAACATGGTCCGTGTAAGACAGTAGGGGACGTGTCCGTAGGCCGAGCCCTGTAAGCGGACACGCCCCCAGAAGAGGAAAAGTTCCCAAAGTAAACACCCATGACAGAGTCCACGGAAATGTGAATAAACAGAACACAACACATGCCCCCACAGACTATGAACAGAAAACATATAAATAAACATGTTATATATTTTTTTTAAATTGTAAAAATGTTTAACCGTGAGTGCACTCATTTGCGCGGGCGTGCCCGTAGCGCAGCTACAGTTAGCAGTCAGTGGGAAAGCATATAAGAACTAAATATGCAAAATAAGCCAGGAAGAAATAGCGTAGCGGTAGAGATGTTGGCTGAAGAGCAGGCATTCATGGTTCGAGCCCCCACAACACCAATTTTTTTATTTTTAGCAAAATAAGCACAAGTCCCTGACAAATATGTACACATAAAACCACATTTTATGTAAAATGTAATGAAATAGCCCATTTATATTGAAGAAATGTGAGGTAGCAAAAGAATAAAAAATGCCAGATGTGCCCATAGCTGAGCTACAGTTTAACAGGGTGAGTGCATCTGCCCGTAGATGAGCAGTGGTTTAACTGGTGCAAAATGAATGCCCGTAGCTGAGCAGTGGTTTAACATGCTAAATCTATGTGCCCCTAACTGAGCTGAGCGTAATATGCGTGCTGATAGCCAAATGAGGCTTAAACCAGTGTAGCCTGTTTGCACGGAGCTGCGCACCGCGCAAACAAGCTAACCAACGGGCAACGTTGAGCAAGCCGTATCAAAACTGCCTTTACACAGACACACCCCTCAGCATGTCTAGACAGTCATAAAAAATGAAAGGTAGTGGCCAGGTTCGAACCCAGGATACTATACACCATAGTCAAGGTACCAAACCACTAAGCCATGACAGCAGTACCTAGAAATGCAATAATAGCTAATATATAGGAATGAATACAAACTGGAGCATGACAATGCAGGTTTACTGAAGTTGATACAATTCCAAAATGGCCAATCACAGATATGTGCGGGAAAAACGGACTATATAAGCCCCATAGGCGGGAATACACAGCATAAACGATTGTAGAACTGAACTGCAGGCAGAATGACAGGAGTAGGAGAGGGTAGTTGCTTTCGAGCACAGAGGTGGGGCGTTGAGGCATCCAGGTACATGGTCTGGCTCCTAGTCCACAATCATGAAGCCCAACTCATGTAGGGCCAGGTCCTCTGGGGAGCATACAGGGCCGAGTCGTGGGACCGGTTGGCTCATGATCTCACCAGTGCCACAGGGATTCCAAGGACTGGTGAGCAGGTCCGTCACCACCATGTGGTCCTGAAGAGACGCAAGCAGGACCAACTGAACCTTTGGATCCAGGAGGCCCGGCAAACACCCAACGCCCCACTACTGAGTAAGTTACATTTAATTATGTATGTAAGAAATTAAACTAGCTGATATTATGGAGATGTGTATTCCAATATTACTTCATTTATATTACAGCTGCAGGTGTCCATTCTGCGAACCGCAGAGCCTATGGCGATAGGCTGGTGCGGTTGCACCACCAGGCAGGTCAGTAATCCACTACCAGTAACTGTAAAGAAATATAAAAGTATGACAGTCAGCAAAAGAGTGCAGCGTAGTCACTAAGGAATAAAATGTGCAAGTAACAGTGTGAAAGTGTCTGCAAGTATTGCTTGATTACAAAAGTGTGTTTCAGCCTGTAAGTTAAACCGAAAAATGAAACTGTCTAACATAAATTCTGAAATAAAAATGCCCCACCTGTAAGAAAATAGTACACAACCTGCAGCAGGCTGAAAAGTATAGCTGCAGAAGATGATGAAATCACGTGTGAAATATATCCCTGTTGAAATACTGAAACATGACAGAAGTGAGACTGCTGGAAAGGATTGTAATAACTACAGGTAAAACATGTCAATAAAGCCTAGAAGTAAGTACCATCCTGAATAGTAAAATGAAAGCAAGTGAGAGAGTGTGAGAAAATGTCATGAATCCAGCAATACAGTAGTAATAACCCCTGAATAAAGTATACTGCAGTCAAGACAGAATGAAATGCATGTGAGAATCAAAACCAAACAGCGAAATCTGTTCAAAGTGTTGCTGCATCTGGAATGTGTATCCCAAAATCTGGATATGTTGCTCTCAGTCTGCAATATGCAGATAGGATGATTGTCTGATATACCAAACATCCACACTTGTCTACAGCTATATAAAGCAAATGTAGCAGGATGATGTAGCTGAACAAAGCTAGATATAAATGTGTATGAAGAACAATAAAATATATATTGGTGTTGCAGTAACAGTCCTATCACCAAGTTGAAATAGTTATCATATAGGAAACTGTAGTTAGAACAGTAGTGTGTATATATCTGTAGCTATTAGAAATGTACAGCATATGTATTGGTATTTGAAGGTGTTAATATTATTTTCTTCACCCCACCCTATAACCACATATAACCAATTCCACGTGAAAATGGTATGTGCAATCACAATTAACACCCCTGGACGTTTGTCCTGTTGGGTCATATATATTTGCATGTCCGTTGATGCATCTGCCCTGTTCATACATCCAAACCTGATGGCCTGTTGCCATCAATTAACCCTGCATGTCATTGGACTGTGTATTGCTGTTCAAATTATGCATGTGTTATGCACGCTGTTCAATGGTGTGAATATCTGAGTGTTTGGTTAATGGGAATACTAATGCATGCTGTTACAACTAATTGTGAATGGCATTATATGTCACTAACCCAAACTGTCATGACATAATGCAAAACATAGGATGACAGGGAAGGCGGGTTCCAGCGGACCCACCTCTCCCACCTCAGCTGGCGAGTGCACCTGGCACTAGTGCCGAGTCCGGACCCTCCTCCGGTGGCCCTGTGCCACCTGCAGGTGGAAGCGCTGCAGGGGATGGGGCTCGCCCCCCCCTCTGCAAGTGTGGCCGGAGGAGAACCACCACTCACCCTCCATAGCGTCCGGTCTGTGGTGCGTAGGGAGATTCGGGACTCTGTTCTCAAGCCCCTACGCCAGCTTGAGGCACGGGTGGCGCAACTAATGGGCATGCCTGCTGCCCGGCCTACACAGCCCCCAGCACAGCCCCGTCCTGGGCAGTGAAGGAACAGTGGCAACTGCCTATGGGTGGGGATATCAGTTCCACTGTTGCCATCTGTGGGCTCATGGGCTCTGGATATACAAACCTCCATCCCCGTCAATTGTGTAACCCCCCCCACACGTGTCATACACCACCCCTGTATGCGTCTTGTTTGTCTTGTCTGTTTACCTACCGAATCTACCTCCCCAGCTGTACTGACTTCCTTCACCTGACATACCACTCTTACCTGAAAAAAAAAAAAAGGGCACTCTGTACCCACAAAAATTCGCCCCATACATAGCTGCCCATTCCGCACACATGTCTGCTGGACATGGAATCTATCAATTACAATTGGCTGTACAACAAGTATTATTGTTGTCCTGACACCTCTCTCAGGGGTGGAAGGTTTCAAATGTCACACCAAATTACATACATATGCACAGCTGTTGCTGATGAAGAAATGGGCAGCTATGGGCCTTACCTACATCCCTCCTGCAAATCCCAAGCTTGTTTCCCTACTGTCTTACCCTCTTTGTGACCCCTTTTTCACCACTTTCCTGTCTCCCCATTTTCTTTTCTTTCAAAGAAAATAGCGTGGGGTGTGCGCCAGAGTAAGCACTGTTAAGCGGTTGTAAGCGGGTGTGTGCTTGTGTGCGTGGAGCTAACCGCCAGTGTGCATGCGTGAGCTCCGCGCAAACCAGCGCTAACCCGGTTACAACTGCTTAAAAGTGCCTTAGTCACTTTGATTGACAGGTCCTGTACTCAGTTCAAAAGCAAAATAAAATCTCACTGTCAGTCCCGAACCCAGGACCTTGGAAACACTAGTCTGGGACATACCACTAAGCCATGACTCTTATACAAGAACATTGTGCTAAGATAAATATAACATGTAATAGTAGGGATGAATGTAAAGGGAATATAGGATGTGTAGTACCCAAAGCATGTCATGTAGAATTACTGTCAAAAATACTGGATTCCCACAATAGTACTGTGTGAACACAAACAGCCATGCTAGTTGGTAGCTTGTAGGTAATAATGTCAGTTAAAGTACATATATAAATGTATGTATATGTACATATATATATATATATATATATAAATATATATCTATATATAGTTGTAGGAGTCATTGTGCATACACACTTACTACAGGGAACATGAGAGAGGAATGGAGAAATGTGAATCTACAACATAGCCTGAATCATGAGAGAGATACTAACCTTTACACTCACAGAACACTGTCCACAGCATACCAGCATGGTCCCCGCCCTTACAATCTGAAAGGGCAACGCCTATCCCACATAACCTTTTATAGCACTGACCTGAAATCACAGTGAGAACTGCAATCAGTACACAACTGGCTGTATGCAGTTAGCAAATGCTGGCTTACAATTGGTGCAGAGGCCATCACATGGACCTATGCAGATACCTACAAAAGCATCGAGTACTAACACTCCACACATGCAATACATTCATTGCTTCAGGCCTCCTAGCCTTTACTAACACCATAAACCATACTTGCAACACTAATTATATATCCTCAGCCCTCTTTTTGGATCTTTCCAAGGCATACGATATGGTTGATCACCAACTTGTAATACACACCCTGCAAACATTCTGTCTAGATACTGGAGCCTTCCACTGGTTTCAATCCTACCTGCATGGTCGACAGCAGGCTGGCCTCTGGCAGAACAAACTCTCTAACCTTCTACCTAACACCCTCAGAGTACCACATGTCTCTATACTAGAGCCCTTGCTGTTCTCCATCTTCATTAACGACCTTTATACTGTCATCCCAAAAGTCAGCTGTATCCAATATGCTGAAGACTCTACTCTGATCTGCTCAGCCACATCTCCAGTAGAGTTATGGTCAGCTACCCAGACCACCTTTAATACAATAGAAAACTGGATTTCTGAACATCGTCTGATCCTAAATCCCAAATAAACTAAACTGCTGTTATTTCACCAACACGTAGGTCTACCGCTTTCACCTTTACCATAACATCAACTGATGGCACAATAATCTCCTCTGACCCATCTACTAAACTATTAGGTGTCATCATAGACAATAATCTCAAATGTGACCTACATGTTAACCAAATTATCAAAGCCATCAATAAATAACTAGGGTCACTTTACAGAATAAAAGCCTTCCTAGCCCCTCCAGCTAAAGGTGCCATAGCTCGCTCACACCTTCTTTCAACCCTTCTGTATGCATCCCCTCTACTCTCGAATATGAACAAGACTGTCCTTACCAAACACTCAATTTGCTACAACCACATTGCCAGGTTTGCCACTGGGCTGCCTTTTAGGACACATCATTGCATCAATCTAAATCAGCTTGGTTGGCTTGCAATACCCAGCCTAATACAGTATAACCAACTGATTATGGCCTATAAAATCCTCTATAATCCGGACAATACTCCTGCACTTCAAATATTATCACCCCTATAACAATCCTAGACCGCTTCGATCCTCTAACAAACTACTAATTCAGACTAGCACATTTAATAACACAGCCGGTGATTCTCTCTTTGCAAACTCTGTAAGTAGATCCTGGAACCCACTTCCAGCTGATATTACCCTACTTTCCACCTTAGGTCAATTTAACACTAGACTCAAACAACATTTGTCACTTAACTGGCTATGTCAATGTATCAAGCCTGGCTAACTTTCGAATGTGTAAAATCTGTGAACCAGTTTACTGTGTAATTTAATTTAATCCTGACTTGTGCTCAGGACTAACATTAACCTGTGGAACATGTTTAACTTGCTTACTTATGTAATCTCTGTAAATAATCTGTTTGTAATATGTAATGCTGGTATTATGTAATGCTGTATCTGCTTACCCTTGTAGCTTTTCTCCCTGGGCCTCCTGGAAATGGACATGCATCCAGTCGGACTATCCCGGTCAACAAATGTAGGATAAATAAATAAATAAATAAAATATATTACAGTGACTACAATACAAGTCAGACATTGACACGCACTGACAGCATGCTGAACACACTGGGACATACGTGGGGACTCAGAATAGCATCCTGCCTGAGCATCACACACCTCCAGCTGGCACACAGGCATATGTTCCGTCGGAACAGAGCACATGCCACACATGGCACACACATCCCCTGTGCCACACACTCACAGCCTGTAGGGCTACACAACACACCTGCTGCAGACATGTCAGGTACCTGTCTTGGGTGCTGCACTGGGGTCCCGCTCAACAGGCTGTATCTGGTGAAGGTCACAGTGATATGCCTCAGGGGCACTGTGGTCCACCACAGAACACATGCATACAGGTCAGTCAGAGGCATGGACACATATGACTCACTCATTGACCATGCCAGTATGGCTGACCTGAGACATACCTCCCTGGACTACGTGATAGGGAACATAGAATGGATCTCTCAGCATGTGGCACAGGCCAGTATGAGCCTGATCTTGGTTGCCAACATACCCTCACCAGGTATGCTACCACTATATGTGGGAAGGGTGTTGTATGTCTACATTATGCTCAGTCTCCACTGTCATTCATAGGGTATCCGCACGCTGTCAATGTGTGCTTACATGCTAGGGAAGCCACAATGATGAGCAAGGGTCATCTTGCACGTGACACCCATGGCCCAATGTAAAATGGCAAAGCTTCTTGGTACACACATACTGCCTTATGCTGCAGGACAAGGTTTACATAGTCACCTCCGTGGGTATCACACAGGTTAGGACAATAACAGTGCTGCTACACAACAACAGCAGTGTACACTGGAAGATGCATGCACCAGACACTGTCCTCAGCACGGTGAACTGCAATGTCTGTGCAGTACCAGATTCCTGATTCATGGCTCACAGGTGTTACCCATCACTGACAGGTTATGCCCCATACCATGCCTGTCATCCCCTACACATGTAACACACATGGACAGGGGGGTGGTATCCCAAGGTACCACAGATACACACACCTCCAGGTTGTTGGCACATCACAAAGCATCAGGGCCTAATCATGTGCAGCTAACAGTGTGTCGGACTGCCATCTGGTTCATAGCCTGGCACACACAACCCTCCCATACACAGGAAGACCACCTATCCTCCATAACAACACTGGCAATATGACAGTCTCAAGAACTGTGTTTATATGGCTGGACTGCATCCAGCCAAACATTGTGCGTGAGCATTACTGTAGCTACAACACACTAGTTGAAGGGTTCACAGCATGTGGTCACTGAATTGCAGTGGAATGACATGTTACCACTACCACAACAGGTGGGAACAAACAGCACCTGTACATCGACTACATGTACACTATATGGCCCAGACCAGATGTGTATCCCCTGCTGTAGGTATTTTACCATATACACCCACACTGTATAGAGACATACCACGTGCGGACCCTGCACAGTAAGACACAGTCATATTGGTATACATTGCAAATACCATTTATCCACTCGAGGCATGTGTGAGACATGGTAACTACTGCAGGTCACAGGTATTTATGTGTATGTGTCACACATACATCATGTGTGCAATGCCATTGCTGGTCTAGGCAATGGCATGCATTGTTATGTACAAAGACCCACACAAGGTCATACTGTGTGACATAACCACACGTGGCAGTTGTGGGTTACCAAAACATACCTATCTGTACTCTGACAATGGTAATAGATACAGTAGCAGAGCGCACTATTGGCATTACTAGCCAACTAGCCCTGTTTGGCTGTGCTGATAGTGTGGTGACATCCCCTGTGTTTACTGGGGGAATATGCAGCATCTGGCGTATTGTAGTATTTACCTCCTAGGACAACAAATGGATGATTACCAGCACCAATGAATGTTTTCGAGAATAGCCAGTACCAATAAATGTTTTTAAGAATTGCCAGCACCAATAATCGTTTTTAAGAATAACCAGCACCAGTGAATGTATTTATAATGGCCAGCACCAATAAATGTTTTTAAGAATGAACAATATCCAAGAGTGTAATCGCACTAACCACTCGTTGTACACTCCTATATTAAAGTACCACCTGCTTCAATTCTGTTGATAAACAGCTCCTTCCACTAGTTGCACCAAGCTACTTCATTCCATTCAACTCTCAGTCAACATCTATCTGCGTTGGTAAACTGAAACGCTCAGATGTTAATTACAGCTTACTGCTCCAATATACTGTGATGCAAAACAATTGTATCTCCCCACACAAACTGCCACCGGCTGTATCGCCTCTAGAACTTCACGTTGTTGTGCAAGAACTTCCGACAACGATAGACGGCACAAAACTCTTTATTGTTTTTCCACGATACACTCCATAAAATGCTTGTACTTCCTGGAACCAGGGGTTCAACCACTATGCACACAAAAGTACATGGAACGTAAGATAAAACTGATTTAGCGTATACTGTGTGTAAACACATCCAAACAAAATACGCTAATCAAATAATTGTCTATGAAGCATGACCTGGAATACTGAAATATTGACAATAATCCTAATACATTTCGGTTAAGCGCTTTCACTCAATAAACCTTGAGCTTCTTCAGAACATCACAATGAAAGAACTTTCATCCTATAAAACTTTTTTGGCGCCAAATTCAAACCAGGTCCCAATTTTAAAGCTACAGTGTATTTTCTAACACAGTAGTCAATGCTCATCAAATGATGTAAAATCTATGTATAAAATATATAAAATTTTTTTTTATATACTTTTTCACATATATATTATTTATAAATATATTCTTATATATATTTTTATACATATCTTCATATTTTATATATATATTTTATATATTTTATTTTATTTTAGATTATATTTAAGAATTTTGGGATTAAAGTTGTTTCTTTTTGACACTTTTTGGACTATTTATTTGTCGTGAAACTTATTCTTATTTTAACTGGATCACATACCAGTAATTTTCACTTCACATTTGTTTGGGGCTGCATTACCTCTGACATAACAGTGATACCCAGGGTTAGCCTACCATCTCCCATACACTCATCAGGATTCCTCTTGAGAGGTGTTGATATGTGGCTCTCTGGCTGACCTGTACCAGGAGTTTACTGAAGAGTGGGGGTGCCTTCTGTGTTATGGATCATTCTGTACAGCTTGTCCTATGTATGTCAGTGCTGGGGTTCAGGTCTCTCATGTGCATAGCTCACTGCCATTCAGATTGTACAAGGTGCAACATGTTCATTAATTCCAGGTTGGACATGGCTTCATACATCAGGCACAGCTTTCCTGTAGCTGGGAAGGATGGCGGTGTGTGGGGCTGCAGTTTGTTTACTCAGGCAACACATGGCATCTGTTCATGCTCTTTGCTACCCTGGTGGGGTACTGTTGTGGACTTTACAGTTGATGGAGGTGTCTGCTGCGGTATATCCCACAGGGGCTATTGTAGTCAGTTGTGACGCTGATGGAGGATGGCTGCAGAGCCACAGTGAGTTCCCCTTATCTACATCTGCCAACCTTCATGTTTGGGTGGGTATATGGTACATGTTTCTGCGAACACTACAGCCACATGTTTGTCCAGTTCAGGATATTTATCACCTTTTGTACCCAGGTCTCACATTACATGTTAGGTACCTCATGGGTTAACACCTGTGTGGTAATTTGTGGGCACTTACTGTATATCCACGGTGGTTGTCTATACACAGTTCTGCAATTAGCTTGCTGACATGGCTATGGCTACAGTTGTCTGTTTGTAGGTGGCCCTTTTGTGGGTTGCTTGTGTCAGCTGGGGGTTGGATATGGTGGGCTGTTTGTACTCCTCTGCATACATGTTCAGTCACAGTCCTTCCATGTTGGCCTATACCTATGGGACATATATACAGAACGGGGGTGGGGGGGGTCAAGACCAGGCCTTGTGGGATGCCACTCATATCCGCTTTGTAGTCTGACATGGATGCGGCATGTCTGACCATGTCAGTTCTGTCCTTGGTCTGGTTTGCAACTCCTCTACTGACATAGGGGTATATATTTAAGCTGCTGAACATATTCATACTGAACTCGTACGGTATTGTCTAGAAGCATGTGCACAGCTCAGCTACGCTGTGTGGACCACATTGCCCTCATCAATGACTTTAATGACTGCTTCAAATGGGTCAGACATGTTTAGGGGCAGGTTCTGCAGTTACAACAGCCACACTGTGTAGGGTCCAGTATCAGTAGGTCCACAATAGCCTTCTGTCTGCGGTACATACTGATCCTTTCCATAGCTGTGCAGAACAAGCTTGTCAGGATCCTGGGGTGGTAGTTTGGAGTATCCATTCAGGCAACACCTTTGTTGTGATGGACCACTGTTGTTGTACACTGCTCTTTGGGTACATATCCTGTGGTAAGGCTGACATTGGGCAGTAGTGTGATTTGGCATTCCATTATTCTTGGAGTCCATGTTGGCCTCAGCACAGGACACCATCACATACCTTTGCTGCTGTGTGTTCTGCTTTGCAGATGATGGCTGTTACCTCAGCATCTGCAATGTCAGGGGACCATCAGTCTGCTGGGATAGGTATTTTGCACTCGGGGGGGGGGGTTGCACTACACCTGACAGGTTGTATGTTAGCAATATGTGTGTCTGTTTGGTATGTTGTTTGTAATATCTGTGTGATTTGGAGCATATCTGTGGATGCCCAACATGGTTCCTACCATCAGTTGGGTAAGCCTTGTGATTATCCTTAGTGTCCTGTACGTTTTGTATCTTCATAGGTTCATGGGTTCATACTAGGCTATACACCCTAGGCCATTAGTAAGCCTAGCCAGAGTGTGTGTGTCTTTCGCCACCCCTTGCTATGTTCAATTATGGCCATTTATGAAGTTCTTCACTGTGCCTCTGTCTGGTCGTGACACAGTGAGGACCCCCAGTATACATGTACGGTCATCCATCCACTTGGCAATATTCCTGTTGAGGGGTGTCAGTGAGGGGCTCTGCCTACCATGGATTAGGATCCTGTTTCTGGGTGTGGGGAGCCTCTGGGTTATGTATCTGTCCCTCCAGCACATCTTATTTCATTATGTGTTGAGGCTGACATCTGTGACTCTCACAGCTCCAATGGCTTTGATTTCCTGTGGTGTAGCATGTCCATTACTCCTGTGTTGGACATGGCCTTGTACAACAGACATACAATGCCTCTGTGTAGGCAGTGTGTGACTGCAGTCAGCTGGGGTGTCTACAGCCTGGCAGCATATGACATATATTTCACACCCTTTATCCTGTTGGTGAGGTAACTATGAGGTATTCCGAACCGCTGCAGGTGTCACGTATGGTACATCCCATATGAGTCATTGTACTAGATTATGGGTCTGATAAGGGAACAGTACAGTGGCACAGTGACCTCTGTTGATGTTGATGTGAATCCTTTCATGATACGGTGTCCAGTATCGACAATCTTCATAGCCACATTGGCATTGTGGGTGTCACATGACAGATTAATGTCGACCTGTGTCCCTAGGTCCCTGATTACTCCTTGCATACATAATGGTTTGACACCTATGTGGTAATTTGTGTGTACCTTGTCTGGTATTTGGTGGGACAGTCATACTGTCCAGTGTCTTTGGATGTCTGGGTGGAGTTCTTGTGTGTGAGAGTGTGGTCTGTCGCATGCTACAGACTGTACAGCAGTTTTGACTACAGTTATGTGCACATGGGTGGTCTCCGCTGCTTTGTGCATTGTCAGTTACCTGGCAATATGGGTGTCTGTACTGCATATGGATACTCCCCCTCCTTTGATGTTTTGGTGCAGGTGTTGGGGCCATAACACATGATATGTGGTATAACCTAGTAGTGCTGGTGTACTATCACTAGGCTTGCAGCAGGCTTCTGTCACTGCACAGACATCAATGTTCTCCATAATGGGAAGTGCCTCAGGGGCATGCATATTGCAGTTTACACATCTGGCATTTGTCAGCATTACCCTTATGTTTCCTACCACTTATGTTTTCTAGGGTGGTGGGTAGTCTTTTTGGCCTTGCCTACATACGGCTCTATGGAGGCGGCAAAGGCCTTATCCAGTATCCAGATGCACACGGGTAACAGCTGCAAGCCATCCCTGGAACAGCAGCATGGCTTGTCATGCTTGACATCTCAAGCAGACAGACATTAGACCCTCTTGGACTGACAGCTGTAACTGTGCCAGCTGTTAAACATGAGCATTCTGTGTTTGTACTGTGGCATCATTCTTGGTGAGTGTTGGATGCTGCACACGGCCAGTGTCATACCGCCCTGGGGTACATACTCAGAGGGACCATCCATGTCTCTTTTGATGTTGACCAGGGAGGTACATCTCAGGTAATTCACACCAGCATGGACATTGAGTGCATCATATTTCTGCTTGCTTTGGGGTGACCTGCGTACTTGTGTTATGTGGCATTTTGTGGCAGCCTACAGGCAGCTTACTCTACCCTTTCCCTTGTTCAGTCTGGTGAGTGGGACAGCAGTGTGTCTGCCTATACAGACACCTATTATGACTGTATCAGGCATGTTGTTTCTCCTTCTGGCCTGTGACTGTTTGGCACACCAGCTTTGCATACTATTCATTGCATGTGCTATGTTTGAAGGTTGTGGTTGCTTGTGATCTGCTTTGGAGGCTTCTGTTGGTGTGGTGTGTTTGTAATTCAGGCCTCCAGGAATATTTGTCTGTGTTTATGTGTTTGGTTTACAGTTGTGGTAGGTCTATGTGGGACTGGGTTTGTGGTGTATGTGGTTACCTTCTCCTCCTTACTAGTTTTGACAGTACTGGGTTGGTGGAGCTCAACCTCTGGTTTGGATACATGGATGCATCTATCACATATATTTGTATTTATTGGGGGGTGTTGTGGTTGTCTGTGTACTTGGGACTGGTGTCACATTGCCTCTGGATTCACAGATTCTACTTGTTGTGGCTGGACTTAGTGGATTGTATGTGTGGACATATGTTATTGCCATACTACTGGTCAGTGATTACTTCCCTTTTTATGTTTGCTCTATCATGTGGTAGCTTCCTCATTCTCTTGCATGGTTTGGTAATGGCTGGAGTCCAGCATGCCAGATGCCTGCGTGTATGGCATTGTGTGTTGTTGTTATTTGTGATTGCATACTCCAAGCATTCCTGGCTGTGTTCATGGAATGCCTGTATAACATGTTCTGTGGTGTGTCCCATATTCTGTACTTATAGGGTGCTGACATCAAAGCACAGGGCCTTTTGTGGATTCAACATCGGTTTTGAGGGCTGCAACCTATGCTTTACACATGTTTTTCACTGTGGTATTCTGGCCAGGGACTGGGATCAGGATGTGTATATCCAGTATGATTACTCTATGGTCTGGTCTTACCAGTGAGGGGTACACTTTTCATCTTGCCATCCAGTACACATGTTGCTGATTATCACATCCAGTATGCTTACCCCTCTTGTGGGAGTGGTACATTGTTCCTGGGCATTTTGGTTTATGGAATCTGGGTAATTTTCTCCTACTGTGTTGGTGCTAGTATAATGCTCCCGGTGTATGTCTGAGTATTTTCAGTCAAGCAATATAATGTGGTTTGGGGGGCTTGATATATTCATGTATTCCGACATAGGCCAGGTGCAGTTCCTGTTATTAGGACAGTAGTCTGCAGCAGGCTATATACTGGGAGGCGGTTTTACCCATTGGTATTTGACCATGGCTAATCCATGCTGCTTCTTGTTGTGGTACCAACATGGGGGTGTGGTTATCCTTGCCATTTCTTGCTAGTCACCCTCCTTTTGTAGCTTGTTCCATGTTTTGCGGCTGTACAGCACAGTATGAGGTGTGACCTGGTAGTGTTAGGGTGCTGATGTCAGCCTTGACCCAGTTCTCTATTACAGGACTGGTATCTACATTCTCCATACTGTGTGCGTTTACACTGCACACATCTTGCTGTTTATACATCTGTCATTGGGTAGCATTACATCTAGGTTCCTATCCCTTGTAGAACCTATGAAGGTAGGTTTGTGTTTTGAGACTTACCTATTCAGGGCATGCTGTGGGTACTGACAGCCTTTGTCAGTATCCATGGGGCATGGCATGATAGGTGCACACCACCCCTAGCAGGTGGTGCATCATGTCAAGCTCCGTATGTCTTCCCAGCCTGAAACACATTGGCTCCCCTTTGACTAACTGCATTACTTCAGCCAGTTATTGCACTTGATCATCCCATCGTCATTTTGTGGCTTCATGCTTGGTGAGGGTGGATGTTAGTCAGGGTGCTCAGGTGTGCATATAGTACATGGTGTTACATTACTTAACACATGGCATTCATGCCTCAGGTGGTGCTGCAGGGCTGCCTCTGTCGGATGCGCATATTACACTTCCCTGTACATGTTTGTGAGCAGGTCATGTCATTTTAGGCATCCATGTTATTATTTGAGTGAGTCAGAGGGGGTATCATTCCCAGGGTTCCTACTGAGCCAATGTATGTGCTATGCATTGCCTCTTTGCCAAGGCCAGGGCATACTGGGCATGCCTCCTTCTGCCTACTGGGGCAGGCTCAGGTTGTTCCTCCTCTGAGTCACGCTCTGCCTGTGATGGCCTGGGCAATGGTGGGGGGCTGTTTGGGCCGGCCCTATGCTGGTCCTGCTGCAGCTGTTTTCACAAGATCATATTATGTAGCATAGCACATACCATGACAATTTGGGTACATGTAGTTGGTGTGTACTGCAAGGCTCCACCAGATGTGTCCAGACACCAGAACCGTGACTTGAGCAGCCCAAACACATGCTCTATTACATTACGTGTTTGTGCGTGTGCCTCATTATGGCATTCCTGTTCAGGGGTGTGTGCATTTCTGATGGGTGTCATCAGCCACGGCTCCAGTGCATAACCTGCATCCCCCACTAGGTGTTCGTGTGGGATGTCCCCATTGGCAAATGTCTGGTACAGCTGCGTCAAATGCCAGATGTGGGAATCATGGTAACTCCCAGGGCAGCCAGCACACACATTCATTATTATGCCCTGGGCATCACACACAACCTGGCAGTTGATGGAGGGGAAGCCCTTGCGGTTAATGTAGGCCCCACCCCGCTCACTGGCTGATGCTTTGATGCGTATGTGCGTGCAGTCTATTGCACCCAGTACCTCAGGGTATTCCGCTATTTGCTGGAAGTTACGCATATTGCTGGCCAATACCTCACGGGCATTGGGGAAATATACATGATCATCGACATGTGCTGACATGGCATCCAGGAACTGGTGCAGTACCCTGGAGGCTGATGCCTGTGATATCCCCATCATATCACCAGTTGGTCTCTGGAAGGTACCTGTTGCTAGTATTCTTAGGCCAACACATACCTTGGTTTCCACTGGGATGGGTTCCCCTCTGTTGGTTCTGTGTGTGAGGCGTGGCCTGCACAGCTCAACAATTTGCTGCAGGAGCTCTCTGTCTACTCTATAGCTCTACTATCTCCAGCTCATGTAACCCATGGTAGGTGACCCTGGGCCTGTACACTCTTCTCCGTCTCCTCACTGTGGGTTGTCTGGCACCATCTGCATTGTCACCACCCTCAGCAAGTCACCTATGTCTCATTATGACAGCTATGGCAGCCCCTAACATTTCTGCTCTGAGTTCAGCTTTTTCAGTTTTCACTTCTATTAGCTTACTCCTGTCTTGCAGTGTCTCTTAAGGGAAACATCCTGCACTACTGTTTGCAGAGTTTTAAGTGCTGGGCTGGGCTACTATTCTGCCTGTGTAATTGCCTGCTTCTAATTGTTTTCACCTGCTAGCTTCAGCAGTTATCCCTGCTAGCTTCCTATTAATTCTGTTGCTTCCTTTTACCTCTCTGTTTCCTCAGGGGGGAGCAATGTGCATACCATCAGAAACACGCTCACAGTGGCTTACACACGTGCACACGTGCTTACACGGTTCAGAATCTACTTATTCGGGTTAAAATGTGCGTACACCCGCGCAAACACTGTTACACATCTGCCAACAGCCTCCAACATACTCAGCCTGCCCTACACGTGCGCACACCCACGCAAACAGTGTTAAACATCTCCCAACACGCTCCCACATGCTCAGTCTGCCTTACACGCACGCACACTGCCCTACTCGCGCTTCATGGCACACACACGTGCGCATGCATGCCCAGCAAGAAACTTTAGTGTAGGTAACAGTGTACACCTTCCATTTCTTGACTTTCCATGACTTATCTAGTGGCACACCACTTTCCATGATCTGTGCCTGTCATCTGTCATGTTACACTGGCCTCCAATGAACTGCATTTCTTTCTACCATTCCCCCCTGTGATGTCACCTATCTCCTACTCTATTCCTCCCCCTTATGTATCTCTTACACTACTCAGACTATGCTCATTTGCTATGTGACTGTGAGATTCAGTATCCTAACCCTCATTTACATGAGATTGCCTACTAATGCTTAGTTACATGTCTTAGACTCAGCTTCCCCCCTTAGCAACCACTACACGGTGGCCATGTTGATTTTGGTCTGCTGGTCCCTGCATTGTCATTCCATGTATTGCATGAAACCCACATTTGTGGGTTTATAACCTTCATTTTCATGTTTTATACAGCGCAGCCCGTTTGCGTGGGGCTGCACTGGGTTTAAATCGCCGAAAAAAATATATATATTTTTATTATTTTGGCATCGGGTTATATTGCCAATGGCCACATATTTGGCCATTGGCATGCTGCCTGAGTCATATGCACCCTTTTTTTGGAGCTGACATGGCTCCGTTGTGGAATTTGCAGAAACGTACTCAGTTGTCAACTGAGTACATTTCTGCAGCTAAAACGTCTCTTACACGGACTGGTTTCTGCTTCGTGGATCGCTAATATACCTCATTTGCATACCTTTTGGATGCAAGTGAGGTATTTAGCATGTCCACGCCCAGTCCATGTAAGAGACGTTTTAGCTGGTCTCTTACACGGAGTTTAGGGCTGTTCCTGGATCGCAAGGCTTGCATGGAGTGTTGTACGTCTCTTACACTCCGTGCAAGCCTTCGTGAATCCTGCCCCATGAGTCTTTACATACTTGTGGTTCAAGTTTTAAGTATTTTTTTTAAATAGAATCAACCAGTTTCGCACAAGGGTAAGTTAAAGATGCTCTACCATCAATAAGTGGCCTCATAGGTGGATTAAATGTATCCTTGTGTATTTTGGGAATCCCAACCAAAATTGGTGTTTTAGGGAAAGGCGTGTTGATATAGTTGTATGTATCAAGGTCAATTTTTGCTTCAATAAATAGGTCACTGAAATAACCTCTGATTCTTGAATGTGCTACATTCATTTCATTCAGTGATGACTTAGAGTAAGCAATATTATTTAACACCAAGTCCATTTTATTGTTATATTCAGAGATGTCGAAAATTGCCAAGCCTCCCCCTTGTCTGGTTTAACTATTCGTACTTGTCTTCTTCTTTCAGCTTTTCCCGGTTAGGGGTCGCCACAGCGGATCACCTGTCCACACATGATTGGCAGTGGAGTTTTACAGTGACGAGTTGCCAGCCTGGCGCCCAACCTGAAGGCACACACATGCACACACTCACACCTAGGGCCAATTTGGAGTGTCCAAGCCACCTACAGCATGTCTTTGGGAGGAAACCGGAGCACCCAGACAAAACCCACATGACCACAGGGAGGACATGCAGACTCTGCACAGAAGGCACCCCAGCCGAGGATTGAACCGGAGAACCTCTTGCTATGAGGCGACAATGCTAACCACTGCACCACCATGGCTGCCCCATCTATAAGACCTCAAAAGTTTTAATGCTTGAGTTTGTTCATAACTGGTGTTGTTTTTCCTATAAGTGCCATTGTTTACACGTGCTTGTGGTATGTGCCTAATATCAAGTTCACATATGTTCTCAAATAAACTAAGAAGAGAGTGTATTGGAGGATTAAACGTACTTGTTGGTTTAAAAGTACAGTTGGAATGACTTAGTTTACCCAATAGAAGGGTTAAATTTAATTTCCTCACAAAGCACTTCAAATCAATTAAAGTCTTAGCAAAGTTAATGTTCTTACTCAGAACAAAAGTGTTACCCCTGGCCAGCAATTCAATCAAAGAAGGCTCAATGGTAATAGAAGAAAAGTTATAGATGTTAAAATCACCATGTGTATTCGTGAGTATATCAAGTTTAGTGGTGTTTATTCGACCTTCTTCTACTATCTTTTCCTTCAGTTGTTCCATGCTTTGTTTCTTTGATTCTGAGGTGTTCGCGATCTCGATGTTGACCTGGAATTCATATCCTTCTGAAAATTTGATTCAGTCTGGATGTTCTGGTTAAACTGGCCATTAGACTGATTATTGTGTGATCGCAGTCTTTCACTGCGTCTTACAGTGTCAGGCATGTTAATATCATTAGTATCGTTGTTGTTGTTATCTAAGAGATGGTCAGGTTTATTGGCTGTAGTAGTGTCACAACTAGAGTTCACCATATTGTTGGCTTGCCAGGTCTGTGCCATTTGCGGTCTAGGATATGCTGAACCGTTACTGTAAGCTGAACGGTCCCAATTCATTTTGTTTTATTTTATTACTCCAGTAGTTGTTCAATACTGGGGAAAACTCTGCTATAGTCATATTTATACCTGCCAAAATCTAAATCTGCTTTGATGTCTTTATCTAAATCATCGACATCTTTTAAAATACTCTCAATTTGCAACGAATAATGTTTAACCATCAATTCCATAAGTTGAAAACCTTGCTGGTCAAATAATGTTACAAGCTCTTTATGGAAAATAGAGTCTGGAATCAACCCAGTAGGGAATTGATGGTATTAAAGGCCTTTAGGTACTATTTTCTCTTGCAAACATTGCTTAAAATAAACTACTTCAAGCTGAAGTTTCTTTAATTTAAGTAGTTTTGAATCAAACTGCTTCAATTTCTCAGAAATTAATTGTGTACTCACTTGTGATGAAATGGTATTCGTAACCGTCCGCTCCTGGTTTTGGGTGAAACCCGAAGATAGTTTCACTGTATCATTTACCCAGTCCAAGAAAAAAGGAGCACCAATAAGCCCTGTAATACCTAAGTTGTTGTCAATAACTATAGCTGTAGAATTAACACTCAAATGAGTGTGTTGACCAGGTGGAATCGAAGCTGAAGCCGAACTCGGCTGTGGTCTATTGTCATGTGTTGCTTCAGACCCAGAAAGGTTTTGTATACGTGAGTTTTGTTAATTCAAACCCACTG
The DNA here is from genome assembly GCF_019279795.1 of Protopterus annectens. Classification (NCBI taxonomy): domain Eukaryota; kingdom Metazoa; phylum Chordata; order Ceratodontiformes; family Protopteridae; genus Protopterus; species Protopterus annectens. Next base: position 769,072,645 of record NC_056725.1, read on the forward strand.
GGAAGTTATTAGAGACACGTCACTGTGTCGTTTGTCTACAATGTCAAGCCGGGTAGCGATATGGTCAATACGCTGAGTAAGCGTGCTTAGTAATGCAGGTATGTCAATACTGACTGATTGTTGCAATGAAATAAAAAGATTTGGACTGCCTGGGCTGTTAGAAGATCCTGATGCCATAATGAACCAATGAACCAAAAGGCCAAAAAGCAAGCCAACTGAAGACGAACAAGTGAGAAAGGAAGTCCAACAGCTGCAGACACAGTGCTTTAACGTAAGACAGTTTATTATCAAAACTCCACACGTTTTCATCACCCTGATAGGATAACTTCTTCAGAAAATATGAACAAACTACACCTTTCTGGGTCTGAAGCAACACATGACAATAGAGCACAGCCGAGTTCGGCTTCACCTTCGATTCCACCTGGTCAACACACTCGTTTGAGTGTTAATTCTACTAACGTCTTAACTGGAACATGGGCAATGTCCTGCTTCTAGGCATGAACCAATATAAGGGAAAGTCAAGCCAAATTTGATTACCTTTTTGAGCAGATCACAGCTGATCGAGGTGAGGGGTAAGTATTTACAGCTTACCTTGATCTTCCTAATTCTTTCAACACTTCAGGAATTAGAAACAAGCTCACTGAGCTTGGAGTCGATATTTATTCTGTTGGATAGGTAACTGGCTTCCAGTAGAAGTCACATGATAAAACCCTTAAAAGTTGAAGATACCAGTGGAGTGTTGCAAGTCTCTGGTCTCAGTACACCTCTCGTCAGCATTGTTTTTTCAAATGCACAAGTTGGTAACTATAATATCAGGCTCACTAATTTTGTTGAAATCAGTAAATTTGGAAGCAGAGTCCTCTCTCTGTCTGTCTCTCTCTCTCTCTTTCTCACATAAATAAGTTTTCTGGCACATACTGGAAAGCCAATATGAATAGGAAAGCAATCAGCCTTTTAATATCTGTTAATGACAGCAATGAACATAGCTTTATAGGTTCATAAGTGTATACTAGTCTAACGACCATGGGGACCTTTTTAAGCTTAGCGATGTAACCCAAATGCATCAGACAAGTTTTAGGAACCTTAGGCTTATTCTAAGGGGTATATATAGGCTTAGGCTTGGATGGTTAAGTATTTACAGGCTATTCTTACTTTTGAAACAAACTTATCCTTTCCTTAAGACAATACTAACTCCTTTGCACTTTAAAAAGCACACATAAGGAATATATAGGCACACCCAAGTTTGCACACAGAACGACTGCATACAAGATTGTAGAATGCGATTAGGTATAAGCTTTTTACTGAAAACCTGGAACTTGTGTAGCATGGTAACTTAATAGTAAGAGTCTCTCCTTCATATTTCTAAGTTCATCAGTTGGGCAGGCCTTTGCATATTCTCCTTGCATCTGTGTTTTTTTCCTCCTGCCTCCCAAAGCATGCTAGGTGTTTGCAGTAAACTGCCCATATTCATACTGCATTTTCCCCTTGCCTGTGTTACCTGGTTTGTGGCTGAAAATTGCCAAAGAATGATCAGTCCACTTACTCAGTTAACAAATAAATAAGTTAAATAAAACAAATATATGAGCAGTACAATATATAACTATCTGCTAGATGTAATTATTACTTGGACAAACTGTGAGCATGAAAGATAGGGTCTATATTAGATCAGTGAATGCTTAAACAAGCAAACGCTGATTGATCAAACTTATTTAAGCGAATGTTCAAAATATCGAAGCAACGGAAACCTGAATTTTTTTCTAGGGAAAGAATTTGGTTGTCCGTTTCTGTTGCTTCGGTATTTTCAGTGCTGTGGTGGAAAGTTACGGGTCAGATTCGGGTAAGTGTGCGATTGTGTGGATGTGAGTGTTAGGGTGGGTTAGGTGAGTTAGGGTTAGGGCGCAGGTTAGGTATGTGTGTGATTGTGTGGACGTGAGGGTTAGGGTGGGTTTAGGTGAGTTAGGGTAGGGAGCGGGTGAGGTGAGTGTGCGATAGTGATGGACCTTAGGGTTAGGGTTTGGGTTAAGGTAAGTGGATAGTTAGTGGTGTGTGCATAGTTTCGTGTAGGGTTAGGTGTCAGATTTTAGGTGTATGAGTGTGGATTTCTGTTTGTTTGGTATGTTTGTGTTGTGTGTATGTGTTTTGGATCAGCGATTTTGTTCCCTAGGAAAAAAATTGCTGATCTGACAGTTTGAGATTGTAAGCTTTTGCTTACATAAGGTCGATCAATCAGCGTTCACTTTTTTAAGCGTTCGCTGATCTAATATAGACCCTGAATGATAATAGGGATATATCAATGCCACTCTACAAATGAGTAATTTTGTGAGAGTGAGACTGAATAAGAACATGGTCATGTAGATGTATTAAAGTAAGATATACTGCAAATGAAGTTAATCAGAGCCATAGCTAGCTCATCTAGTGCTCTGTGTGGTCCCACAAACACGTGCTCCACCCCCTCAGCTCTTCAAGTGAACAGAAAAAAAAAAGTTTTTGGATTACTGTAGAAAGCCAGTTGACTTCCTGCTGTAAATCAGTCAAATCCACACCACCCACCAACTTTCAAGAAAAGAGCAAAAAAAAAAAATGGTGACTGGCTCCCTACAGTAAGGCAGCCATTCTATAGCCCCAGCTCTTCCAGTGAAGAGCAAAAGGAAAACAATGTTGAACTCATGTTCCTTTTTGCCTTCATGTAAAGGCATTTTGGTACAGAAAAAAACCTAAACTCTTAAACTGCAGAGCTCTAGGTTGTACTCCGCAGTACTTTGCACTTAGGGCAATTGTCCCATTTGCCCCTCCCTTGCTACCCTGCTGAAGCTGAAGTTGATAGTAGATAGGTGGCTGCTGTAGGTTTTCTACTAGTTCAGGATAATGTTCCACCCTTTTCAATTCCCTGTGTCATCCTACTGCTCCTGTGTCCCATCCATCGCTGAGCCTGTCAGCTTCTTTGTAACTTCTCTTGTCTGCCCTGGTTAAGCTGGTCATGGTCAAGGAGTCTAAGTTACCATCACCTTCTACTGGGACATTTTCACTTTATCTGACCTACCCCCTTTCCTCTTGGGTTTTTCAGGGTTGCACCTGAGGAGCAGGCATGCAATAAGGAGATGCAGTGTTTTGCTCCATGTCCTCACCCTATTCACCTCTTTGGGCCATACCCCCTGATGTTATCACCTCCAGCCTCCACCAGAGATCGCAGAAGGAACATGCAGTCAACCCTCCAAATGCCCTGGATGGTTCCATCTCTCCCTGCCACTCAGTCAACAGAGATGCTAATTGAACCCTAAATGGCTGGTCCATAGTCAGGTCTCGATCCCTCTTTACCACCAGAGCAGCTATAATGCTTTACATTTCTGATGTGTCTTTTGGATTACGTCTTGTATATACAGATCAGATTTTATTTTTGTGTCTATAGCAGCTTAGTATTGTAACCATCCTGAATTTGTGTGTTGTTTAAAGAATTCCTTTTGAATTTCACATGGTGTCCAAGTAATCTTTAGGGGTAAATCGAAGCAATTTTTTTTTTTTTTTTTTTTTTTTTTTTTTTTTTAGAATTTAGCAGAAGTTGGGAGCTGTCTAGCTAAGCTTCAATAAAAGGGAAAGACTCTTAGATAACTGTTTGATGTTTATGCAGATTGTCAGCGACACAGATGAGAGCTGACTCATTTGTGTGCTGAACAACGGATGCATGCATGGAGGCTTTGTGGAGATAATTTCTGATGACATTAAATAGTAGCTAGATCCTTGAGGTATCCCAACAGCGACTGGAATGAAAGGAAGACAGACCTGACTGCCACTTTACAGCTTGGTATCAGTTGGTTAAATAGCTGTTGTAAGACACCTATACTCTGTAGTTCTTGTTGCAGTTTAGCATGTGAAATAGTATCAAAAGCATTTGATGATGCAACAATAGTGTGGAAACCATTTTGCCATTTTTTTCTATTAAGACTGATGGTTTTGACAAAGTTGAAAAGGACAGTTGTGTTATGATGTGGTCTAAATCCATATCAGGTAGGAGAGAAGATATTGTTATCTGTGAGGTGTTGGAGCAGTTGAGTGTAAATGCATTTTTTTACAAAATTTCTGAGAGGTGAGGAAGGATAGCATTTGGCCTGAAATATAATAGCCCTATTCCTTTGTGTTAGGGCAGAATATACATTTATTTTCCATATAGCAGGAAAGTAGTTTTCTTGAATTGACCTTTTGATTAATATAGAGTTACTACAACTGCAGGTATTTTAACATAGACAGTAGGGAGGTTATCTTTAGCTGGGGTGGTGGGTTTTAATTTGAGTATTTTTGATTACAGGTAGGGGGACTGGTTTTTGCAGTAAAAGTTTATTGTGTTGGTCTGTGAGTATATAGCTTGGAAGGTTAGTTTTGGTGTTGGTTTTAATGAATTTGGTAACTGTTTGGATGAAGTGTCTGTTGAAACTAATGGCAATAGCTTCTAGAGAAAAGGTGAGTGGTGGGGATTGGTTGCTTGGCTTTTCATGGGTGTAGGAGCTTATTCATGGATGCCCAAAAAGCTTTATAGCTATTTTGGTTAGGACTTTGGACTGTACGGTTGTATTTTCTTTGTTTGTGTATGGTGACTTTACCTCTTGTCAGGTTAGAGAGTTGCCTGAATATCTAGTGCTTCTGGTGTGTATTCTGTTTTAGCCATGATTTCCAGGCGTTAGTGCCTCTTTGCATTCATTTCTCACTCATTTGTGTTAGCTATGGGGTAGAATTTATTTTTAGTCTTTATTTTTTCTCATGGGGCCATTTTATTGAGTATATTGAGAAACATCTCATTAATTCTCAGTACTGCATCACCTAATGCTAGGTATTTCAATGTGTTCCAGTTACACAGTTTTAGGACAGATGTGAATGTTTCTTTAACAGAATCTATGATGTTGTGAACTATGCTATAGTGTTGTCATTTTTGGATACATAATGGCTGCCTATAGGCATATGTTGGAAGATGACCAATAAATACGTCTGAGAGAATGCCAGTAGATGTAACTGATAAGGAACAGATGATAGAATCAAGTCTATTATTGATTAGTTAAGTTTATTGAACTTTGACATTTACTCATAGTGACTGAGTTACAGTCTATGTTAAAGTCACCTAAAACAATTGTTTTCTGGGGGAGTGTTACTAACTACTTAGGATAGTATATCTTCAGCTGTAGGGATATTATTGCCTGCGAGATGTATAGAGCAATGAAGCAGATGTTTTTATGGTTGCTAACTTTGAGGAAGGAATAATTCATTCAGAATTATTGAATGGGGTAATGGTGTGTTGGTAGGGGCTAAGACGAAGAGAGTTAGAATAAAAAATGACTGCCATATCTCCTATCTCCTTTTTTTTAAACTTTCCCATCAGCAATTAGTATACTGTCGCCTGGAGGAAGAATATTATGTTTGGTTTCTGGTTTTAGCTAAGTTTCAGTTATGAAGAGGATGAGCGGTGGTCAGAATTCCATATATGTACGTCTGTAAATTTATTGCACATACTTCTTAGATTTACTGTGTACTTTAGAACATAAGTAGTTTAAATTGTTTCTTGGATCAGGGTTAGGGTGACTTTACCCTCCCTGAAGTATGGTCCATGGTAGGACGTGGGTAGGTTTCTAAAACGTATTCATTTTCTGTTCACGGTTTTAACAGAGGCCATCAATTCTGACCTTTCTTCATTTTCCAGAACCCCATACTGTCTCAGATTCTTTCTGTCTTGTACTTCTTTCCAGTCAGTTGCTGTTCCATCTGATAGCCTTGTTTAGGTATTTCTGCTGCCTTTTCTCAAACCTAAGATATCTGACACACACTGTGGGGCCAATGGCCATTTGCTAATTATGCAGGAACTTCTAACCACTTCCAAGTACTTTAAGCATACTCTAACAATCCTAACATATGCAGTCCAGTTTTATCTGCTCTAATAAAAATTGTCTGTACTGCAAGTTCACAGTATTGTCCATTTGCATAGTCCTATTTGCTCTGCTTTGGTTCACAAAAAGAGCCTTCACAAAAGAAGCATATATCCCCAGAACAGCAAGTTTTCCTAGAGAGCACTTTGACAGAATGAAAACTGACAAATGAAACAGCTGATTTATAAAGGGCACTAGTTATATGAGTCATTAAATTTAAAATTAATTAATGACTTTCCTCTCTGGCTTTTAAAATGTTTCATTTGAAATATTCTCCTTACTATTTTTTCTAGAGTAAGAATGTTGTAACAATACTCAAGTCTGAATCTGTATTATGTGTTTGTGTATTTCTTGGCTTGACTCATTTCCAGTATCTATCCTGAAATTAGCTTTCTAAGCAGCTTAACAGTGTTTTATTTTACTTCGTTTAAAAATACTTTCAGCATATTAGCCAGTCATTAAAAATATGCTGTGTATTTGGACAGTGCCTCAAAATATTGGTTTGTTTGCTTATTTATTTATTTACTTTTGTGCTTACTTATTACTTTCCTACATATGCTGACTATGTTACTTCCCCTAAGCATAGCCAATTTTCAGGGGAACACCAATGTGCTTTTCATACTAACTAGGGACCAGGACAAAGCAGAGATTCCCCTACTCTTTCTTTTGGTGCTTCCTATTGGGTATGATATGCAGAAAAATGGTAAGTGGAATCTTGATCAGCTCTATGGAGCTCATGGATAATGATTTCTGTTTTGAATGATGAAGGTATATCTGTTGGGGTAAAACAGATGAAATGTCTAGCTCATAAGCAGATGCATTGTGAATGTTGTCTTTATTGTCCACAATATTGTTTGAGCAGGAATGCGTAAGACACTAAACTGGAAAAAAGAAGCAGGAAAAACTGATAAGCCTGAGATATAAGGAATGTTGATACACACACACATACACACACACACACACACACACACACACACACACACACACACACACACACACACACACACACACACACACACACACATATATAAAACACACAAAATACAGCCAGCATAAAAGAAAACTATAATAATAATAATAATAATAATAATAATAATAATAATAAATAAATAAATAATGGTCTAATAGTAACAATTAATGGTGGGCTGAGGGCTGTGCAGCATATATCCACATGTACTTTTGCTGGACCAGTAGGCTTAAAACTTGTGGCCTTACTCAAATAACAGAAAAAATAAAACTGTGGCCTTAGTCTAGAACTTGTAAGTATTGTAGAACCCCCACCTTCATCCCTACCATTGGTTATTTATTAAGTATGCAATAGAATTTTAGAAATTTCTTAAAGTATTTGATCCACTAGTGTGTGGCATAAGTCGTGGTTGTTGTAAGAAGATTGATATATGAAAGATAATATCTTAAAGCAGCTAGTTTATAGCTTGTAAATACATAGATGTATATAATGTGATTTTGTGTAGAGTCTCAAAAAAAGAAAACAGGCCTAAACTCTTGTTAGTAAGTGATGGGGTCTGTTGCATGTACTTAGGTTACCAGCAGCTCCAGTGCATGAGGAACTTTTCCAAATTCCTAGGCTATCAGCAACTCCAGCAGATAGGCTGTCAGATCAAATGTCTCATGTGAAGATGTCACCTCAGCAGCACCCCATTATGCTGCACCATAGCACCAGCAGTGTAACATTAATCAAGCCACCTTGGGTGAGAATAGAACACCCACCCTTCTGATCTGCTTGGCATGAAAGTCAAATGGGCATACTAATGAGATACTGAAATGACTCATTGTATTAACTACTTAAAGACACTTTTTCCAAGTAAGTTTATGCAGAAGGAGCAACATTTACTTGAAAATTTTCCAGAACATAATCTACTTCTATGAAAGAGATATTGTATATAATTAAGATTATACAAACATTGGTTTCAAATTTTCTATTTGCATTGCTGGAAAAACACAGCACAGTTATTTTAACTTTCGTCACAAGTTTTCTTTACATCTTCCTGTACCTTAATCATAGCTGGCCTTTACATTTCCCTTTATTTTCCTTTAGCTCTTTTTATTGCTGATTTTAGTTTAGACTACTTGCTTAAGTTTTGATAGATCTAATTTGGGGAATACTTTATTGTGTTCTTACCTATATGACTGGCTTATGTCTTCTATTTTTCCCCAGTGCCAATATGTCATCCTGTTTCCTCTAAGCAGTTAGATCCTCCATCTATATGGAAGAAGTCCATAAAAGACATCTAAGTGCACCCATGGCATATGAGGCCAAAAGCTGAGGATGGGAGATATCCTATGGCAGCAGAGAAAGGTATTCTAACTATAGGGGTACTAACTGTTGGATGGGGGAGAATATTTTTTTACTCAAACCACCTTGAATTCTTACCCTGGTGATTGAAATGACACTGTATATCACAGCAGTGTCATATGTGTGACCTATGTATGTGCTTCATCCTGTAGAGGTGTCAGTGATACAGCAGGAAACACAGCTGTAGGATTTTCACCTTTTAGTCTATAGTAGAGGTGCCCCAGCAGTGAAAAAACCTACCCCTGCCTGATAGTAAGAAGAACTGATGAGGGCTTCTCAGTCTCAGACTCCAGCGAGCTTGCTCACTTCCTGAAACCAGATCTATAGAATTAAGCTGAGGGATGCTGATTACTTCTTTTATGTCCTGGAGTATGCCTGTTCTTTGACATACAAATCTGTAATATTTGAGTTCCATCACTAGCTGTATTGTTATTTAAAACTCCTAAAAGTTAATGATACTGCCTTCACATCAAGTTCTCCTTTTAGTTTAGTCTAAGAATCCATTACAATTTTTAAGTTTTGAGTCGGTTCCAAAAAAAAAAAAAGAGAGAGAGAGAGAGAGAGAGAGAGACAGAGAGAAAAAAAAGATAGTTCAAGTGGATAAACACCAGTATGCTGCTAATCAGTCCTCAAAAGTCAAATATTATGATCTTTGGCACTCCCAAAACCTTATAAAGAAAACATCCAACAATAACTGACACAGCAGTCAACATACTACTTTTAGTAACACAGGAAATATATCTACAGGTAACTTTGGATCCTACTGTGTCACTAACAAAGCCCGCAGACAGTATTATTAACAAAACATTTCACCAATTAATGCCATGCTATAAGCTTTCTCAGCTCCTTACTCCCACAGATCACAATGCTATAGCTAAAAATATACCTATCCCAGAAAAATAATATGGCCTCCCCAAATAAGTCTCCACTAAAGCTCAAATATTCACAAAATGCAAGCAGCTATAAACAATACTGCATTCTAATTACTGCCAACTCCTGGAGCTCTTTAACTGTCTACCTGTTAATGAAAGAGTAAACTTGTTACTTAACTCATAAATATGCAAATTACTAAAATTGGCACACTATTCAACTTGAAAAGCAAAAGTACAAACAATCAAACTAGGCTGTCTGAAACAGTCAGAAAGAGGCCCAAACATTTATTAGACCATGTTCCAAGACCTCCGCAGGAGACTGTGTATTTTTAAAACTGGCTGCAGCAGTCTAGAATCATTGCCAAGCAGATGTGAAACAGCAGCACTCACTAGAAGCATCAACACTAAACTAAAAGAACAGATGGTTCAAGACTGCAAATGCGGATGCTTTTGAGGGAATGTCTAATTATTGCACCTCATGCTTATTTGAAACCTTACGTGTAAATGATGTCTTATTAACCAACTCAGCAAAAGTTGTTTTTATCTTGTTACAATACCTGTTGTTTATCTGTTGTCACCATACCTATCCTCTCTGTATTACTGTAATATCTTATAAGGCACCAATTGGCTTGTGTCATGGCTGAAAATGGTCTGCTGACCAGTCCACATACCCAGTTATTAAACTGAAATAAATAAGTAAACAAACAAAAAAAGATAAAAATGGTATGGAAATAAAGTGGTGAATCCTATGTGAGTAGCAGAGTGGTACACAGGTCAGCACTTCAATTGCTGTATCAGATCTGAATAGCGAGATTAATTAAAGTGATTGTTACTTGTGAGCAATCTCCTTTCCCCAAAGCACAGTCACCTTTGAGTTATACGTTGGGTGTGCAGGGCACGAACCTTCACCATTTGCTTGTGGGCAGCTTTGCATCTTTGAAGAAGAACATATTTTTTTATACTGGCTGTTTTTATCTGAAGTGGCATTTCATTAGGGACCATCACATAGCCACTCTAACATACAGCTCTACATTTCCTCCCAGCACACAATGCAATGAATTTGTCGTTGTAGTGTAGATTGTTTTCTTCACAGACAGCGAAAAAAAATAGGTCTGCCATATCTTTCTGTCCTGTATGATGTGGGCGGTATATGAACAAACCAAACAACTCAAACAAATACTGATAAAAACAAGAATTCACAGAAAAAAATGCTAAAAGCTCATGATAGCTGTAGAAAATGTTTTATTCCAAAACACAAGATGAGTGATTTCATTATAAACATTTAAAACTTCATCAGTTTGTGAAAGTCTGTGAATTATAGGAGGTATATGCCTAAGGAAAAGTCAGTCTCACAAGCCACATGACAGTCTGAGCACATGTTGCCGTGTTTCAGGTGGTAAGTAGTAATTATCATTACTGATTCCCAAGTGATCAATACATTTGCATTTTTCATTCTAGCTTTATGATTCATGTTTTTGTTTTTACTGTATCTACTAGTTCAGGCCCCAGGAAGGCATTTAAAAACAAACTCTTGATTGTTCAGTCATTGTATGTGTCTGTCAGCCTTCCTTAGCACTAAATCTACTATTTGTAAAAACAATGCCTTCTTTACCTTCACAATTTATTGTTCTGTGGATAAATACTTTTTTTGTTTTCACTAGTGTCATAACCAGAGTTTTATACGCTTTATCATTACAAATTACTAGTACAGGGTTACACTTGTCATTTTATGTCTTTTTATTAATCTGTTGTATAGTACCTAATTCCTTGTTGGTTTTATGTCCTATAGTGCTGGAAAATGTGCCCAGGTGTAACAAAGCCAGCATATAAGGCATCATCTGATGTTTCTGAATAACCCTGCAGTTATTTCCACCACCGCTGGGTCACATTGTCTTCAATGTTTGAAATATTTGCCCTTAGTCTGACATCTAGAAGTAAACTGGACTTGTGTCTTGTACAGACAAAACTTCTCTTTGCTAGTAAGAAAGCATCTCTGTTGATCATTTAACAGATGGTATACTCGATGAAATACAATTCCTAGCTAGACTGCCAATGCACTAGCTGTGAAGTTTCTCCTAAATAAACTTCTCATTTTATTTCAGCAGTAGCCTTAGTTTTAATAGTTAGTTTAGATTTATTGCATATAAAGTTTACCAGTCCGTTTTGAAGTGTCATGCAGTTTATTAAGAAACACCTGCTAATAAAAGGCTGTATAACAAACAAAGCTGAGCTTGTAGCAAACATGCAGAAACTGACTGCACTGGTTTTGGAGTAACTGAAGCTGAATTAAATATTTTGTTGTGCAACAACTTTAGAGTCCTACAAGTTTTAGTTGTAGTACCAACTCAACACTTCTTTCAGAAGAGTAGTCAACCAGTATATAAAAAAGCCACTAACAAGCTATGTATGGATGCCTGATATTAACAGTTTCAGACTGCTACTTTTACAGGTAATTACACATCTGCACACTTATAATAAATACAACTGCAGAAAGCTTAATGCAGTTCAGTGAACCAGTAAATGCTCAAAAATACTATAAGGATGTGTACATCTCCAAAATCAGCAACTTACCAGCACACCTTTAGAGAGGCATCATGTTACAGATGGGCCATGTTACAATAGTAAGGAACCTGGGTCTACATACCAGGATCTCCCTTGGCGGAACATCTATTGGACTTTGTGTGAGGTGCCTGCCATAACAGTAGATGCAGACTTCATTTCTGTCTATGTGATCATTACAAATGGGAGTAGGCTGTACCCGAGGCTTGCCAGCTAGCTCCAGAATGTTACAAGTAGTACACTGATGCAAAATCTCTTTGTCAGCTTCTCCTAGGCTGTGCTAGTTGCAGGTCAGATTGTGTATGGGCAGTGACTACTAACAAGATATGAAACAGTGGAGTTGATCTAAAATAAGGTACCCCAGGTAAACCAAATACTACAATTTACTGCAAAAAAGAAATAGATGAACAAGTCTTTTATGTCTATAACATAACATAACATAACATATAACATAACATAACATAACATAACATAACATAACATAACATAACATAACATGCTTTGTATATATGTAAGTATGTAGGCCTGTCTCAGCTGCCACAATCACCACATGTAGCAGTACAAAAGATGCTTCTTTCAGAAAAAAAACTACCACAAACATGAATACTTCCACTACCTGCTTCATACCTACAGCGTCTGCTAAATATCCTCAGCTATTTGACTTCAGCCCAGTAACTACCTCCACAGTTAAAAAACTCCAACATAAACTGTTAAAACCAACCACCCTTGCTACCAACCTTCTCTCTTCAGACTACTTAAAATGGCTGCAGATGCAATTGCTTTTCCAGTTTCTATATTGATAAATAGATCTACACCTGAAAAATATGTTTCCACCTGGAAAAAAATCCTTTACTATACCTTTACAAAAAGGTGGCACATCTATAAAGGTTAATAACTACAGGCCCATTGCAACCCTCTCCCACCTATCAGAAATGTATTCATGGTCAGCTTCTGCATCACAGAAATTCAAATAATCTGCATTATTTCAGGCCCCACCACAGCACGACCACAACCCTTCTTCACTTCACCAACAGTCTAAACCTGCCCAGGAACAATGGTAAACTAGTGTCAGCTGTGTTTCTAGACTTATCCAAAGCTTTTGTCACTGTGTCACACCAGCAGTTATTCACTGAACTCTTTTCTATAGGGCTTTCTGAATCCCCCTTTACATGGTTTCTAAGTTATATCTCTGAAAGGCAACAAGCAGTCAAATGGCAACAGGAGTTCTCCTCCTCTCTCCTAGTTACCATAGTTGTGTCTCAAGGCTCCATATTAGGACCTCCACTTTTCAATATTTTTATGAACAAGCTTTACACTGCCATAGACCAGGCAAATATAGTACGATATGAAGATGATTCCCCTTTAATATGTGCAGCCCCATATTATCCAGACTCAAATTTCTTTCTCTTCAATTGAAATCTGACTAAAAAAATTCAAACCTGTTCCTCAGTCCCAATAAAACAAAACCTATGCTCTTCACCCCAAAACATTATCTCAACCAAAAAAAAAGTCTGTCTTGGTTACATCTGCAAATAATACTAAAACTGAGACAGTAACCTGCTAACATACTGGGCATTTTAATAGATGACAATCTTGCACTTGATCAACATATTCTTCAAACAGTTAAAAGACCCACCAGAAACTTGGCTGCCTTTAGAGGGCAAAACAGTTCCTTATAGACCCAGCAAGAAAAACCTACCCTCATCCAACTTGGTTCCAACCCTCTTATATGCCTCATCTGTCTTTACAAATCTAAGATCTACACTAAAATTCAAACTAGTCACCTGTTACAACAAAGTAGCAAAATTTTCTACCAACACTGCACACCAAACTCACAACTGTCAAGCCTTAAAATAACTAAGCTGGCCAGAGCTTAACAACTACCTAACATACTCTCAGATATTTATGGCATACCAGCTGATAAATTATCTTGAAAAATGCCATGCATTAAAAAAATATACTGTTGCCCGACACCCCCACAGGAGACCTCTGTTCTGGTTATAAATTTCTATAAAACACTAGTAAATGAAAACAAATAATTCATCAGGAGACTCACTATACTCTTTTTATATCTCCAAACTCTGGAATACTATCCCTACACAAGTAAGAATGGCTAACAAATGTTCATGCTTTGAAAGCCAGCTCAAACACTACCTTACCCAATCCTGCTCATGCTCTTGCTCGTCACCAGGATGAGACCTTAAGTGAAAGCAGAAACTTCTTATTACCTATCACTAACTTTTCCCCTCCTGTACTTGAATCATTACACTCCTAACAACTTTCCTTCCTGCACTTGAATCGATATATCCCTCTCCATCCCACTCTTAAACACTTCTTTTTATCTTCCTCTTACTTAAGCACTACTTCTAATCCTTCTCTTTTTTCTAAATGCCTCCATGCACTGTTCTACCCCTCTCATAAATACCCTGTGTACATAAGGTTATAAATCTTCCAGATACATTAGTTTGTAACAGGTAGCCTAGACAAAACTAATCCTATACCCTGCTCACTCTTTCATATGCTATTACCACTATCCTCCTATAAAATACTATCTCCTCCCCCTACATAATTTTATAACTTACTTCTCAACTATACTCTTCAATCCCTTTACAAACAGTTCTCTACTGAAATATAAGAATAATAAACTTATTTGCAATGCTTTCCTTTCCATGGTATAAATCCAATTGCACCCTACAAGATTTTAGAGCTGCCAAAAATGTATAGACTTACTGTAGTTATGAATACGTAAGTACTTTACGGTATACACCTGTACATCTGTATTGTACTTATGTTTGTTTTTTCCGGAGCAATGTTAGGATTTTTTTTAGAGGTGTCTGAAATTCACTTGTTAATATAAATGTACTCTGATAGAACTTTTATCCCCAGCCTCTGCTGAAAATGGGTTTTGGCCAGTTCGACTTTCATAGTCGACAAAGACAAATAAATAAGTCATAATAGAATGCAGAACAGACACAGACCAGCAAGTAGACTTCAAGGAAGCAAACCAACTCAAAACAATGCACACCACAAATTTACCTAGGTTTCATCTTTAATCACACTTCTTCAGAATACAAATGATAAAAACCACTCCCTTTTTAAATAAAACACATGATAATGACATCATCAGCCAATTTTCAAACTAAAAGAAACAGTACAATCAATGCTAAAAACAATATGCAGAAACATGAACTGAACAACAGTTCCATAAACTACTGCAAATAAATGCTGGTAGTAAGGTCAACAATAATCATTAAATATACATACATATATGAGTACAAAAAGGTTCCAGTCAATGATAAAACCTAGCCTAAAATTTTCCTTAATCTGAAAATAGGCATAATGCTAATACAATCATTAATGCCTGGAAACACCAAAGCATTTAATTTCAGCTGCCATTTCATCTCACAAATGTCAAGGTGCACATCTAGCTTTCTACCCTGGGTATCAACCCTAACTTGCTGTATGACACTAAATTTGAAAGTGTGACCCACATTAGATTCAATATGCCTATATAAGGCATTGGTCTTCTTCTTTAATCTAATGTCAGATTGATGCTCAATAATACGATCCCTAAACGCCCTACTAGTCTTCCCAACATAAAAGGCCGGGCACTGCCCACACAAGGCCACATAAACTAAACTCCTACTGTGACAGTCAAAATGGCCCCCAGACTTAATAGTGACCCCAACTACTTTGTAATCGGAACTAGTAGGATTGATCAAAGGACATACACTGCACCTACCACATTTAAAAGTACCCCTACTCCTGTTGGAAACAATGTGAAATACCTCATCCCTTTCTAAAAGCTGCTTAAATGAACGACCCTTCCTAAAAACACATCTAGGTGGTAGCCCTAATTTTTCACTGACCATAGGGTCTAGCCTCAAAAACTTCCAATTGTTCATAACTATCTCAGCAATAATAGGTGCATCAAAAGAATAAGTGGTGATAAAAAACAGCTTGTTACCCTCATCAGTCTGTGTGAAGTCAACAACCCTCTCAGATTCAGTGGTAACCATACCCACACTCACTCCATCTCCAACATCAACAGCTAACTGCACCGATCCAAAGTCAGGTTTTCCTTGTAATAAGGCCCAATAGACACCACTTGCTCTTTTAGATATAACCTCATCAGCTATGCATGTACATAATGCTAACGGGTAACCACGCTTGATAAACATCAGCTTAATAAATTCAACCTCCTTATAAAAGTCAGCATCCAAACTGGTCATCCTTGCTGCCCTGACCATTTGCCCTTTTACAATTGCTTTCTTTTGATGGTCAGGGTGACAGCTTGAATAACTCAAATAAGAATTTGAAAAGGTGGCCTTCCTATGAATTGTGGAAATCAAAACAAAATCAACAGGATTGATAGTCAAGTGAACATCCAAATAATCAATTTCAACTTTACTCAAATTATGAGTAAACCGCAAAAATCCGACCGAATTGTTGATGTACTCCATAAGTGCGCATACCTCATCAAATCCACCTTCCCAGACAATAAACAAATCGTCTAAGAAGCGCGTGTAAAAACTAAGATGGGGCATAAACCGGCTAGTAAATAAAAATTCTTGCCTCCAGTATGCCATGATGTAATTGGCATACACCAGGGCACAAGCCGCCCCCATAGCAACACCAGTTGTTTGCTTGTAATAACATCCCTCAAATTGAATGAGGTTATTATTAAGGACAATTTCAATCAAACCTGTTAACAAGTTAATTCTATCCTGGTCATATAACCCAGTTTTAAACAACTGCCGCTCCAACCATTCCAACCCTATTATTGTAGGAATGACCGAAAACAGGTTGACAACATCCACTGTAATTAATATAGTGTCATTGCCAATCTTGACTCCTTTTAACTTCTCCAAAAATGACCAGGAATCTTTAGTAATGTAATCAAATTTCTTTAAGCCCTTTTGTAACTCATGATCCAAGAATTTACTTATAAAACAGGTTTTACTATGCTTCCCGTCCACAATAGGTCTGAAGGCTAAGTTGTCTAAACCCTTATGTATTTTTGGTATTCCAAAAATCCCACTAACCAGTGGGTAATCATTCTTCAAATAATTATACTCTGCTTCATTAATGTGACCCTGCCACAATAAATCATCAATGAACAAATTAACCTTACTATAAGCAATGTTAAGTTGATTGAGGCTAACCTCTTCATAAGTGTCCGAAGCCAACATGGGCATCATGTTATTTACATAATCAATCCGATCAGTAAGAACTAAGCCATTGCCTTTATCAGGCTTCATAAATCTAATGGTTACATTATTTACTAAATCCTTTAACAAAGCACGCTCATCACTAGTTAAATTATCCATTCTGTCATAAGCCTGCTTAATATAGGAATACCTCCCCTGAGCAAAATGCTCTCTAATTTCAACTTCACAAATCCTTTCATACAAATTGATCACACCATTACTAGGGGGCATAAACGTACTTGTTTTTTTTAACACAGAATTTACTTCGTTACTAATAGTACCATCAAACAGCAATTTCAAATTCATTTTCCTCACTAGTAATTTCAAGTCCACCAAAGTGTCACTTAAAATACCCCTTGCTAGAGGCACGAAAGTTAACCCTTTGGCTAATAAATCAACATGCCGATCATCAATAATTTTACTAGAATAGTTGTAAATCTTAAAGTCATCATAAACATTAGCTATTATTGATGGATTACTAAGCCCACAATTGTAATTAGCATTGGGTTCATTGTCAGCTATTTGGATTAAATCATCAATACCACAGTTATCCGCAAAGCTGTCAAACAAATCACAGGTAGTTTGAACATTTGAGTCACTCACATTGGCCATCAATGGTTCACAATTCAAATCAAGTTGTGATGAAGCCATACTAGTTGAGGAAGGCAGGGAATACAAACTGACTTCCAATAAGGAACCATGTTTAGCATCCCCACTGCCAATATTATCAAATCTAACACTTCTGGATGCATTCATAGAAGATAAGTCAGCCTCCCCATCAAAAGGCTGCTTAATACTAACACAAGCTGTACCTGTATTATTCCCCACCACTGAAGTTTGTAGCTCTCTAAATGAACCTACTCCGGACAAATGCGCACATCCTTCACCTAAAAATGATGAACAATCAACAAAATTAGAATGCAAACCCATACTCAATTGTGAGCTACCCATCTCATGCACTTCCACGATAGCACAACCATAATTAGTTGGTAAATCTAAAGCTAAACGACTGTTAGACAATTGGACCACATCAAAACCATTCCTGTAAAGCGCTACATCATTATTTGGTTCCAGTTCGTAAATGTTACTATGAGAAGGTACATATAAGCCACAAGATGTCGCTGCTGTCGTGTTATCTAATGTACACGCATTACAATCTAAACAAGTTCGCTCACCAAATATAGAAGATGTCCCATCAGAAATAAAATCAATGTCATAAAACGTCCCTACAGAAAAATGAGAAGCATTCACCTTGTAATTGCTGCTCCCCACAGAGGAATTACTACCAGTACACGACAAGTTGAAATCACCATTTCCATTGAGGCTCGATTTAACGCCATCAAACAGTACAGCGTTTTGGTTGAAACAAGTGCAGCAAACGCATTTAAAATTATTTTCACAAAACAGTCCACCAGATGCTACGCAAATGTCCATATGACCAATAAAGGCACCATGCAATGCAGCAGCTGAAAAACCAGGCAAACTGTCTCTTAAAAAATTATTAACGCAGCTGCTAGAGACAACAGAATCCACTACAAAACATCCACTTGAACAAGAAGACGCATCACAGCTCTTTAAAGGGGTATCAGAACAATCCTGATAAGACAAACAGTTAGGAGACGTCGGTTGAACACGAAAAACCGGTGAATGCGTAAGCTCACCTGGAAAATGTAGAACACCACCAGGTGCCCCTGCTGTTTGAATCGCTGAAGTTCCTTGCCTTTGGCTTTGCATCTTGTCTCACAAATTTGCTGGATTCGTTGGGTTCTTGACGCTGATTTCGACCTCTTATCCTCTCCGACCTTCTTGGCTCTATGTCTAAAGGGAATTCTGCTCGAACAAGCGCCTCATTTAAATCCTCCTCTGCTGACGTCATTTCTGAGTCTCTATTGAACACATACTTGTTTAAAGGGACCCTGCCATAACAATTACCTTCAGACATAGGGTAAACTTGATTATGCCTGTATTCAATAGTGTCCCTTTCAATCTTTTTTGCTTTCCTAGCATGAATAGACGCACATTGAGAATTCACATCAGTCAACAGATTATTGTAATTAGTTACATAATGTTCAAAATTTAAATCTGTGGTAATTGCCTCATTCTCAGATTCCAACTCAACCAATAAAGAAGCAATTTGCTGGTCATTATGTTTGATAATAATGGTAAGAAGCTCAAGCCCCATTCTATCAAAAAGCTTGTGCACTTCTTCAAGCATATCCCTTTTGGCTTCAATACCATTAGGGTACTTCCAGGCCCGCAGACCCTTCGGTACAATACCACAGTCAATGTTCTTTTGCAAGTACCCATTTTCAATTTGCAGCTTCTTAAGCAAAAATAACTTCTTTTCAAAATCTTTTAGACGCTGTGCCAAAGGTTTGAAACCATTCCTTTCAGCATTCACCACCAACACACTACGCTGAAAATTAAATTCATGAACTCTCCACCTGTCCACATCAAAGGCGGTTGGAGTATTAACACCAAGATTGCCAGAGGTGGAAGGATTCGCAGCCCTCACTCCAGTATTCACCTCAGGAGAACTACGTCCTACGTAGTTACGTTTTGTAATGTGGTAGGTGCAGTGTATGTCCTTTGATCAATCCTACTAGTTCCGATTACAAAGTAGCTGGGGTCACTATTAAGTCTGGGGGCCATTTTGACTGTCACAGTAGGAGTTTAGTTTATGTGGCCTTGTGTGGGCAGTGCCCGTCTTTTATGTTGGGAAGACTAGTAGGGCGTTTAGGGATCGTATTATTGAGCATCAATCTGACATTAGATTAAAGAAGAAGACCAATGCCTTATATAGGCATATTGAATCTAATGTGGGTCACACTTTCAAATTTAGTGTCATACAGCAAGTTAGGGTTGATACCCAGGGTAGAAAGCTAGATGTGCACCTTGACATTTGTGAGATGAAATGGCAGCTGAAATTAAATGCTTTGGTGTTTCCAGGCATTAATGATTGTATTAGCATTATGCCTATTTTGAGATTAAGGAACATTTTAGGCTAGGTTTTATTATTGACTGGAACCTTTTTGTACTCATATATGTATGTATATTTAATGATTATTGCTGACCTTACTACCAGCATTTATTTGCAGTAGTTTATGGAACTGTTGTTCAGTTCATGTTTCTGCATATTGTTTTTAGCATTGATTGTACTGTTTCTTTTACTTTGAAAATTGTCTGATGGTGTCATTATCATGTGTTTTATTTAAAAAGGGAGTGGTTTTTATCATTTGTATTCTGAAGAAGTCTGATTAAAGATGAAACCTAGGTAAATTCGTGGTGTGCATTGTTTCGAGTTGGTTTGCTTCCTTGAAGTCTACTTGCTGGTCTGTGTCTGTTCTGGTTGTTTTTCAAGTATGGATAATAGAATGCAGTCAAAATTAATTGGTTGGCAGAAATTGTCTTCTTACCACTAAAGCCCTAGTTTATAGTAGTCTTTTTTTTCCTTTTCAACAATTTTACCAACAACCTACATTCATCCTGCAGTCTTTCATTTGTAATCCAATACGCGGAAGACTACTCTCTTTTCTATCTCCAATACTGTCTTTGAACTACACTCACTAATACAGACTTCCTTTATCTTTGTTGAAAAATGTCTCAGAAACAATCAACTAATCCTTAACCCTAAGACAACTCAACTCCTTCTCTTCCTACCTCAGACACTCTCTCTCACCTTAAATCCAACTTTTCTCTTTCCTCCCTAGATGGCACCACTACCTCCCCTGTCTCACACACCAAACTCCTTGGGGTAATAATTGATGACCAACTAAAATTTGACTTGCATATACAACAGGCCATCAAAAAAAAAAAAAACACCAAAAACTCTGACTATTTTATAGGAACAAAAAATTCCTCACAACTGCCACTAAATGTACTCTTGCACAGGCATTTCTCTTACCTAGTTTTCTATACGCTTCTCCCATCCTTATCAATATCCAAACTATCTCAATGCAGAAACTGGAACAAACATACAACAAAATTGCCAGGTTTATTCTAAACCAACCACTCTTTTCACATCACTGCCTCTCACTAAACAAACTTCAGTGGCTGGAATTTCTGCACCTTCTCCTACAATCGCAACTCCACACTACTTTTTCCATACTCAAATATCCCTCTGCCTGCCTTGCTCTCGCCTCCCATGTTACTCCCTACTCTCCAACCTGGCCTCTCCAGAGTGCTGATCAGCATCTTCTCTCAGTTTATAAACCCAAAAGGAATATTGGCAAGCTACTTTACAAACACTCTGTCTCACTAAATTTGAACAAACTCCCTCTCCATATTAGATCCAACCTTTCCTTTCCCTGTTTTAAAAAGAGCTTAAATCCTACCTACTAAACTTGAAATTATACTGTTGTATTGAGCACAGGTAGTCTTAGTCTCTCCCATTGTATAACCTGTTGCATTTCCTAACTTTCTTTCTGTTAGTAACTTCTGCTTAAACTAATCTCCTAAACCCTCAGCTCTACTACTATAGCCAACTCCCATTCTCCACACTATCTCCCTCCACTTCCTAGCAATGTCTATACATTGTCCTTCTTTTGAATAATGAGTATCTTTTTGTTTTTACTCTCATATGTGGTCAATTTTAGTCCACTACTATCAGTGCAACCCTTAACGTTCATATTTTTTTCTTTTGTTTTTCTCTTTATAATTAATTTCGTATTTGCAGTGTTGTTTTTAATATTTTTTGTCCTGCATGTTTGTCTTTGCTTATGTTTGCTAGGGCTCTTTCCCCTTGGGTCTCCATTGAAAATGGGTTGCTTACTATCAATGCAATGCAAATAGTTTATAACATTTTCTTTTTTATAATTATTTTACATTGTGATTATTTAATATTTGTATATTGTCACTTTATTTTTACTTATGTTTGCTGGGGATTTTCCCCTCAGGTTTCCACTGAAAATGGGTTTGTTTGCAAACTCAATTGGACTAACCCGGTTAACAAATGTGAAATAAATAAATAAATAGATAAATAAAATGAAATATGGTAACTTGGCTGAAAATATGTAGACCAAAACAAATACACCATGTTGAGCATTCCATCTCTGCAAATTTCTTTAAACTAGTTGGGTTATTGCTTAAATATTGTTAGGTAATATCACAAACATTTCCCCTGTGTTATTTATCTTCTTTCTCTTTCCTCTCCTAGTTCTCTTTACAAACTTTGGAAAATGTTCTCCCTCTTAATCAGCAAACTAAATTGCTAGAAGATTTCAACCTCAGTTGGTTAAGACCCCTTACTAATAATTTTTTTAACCTGAATGCCAGACTTGGAATTTCATTAATTGTCCTATTTTTCTGTATTTCCCAAACCTTTCTAGATGCAAAGATTTCATTATTATTGTTATTATTACTATTATTATTATTATTATTATCGTTATTATTATTGTTATTATTACTATTATTATTATGATTATTATCGTTATTATTATTGTTATTATTACTATTATTATTATTATTATCGTTATTATTATTGTTATTATTACTATTATTATTATTATTATTATTATCGTTATTATTATTATTATCGTTATTATTATTGTTATTATTACTATTATTATTATTATTATTATCGTTATTATTATTGTTATTATTACTATTATTATTATTATCGTTATTATTGTTGTTATTATTATTATTATTATTATTATCGTTATTATTATTGTTATTATTACTATTATTATTATTATCACTAATATCCTGGACAAGTGCTCTCCCCAATTTTTATCAGTGACCACTGCACTGATTCATCTATGTGTTCTTTCAAAAACCTCAAACTTTATACAGTTATGCTTCATGGGTGCTCCTTTTCTCCTCTCTAAGACAATCTCTTTTAATTTCTTCTAGCTTCCATAGTTTAGTTTCATTTATACATTTTTGATAATGTTGAAGATGATCTGAGTTTGAATACCTGCGTATTACTTCCTATTCAGAACCTGTTGTACTTGGTGTAACACAGGATCATTCGAAGTAACATAAGTCTGTGGCAAACTTGTGAAATCAAACATCTAGTTACACAAGGAAAGGACTTGGAAGTGGGGAAAAGCACTCTCCTGTGAGCAGATCATTAATACCTGAATTATGTAAATAAGCATGGTCAGAAGGGAGATTAAGGAAGTAAAACCTTCCTTCTATAGGACTGAAAGAAGTAAAGTTTATAAACAATCCTAAGTCTTATGGTTTGAAATCAATATTTTTTGGGCCATCTCTGAATTTTAAGAAAGTGCCAAGCTGCTGAATGAGCTCCTCAAGCCTTAGGTATCATCCTAACCTAACTCTGAGTCTCCCTATGCCCAGCAAAGGCCAGCCATTATGATCTATTTGATGATGAGGCTGAATTTCACTTTAAGATGCTCTCTGGTACTACAGTTCATGAATTTCTCCTCAAAACTGATCTTTTGGCCACCCATTCTCTTGATATCCTTCACTCACAATTTCTGAAAAAGGCAATGATACATACGGCTGAAGTTTTCACCCATCTTCTTAACTTCTCCCTTTGCAGAGGTATTATTCCAGTTGTATGAAAATCTGTATTTTGCACAAAGGTAACAATCTTCCAAACTAAAAGACTCTAGGCTGATATAACTATACCTCCACTTCCTATAATAGTTGAATACATTGCTAAACTCAAATCCTCTCATTTTTCCAGGGCTAAGGACTTATTATTAATGATATCCAGCATGGCTTCATACTCTGTCCTAGTACTGTTACAATTCTCAGGCAAGTCACTGATAGCATCTTCAAAAACATGGGCAGTACGCAACTTACAGGGTCTCTGCATGTAGACCTCAGATTGCCTTTAACTTTGTACATCATCCAGTTCCTCTTCCCAGACCTTCCTTTATAAGTCTTAAGAGTTGCTCCTCCCATTTCATTTTCTAACTACCTTTCCAAGAAGTATAATAAAGTTCAGTTTTGCAAATCTTTCTCCACTCTAGCTACCCTTCCTTCTACAGTTTTCCAAGTCTGTATTCTAGGGCCATAACTCTACTCTTTATTTATTTATTTGGTGGTTTTATTTTAATACTGTTTCTCTTAATGTTCCCAAACTACAGATGATTATTTATGTAGATCACCTGCTACTGCATGGAGTTAAAGTTTCTGTACAGATCTGAGCACAATTACAAGTAGCTATTAACAATCCCTTCCAGTTGTTTAATGCGAATAGATCTAGTATCAGCTTTTCAAGGAAAACAACTTTGTCCTCTTTTGTACTCTGTAAAGCCTGTTTACTACCTCTTTTGTCAAACTATTTCAACCTTTGGGATTCCTGTCACTTACAAACACTATGATCTTGGAGCTATCCTTGACACATCTCTATAATTTCTACTTTCTGTTGACTTTGATAATCAGGGTTGTTCTACTTCAACTTAAGATCTTATATAAATGTGTTATACTGCTAGCTGTATACACTTGTTGAACCTTAAATGAAGGTTTACAGAGTACCAAACCTGAATATGTCCTTCAGCTTGGTTTCCCCAAAGCATTAGAAATCTCCAAGCCACTTTAAATGTGAGTTTCAGATTCACAGTTCAAGACTGCATAACAGGAATTTGCTTAAATCTGGAAAAAGGTCCCACTATCTTGTAAAGCAAAATATGACTTTTATTACCTTTAAATCTAATGTGAACAAATTGATGGAAAACCACAAATTTACCCCAGCTGTCCCTTACAGACATGTTCATAGTTTCACAGGAAGTTACTAGGCTACCCACCCTAGACCCTTTACAAGCTGAGCCATATTAATCCCAAGTATCCCCATTTGTTCTTTTTGGGTAGTTGCAGAATAAATTTATGAACAGAGCTGGTCTGTCATCAACACTAGCTACCCCTGTCCATGAGGGACACTGGCGCCACTCCCAGGGTTGAACTTGCAGTCTCCTATCCAATTATCTAGGTTGTGTTTCAATAGGAGCTCTGTTTTACATGACTAGGATGTCTATTCCAGAGAAGTGGCAGTCTCTGGGAGACATATCTGTCTCTCCAGCATGTTCTGTTAATGACACAGGCTAGGTTGAGATCCCTAGAGTGAGCGACTCTTGTGCTATCTGACTTGTGGATGTGCGTTATTTCTATTGGGGCAGTGTTGGAGATTGCCATATAGGCCAGGTACAATTCGCCCCTCAGCACCCTATAAGATACAGAGTAAAGTGACAGGGTTTTCAGCCTGTCCACGTAGATCATGGTTTGGAGTCCCTGTATTTTCTTAGTGAGAAACCTCTGAGGTCTCTCCAGCTGCTTAGGTACATGCAAAAGGGTGCATTATACTCTATTAGTGGTCTGATGAGGGTTGAATACAGCGCAGCTTTAAAATTTCTTGAAGCAGATGACCTGGCCTTGCTTATGAGGTGTGCCATGTAGAAGGCTTTCCTTACCACCACAGAAACTTGGTGGTCGAAGTATAGATTGCTATCAATCTGTCTTCCCAAGTCTCACACCACCGGATTGTAACTCAGGGGGTGCTGTCAATGTTGTAATTTTTAGGGAATTCCATTTTGCCAAAGGGACTAATAATGCATTTTTTGCATTTAGTTTTAGACCATGGCTTTGGCACCAATCATTAATTTGTGTCAGCCCTTCTTGTAATATGTTGATATCATTGGGGGATTCAGTGATTGCTCCCAGTTTGCAGTCATCAGAGAACTTAGTCAGCCAGAGGCTGTCTGATTTGGCCTGGACTTCTGAGAAATAGATGCCAAACAGTAAGAGGCCCAGCGCAGACCCCTGTGGTACTCCACTGGATGATGGGTCTACTGGTGGAGGTGGAGTCACCAATTCTGACAGAGCGTGTTCTGTCAGTGAGCCAGTTGACTACCCATCTGGTAACATAAGGTTAATCCCCAGCTGGGAGAGTTTCTCAATGATGCTTGAGTGAGAGTGGGGGATTGTGTCAAAAGCCTTGGCAAGGTAGAGATGGGCTGTTTGCACTGTCTTACCTTCCTCCATAGTTTTGGTGACATACAGGTTTAATAAGAATAATCTACACTTAATAAAGTCAAACTGGGTTGGGTCCAGCATTTGGAGGTTGCCTATGTCCTTGTTGATAAGGTCCATGATAATTCTTTCCATAACCTTTTAGATGAGGCTGTTTAGACTTATGGGACTGTAGTTCCCAGGGTCAGTTGATGGCCCCCTTTTGTGCAGGGGAATTACTGTTGCTGTTCTCCATTCTGCAGGAACATAGCCAATTGTTAAGCTATGATTAAGGAGAATGCCAAGGGGGTCCACTAGGTCTTGTTTTAGATTGTTTAGTAAGCAACCTGGGATATTATCTGATCCAAATGAGATTGTGTTTTTGTACTTGGCAACCATGGAGATGACCTGTTCTCTAGAGATACTAGGCAGAGGGCTGATGTCAGGTATGCTTTGGGATATGGTGGGTGGGGATGGGGGGGGTTGACGTTTGCACTGAATCTGTCAGCTAGCAGGGTGGGGATATCTTCCAGTGTAGTATGAGTGATCCCATTTACAACCAATTCAGCACATAGCTGGGCATTCCCTTTTAGACTTCGGACATAGTTAAAGAATGCATTGTGATTATGCTTGGCTAGGAATGCAATTTTAGATGTATAATTTGCTTTAGAAGACTTTACAGTATTTCTGATTTTCTTGTTTAGACTTAGGAGGGAAATCTTCCTCTGCAGAGTGATATCTTCTTGCTTTTGGACAACAGTTTCTTTGTCTTGTTATATAATTTGTTTTATACTTAAAATCCACTAAAGTGGCTTGATTTTATGGGATGACCTGATTTTGATCCAGTCAGATCCAGCAGTTTATGCAGCCACTTAAGTGTTTGTACAGGGTATTTGCATGCACGTTGACATAGTGACCATTGATGTCTGTGATTGTGGGTGGTATGAAGCATTTTATGCCATTGCTTAGTATGCTGTAGTTGGCTTTGGTAACGTTTTTTTATAATTTTTGTTCCTGTGAGGGTGTCAGTTCCAGTAGTTAGTTCAACCGAGATTGATTTGTGGTCTGACTTAATCAGGGAAAGCATCACGCATGAAGAAGTACAGTGACCCCCCCCCCCCCAATCATAGGTCTCAACCTGCTAAGAGGCCATTGTGGAACACAGACTATTGCAATGTGTGACAAATGGTCAAAATGTGAAACACCCTATTTTCGCACTGAGCGAAAAGCATACCATGACCACGGCCATTGCCTTTCAACCAAACTATATAGGAATGTGAATGCCACCTTTAAAATACTGCCCTCTTTCTACTATTTTGTGCTGACAGCTCCCTCTCTACATTCCAGAATTCCATGCAAATAAAAGTCATGTACACTCTGTATATGTGGTACATAAACAAACAAGGAGGAACCAGGTCTTACCCGCTTTGTGGGAGGCCCTGAGAGAATGGCAGTGGGCGACCTTCTCCCAACACTTTCTGAAAGCAGTGCACATCCCTGGAAAATCCAACATGATAGCAGACAGACTCAGCAGAGCGATCCACAAATGAGACTAACATTTATGGAACAAAGACAGGGCATGGAGACAATGGAAACAATGCAATGAAACCTCGCACCTAATACTTCTCAGTCGCAGGAAAAAAACAGAACTGCAATTAATTCTGCTAAGCTCATCTACATGAAAGAAAATAGGCAGTCATCTTCTCCTAAATACTTCTGGAAAACAGTAAAACTGCTAACTGGACAGATCACAGACACAAAAGCGCATGACCTTTAACCCAGCCACTGCGGCCAAAAAAAAAAAAAGCTACATTTACATCTTCCTGCAGAAACTTTCTATTAGAAACAATTACTACTCTGGCAAACTTAATTCCATCCCATATCTCTCTCCACAAAGATTTAATGACAACACCCTCATTCACAACTCTATCCTATGACTGAGTAGTGCCCTATATTCTATTTTAAAAAGCTTATTGTCAAAGAAACAATATCAGCCTTTAAAGCTAACCACAACTTCAGGGACAACATTTAACAAGATGTACTTTAACTTCATAAAAATAGCACAATCTTGTATTGCCAAACCTCTTACTCATGCCCAGACCATAGCTACAATGAGGCAAAGGGCAGCAAATGATCCATCTGTAGTGCAGTACTAGAATTCAGTCATTATATAAACTAAACACCGGTATCGCAGTTTAATCATGGCTGAAGCACTTACTCCTTCAGTGCTCCATGACCGGTACTTAGAATACAGCAAGCAGTAATATTTGTAGCAATTGGTTTGCTGCAATTATTTAGAAAGCAGAACCCCTTTTTTATCAGTCTGAATTCAAAAACCTTCATCCCCTCCAAGAGGGCTTTTTTCCCCTCTCTCCTCAACTTAGAGCTGCAAATAAGCGAGCCTTTCAACTACACAGCCCTCTATTACACACGCCGCAGTTCTGCTGGATGAAGTACCGAAACAAGTTTACTGGTTAAGCACTTTTGTCTGTATAATTACACAGACAAAAGCGCTTAACCAGTAAACTTGTTTTACCTGTAGCTGTATAAATTATATGGACAAAAGCACTTAAGCGGAGCAATGATTGCAAAATTCGGAACAGTGGAACAGTGAGCTTAATCAAACACAAATGTGGAGCGTTCCACACAATCCGGAGCACTTGGCTGCCCATCCTCCCATGTTGGTGAGTACTATGTCCAGAACATTAGAGCCCCTAGTGGGGGTGCAGACTATCTGAGTATTTGTGTTAACAAAGTCCAGAAACATCTGGGCGAGTGTGGTTTTGCTCGTTTATGACCCCAGTCTAAGGAAGGATAGTTGAAATCTCCCAGGACTAAGGCATTTGGTTGTATGGCGAGGTAGTCCAGTAAATAGAGGTAGGCGATGTGCTTATCCTGGCTCATGGTGGGGGATCTGTAGCTAGCAATAATGTGGTATGACACTTTCCCAAAAGTTAATTGGACATGGAGCAGTTCAAGAGAGTCATGTTGTTTGACCAGAGTCGAAGTGTATTTGGTTTTAATGAAGATGGATACACCTCCACCTTTGGTTCCTTCTTGCTCATTTTGAGGTCTGAACATGTGGAAGGCATTAAAGCCTTGCATGGCTGGGGTGCTGTCAGTGGCCTTGAACCATGTTTTGGTAACTGCACAGATGTCAGCATCCTCCAAGGTTAGGAGTGCTTCCTCCTAGCATTAAGCAGCATGAACCTGAGTTTGTCTTGATTAGATTTTGTTATATTGGAACATTTGTTGTTTTGAGATTGCCTAAAAATGGCACTATGGGGGAGGCAAGGGCCTTTGCCAGTATCTGAAAGCCTAGGGGGGAGAGGTGCGGACCATCTCTAGCAAAACAGAGAGGTCTGTCTACCATATCCTCTCAGACTGACAGATACTGAGTCCTCCTGGACTGATACCAGAAGTTAAGCCATTTACTGAAGTCAATTGAATCATTTTTTGTTTATATTATGGCATCATCCTGGGTGAGGAAAGGATACTGCTTAGGGATAGAGACATACCTGTCTGGGAGACATAATCAAATAGTTCTGTCATGTCTCTTTGTATAGTCCTAAGAGGTACGTCTCAAGTCATTCACTCCAACCTTGACTATGACAGAGTCATAACGGTACTTGTTGAGTGACTTGAGTGCATGTGTGATTTTTTGGATCCTGGAACCTGATAGGCAGCTGACCGTGACCTTTTCCTTGTGCAGTCTGGTGAAGGGAACATCTGTGTGTCTCACTATGAAGTCACCTATGACCAAGACATTTGATCTTTTGCCTTTGGGGCTTATTTTATGAGACATGGGTGTGTGCACTGATATGTGTAGTGATTTATTTTTGCTTAGTGGTGAGTGTGGGTGGTGTGCGTTTGGGAGGTCTCTGTTCTTTTGGTAGGCTTTCAGTAAGTACCTTCACATATGTGGGTTTATGTGTCTTTATCTTATTTTGTGTGAGAGGTGAGGTTTGCGTGACAGGTGAACTGTGTGCGCAGACAACCTGTTTGATGTCTAGCTTGTTTTTACATGAGAGAATTGACTCCCAATTCCACAGTGTATTTGCATTTCTCACATAGGGTGTTAGTGTGCTTTAGGAGTAAATGGCTGTCAGTATACATGAAGCAATTGCTACATTTCCTCAAGTTGCCTATATCAATCATGCTGGCAGGAGAAATTATGGGAAAGCACCTGCCCATTGTGGCAGGATTTTTCTGAATGTGGTATTTGGGAAGTAAGTGGGTTAACTGGACTTAGGACTTTGGCTTAACTAGTGGGCTAGATTGACTTGGAGTACATAGTGGGTGTGTAGTAGGCTGTGGATTATAAATGTGAGAATGCTGCTTAGAGTGCAACTGAGTTGCCCTTTGCTCAGCAGAGAAGCATGGGGGGGGGGGGTTCTACTGGAAGGTCTGTAGAGAAAAATAATGTTCCCAGGCGTTTCCTTCTTTACAGGGCACTGCTAAACACCATTGCGTGGTGCACAGCAATGAGCAAATGCAAGGATTATATACAGGCAAATTTAAACAGTTTTTAACACAACTACCAAGGAGAAAGCCCCAAATTGAGCCTTTCTCCAGCAATCCCCAACTCAGATGGGTCTTGAGCTACACACTTCTACCACAAGGGTTCAGGGAGGCCCTCTTAATGTAAGATGTCTGGTTTAAGAGCACAGTGATACCAAACAGTCTAGATTCAGCAGGTCTGAATCTAGCCTATGCTATGTAAGGCAAGGAAAAACAATTTCTAGATGGGAAGGAATAGGGAAGAGTCACTTAAAGGTCAAAGTGAGAGTGTTTAGTACTATACTATTAGATGACTTGCAATGGTACCACCCTCTGCACAAACTGACAGCTCTTCGAGCAGCTGTAAACAGTGGGAGACTGATGATTGTATGGGAGATAGGAAATTCACCCCGGGGATCACGTCAGTCACCCTACTTGACAGGGGTTCAGGGAAGTAAATACTGTGGGAAGAAATAGCCAGGGAATTGTTATGGTTAGGCTTGTATAGGCCCTTGGGCCGATAGCCTAGTACCAAGCTATGAACCTATGAGAGTGTTTCCTATTGAGGATTTTAAACTGGAAAGGTTTGCTTATATGCAAGCACAGGGAACCCCTGCAAAAGCAAGGGTTTTATACCAGCAGGAGGAAAGGCCTTTACAAAGTTAAACCCTCAGGCCAATCAGATAAATGCTTTACAACAGAAGTCAGAATTCCTGCAATATCAGGAATCCTTGGAAATAACATACAAAAACTTTGCAAAACTTAGAAATATTTTGGCAGACTCAGGAGAACTTTGGCAAACTCAGAACAGCTTTTGCAGTATCAGAGGAGAACAGGACAGTAGGTAGATGAGTGCACCTGTGAGACTCCTGAGGCTAGGTAACAAAGAGGCATAACTGGTGTATTACCTAATAGCAATTATAGAAACTCATGAACCTATAAAAATTATATGATCTGAATAACATATGATCAGGGAACAGGTCATAGAAGTATTTAATCCTGCTTGGCATGAGTATTTGGTTCTTTGGGCTTCACTCCTAGAAGCAAAACTGGCCAGCTGAGACTAAATACCGCAATAACAGACTCCCTTATTGTAACTAAACAGTTATTGCATCAGTTTGGATTTTCACACAACACCGTACTATTAATTTGTAGTTTTGACAAAAAGGTCACCAAATGCACATTCTAAAATCTAATATTTTTAAATAAAACCTCTGTAAAGTAGAAATAATGACATTCTGTTCATAAACTATGAAGACTGACTTTCTCAAATAAATATTTAAGTGTAAGGGCAGCAGGTCACAGGCCCATAAATAAAAGTTAGAAAATACATTTCATTCTCACCCTGGTCATCATCAGGAAATGTGTACTGAGTGTGTACTGCTTGTAGCACTACTAGAACACTTTTACCTTTCTAGGTGTGCAGTTATTATTTTTTCAGCAATCAATGAAGCATTTTCTATTAAAACCAAATGTTTCTCTTCAGGAATAACCTGAAAAACACTGATATGTTTAAGTTACTTGCTGAGATGTATACAACGTTCAAATGGAGACTGAGGAAAACAAACTGAGGACTGCAGCATGAAGTTCATTATGTTTCATAGGTGTAATGCTGTACACTGTAATGCCTTGAGGTGCAGCACTGCGGAGTTGGCAGCCGGAGTTCTGTGCCGCTGCCAATGCCAGCAAGATGGAATTACCTATAGTACTGGTACCTTAAACAGTGTGACAAATATTAATTCCAGGAAGGACTTCATTTGCTGCTATGTTCTGGAAATAGATAAATGTATCTCAGGCCTCTCTGGAGAAATTACAACCCAGAGTGAAAGTTACAAATTTTTGACTTGAGTAAGTAAAATATTGTTGATGCTGTCATTAAAGAGGATATGCTACAACAAATATCAGTAAGGTACTCCTGCCTCCCCCAAGTAGAAAATATACAAATTTATATATTTTTATCATGATTCTACCATTTATGTTTTTTATTAATATATTGGCGTTTGATTAATGCTTAGTATAAATGCTGGTGTTGTCTTTTAGCATACAATGACGGAAATAAAAACATTTATGCATCATTGTAAATGAACAAATAGCTAAAGTATGCGGTGGTAGCAGTGAGGGGATACTTATTCATTTTTATTTTCATTTATAGCTCAAAATAGCCCACGGGGATTAATCCACTTATTCAGCTGACAAATCTATGAGTTAATAGTTATAGCATGGGAACTCACTTTGCTGCCATTGCATTGGTTGAAATTATGTTTTTCTCTAAGTATATTAAAGCAGTAATGACAGCATGACCATGGGTGAAACCAGATTTACCAATAAATAGCAGAGTTTAATGGTGAAGCCCTTACGCTTAAATATTTATTTGAGCAGGTAAGTCTGTCTTTATAGTTTATGAACAGACTGTTGTTATTTATATTACACAGACATTTTATTTAAAAATATATATTGGGTTTTAGCATATGCATTTGGTGGCCTTTTTGGTCAAATTTTGTTTACTACAACAACAGCTGTTTAATGGTGAAGCCCTTACGCTAGTCTGTCTTTATAGTTTATGAACAGACTGTTGTTATTTCTATTACACAGACATTTTATTTAAAAATATATATTGGGTTTTAGCATATGCATTTGGTGGCCTTTTTGGTCAAATTTTGTTTACTACAACAACAGCTGTTTGAAGTAGAATTTGAGTTTGCATTTTCTAGAGGTACAACATCTCTTCACTCCTCATCTACCACACCTCCGCTCTATTTACAATGAACTTTGAGGAAAGGGAAATTCTCCATTCAGTGACCAATGTAGGACTTCACCCAGTTGTGCCTTATAATGCAGTTGGATATCAAACAGACAGGCATATTTTTAGATGACTCCATTTTAAGCTGACATTGTGTCATTATTGCTCTGAAATGTGACAGTAGAGGTGTGTACTCTTAGCACTGTGCATGCACATGCCCTTTAACTTGATTACACGTATGACTGATCAGTTATAGCCTGATGCACTCATGGAATGGCTGGAATACATAATATATTTAATACATTACATTGACATTAATAATTAAGATCAAACAATCTGCTTAAATATGCAGTATTTATTTGAAGATCCATTTTTTTTAATGTTTGCAAGTTTGCCACCAACTGGATAATAATTACAAGCTCAGATGTTTAAACTGTTATGATGATGAGTGCTTCTCATTGGGGACTAATGTAACATTTATAGTGACAGTTATACTTTCTACTAATTTACTTGGCTGTGCTAGTGTATCTTTCTACTGGTGTTGTATAATTCTTATTGCAATAAAATGTGGATTAAAAATATAAAACCATGGCAGACTCTACAAGTATAGGACAAGTGTAAGATTAATTATGCATAGTCCATGGCTAACTCATTCTGCACTTCACAAGTAATGTACCACTTTAAATAGTGCTAATTGTGATAAGAACAGCTACCACATTTTTCCCTTGTAATCTAACAAATAGGGACCATTATGAGTAATTGTGCAGTCCTTATTGACTCTCAAAAGACTGTTGCTCTTTAGTCACTTTTGCCTGTTCCTTACCCACTCACGCTTGCTTTATCACACATACTGAACTGTGTTTGTGATGTCACAGAACTTGAGGAAAGAAGAAATGTTGATTGCCTTGTTTCTTATCACTTTTAGTTCTTTTTTAAGTTTGTGTAACCTTGGCCATAGTGTATATAAAGATTGAAACTGTATGCGAGGAAAACCCACTGCGAGTGGTGTAGTGTCTCTTAAAAATAAACAACTGTTTTTTATTATTTTGCTCTGTGTTGCATTGGATTTTAAAGTCTACAGTGCTGCTATGGTTTATATGTTACAGATGAAAGTTTGGGATTTTAATGTTTACAATGTTGTTATGGATTACATGGTTTAGATGAGATATTTTTTGTCTCAGCTAATGGAGACATGATATGTCATAGAAATCCCAACACAATAAATTACAGCAAATACAGTTAAGGAAGTTAAAAGGCCCATGTTTAAAATCTAATCAACAACAAAAACTAAAAAAAAAAAAAAAACAGTGGGACAGATTCATTAACAGCTACAGGAAATATAGCTATCCTATTGGTGGCGTGCACTATTTGGCATTCATTAAATAGGTCTCCATGATGTGCAGATCTGACAGTGAAAGGAAAACAGCAGAATATGCTAATGACAGCACAAAGACCAGAAATACATGCTAATTATACAATGACCCCCCATTAATATTCCAAAACATGCATGCTGATTGGTCAGCGTGCCCGTTGTAAATCCGACTTATACTAATGGAAAAAGGTCTGGTCGCCCGGACATTTTCCGTTAGTGTAAGTCTTTACTTTTTTTGTGTTAGGCAGCAACAGAGAACGGAAGAGCTCCGTTGCTGTAATCTCACTATGTTAAATGAGTTTAACATAATGAGAGATCTTAAAAAAAAAGCAACAGAGATCTTCCTTTCTCCGTTCCTTTTTTTAAAGCTATCTCGCTATGTTAAACTCATTTAACATAGCGAGACAGCTTTAAAAAATGGAACAGAGATCTTTCTTTCTCTGTTGCTTTTTTTAAAGATATCTCGCTATGTTAAACTCATTTAACATAGCGAGACAACTTTAAAAAAGCAACGGAGAACTTCCTTTGTCCGTTGCTTCCTCTACACACAGCTCTGATGTACTGTGTAAGCATATGCATGCGCAGTACATCAGAACTGCTCCAGGATACCAGACAGCTGCGGAAGGGCAGCACAGAGGCATTATACAATGCCATTATTTAAGAAAAGTAAGATTTTTTTTCTTAAATAATGTCATTGTATAATAGCAATAACCCACTTCTGGGTGTGGGTAATGCTGGATTTACCCATGGTTGTCTTTGTTTGGCCACTCGAGCTTTTCCCTCATTACCAAATCACACCAACCATGGGTAAATCCAGCATTACCCACACCCAGGAGTGGGTTATTGCTTAATTAACCAATCCAATATGGAGGAGCTATTCAGGAAGCTATAAAGCTGTTGTGTACATTCAGTGTAGCCTCTTGTCCTATACAGCAAAACTCTATGGAATACAGGCACAATTACACTAAGGAAAAACATGTTAGGGGTTGTTGCTGCCATTATTATGCTGTCTGTGCAACAGACTTTAAATCAGGGTGTTGCTGCTACTACCAGACCTCAGGGAAGAAGAAGAAGAAGTAGAAGTAGAAGGAGAAGAAAAGAAGAAAAATGGTGTTTAAACATTTATGCCAGTAATATTTCCTGAATCAGAATTTTGCAATACACAGTTAATTATTATAATCAAGTAGTATTATAACCAAAACTATGCATCAAGCATTTTAATTGACCATGGTCTATAAAACATGAAACATGTCAATTATACCCTCATTTACATAAATACACCAAGAAACAAGACTGATGTATCTACTGCTTCCACTGCTTTGCTTACAACACTAACTGAAGTACAATGAGGTTCAACAATTATACAAGGGATCATTCAGAAATGAGTAGGAACAAGAAATCAAAAACTTTTCATCTGCAATATATATATATATATATATATATATATATATATATATATATATATATATATATATAAATATATATATTGATAAATGCAACTTGAGAGTAACCAAGCATTAGCTATCCACTGTGTGCATCCGACATATATTTGCAACCTTAAATCACAAAGACATGTGCAAAGGTCAGGGAGCAGTCATCATCATTTGAACAGAGTGGGGTAGGGGTGATACGAAGTTGAGGCTGACAGCAAAGAAGTGACTGTGCACAGGTAACAAACACATGAATCTGTCTTAGTATACAGTGTTCAGGGCCAATAACAACAGATGTACAGCAGTCAGCAGTACTGTTTAGATAGCTTGCATATGTGTATGATGTGATATGGGCAAGTGAATTTTTTTCTATGTGTTTGTGTCTACTTGAACACAATCAAGTACTGTGCTAGCACTACATCCTGGTATCTTAGACAATTGTGAGCCTTGCATGGCAGAGTAGTTATTTCAGCATCATCGTCCCTGACCATGAGACACACCTCTGCCAGGAGATGCACTGCTACTTCCATGGCCCTGGCTAGAAGTCGGAGTGCTACATGAATATGAGTGATGTCTGCTTCATGAGCTGCCCTCACAACAATGTCCAGGACCATGGCCAAATGACCTACGACTTCTGGGTGTGGAAATCACAATCACTGATGAAGCAGTGGATATAGCGTCACTACAGTAGTGGGATCTTGCACAGCCACATCTGCTAACACCAGAAGATGTAGTGGCTCTCCAGGCATATGGATTCCCACCATACCCCAGCAGAAGTTTCATCACAGATACTGTCCCATCCAGAGTGTCATTCATCCTGTTGAAGCAGTTGCCCACACAGTTCAGGGAATAATGTATGTCAGAATGCACAACATTTAGTACTTGCAATGTCTCTTCTGAGTCACTGATGGAATGTGCCTGCGCCTTCACTGCTGCCCTACACATACACCTGGTGGCACCTAATGACACACCAACATCAGGAAGAGGGTGGACAGCAGGCTGTCTATGAGCACTGCTACCAACCCTTCTGTGTGGTACCATGCCCTCACAATGGGTTTGGAGAGAAGCAACCAGAACTTCAACCAAAATAAACATACTACCCTTATCAACTGTGTCACCCACAACCTGTCCAGTCTCTGATGGCTCTGTGTAATGGGTATGAGTTAGCATACTGACTGTTTCCAAAGTATGGTCAGGGGATGTGAGAGCTCCATCAGTGTCAGACTGAGCCTCTGCACTCCCAGACAGTGCCTTTTCATCCCCACCCTCATCAGAGCTATAAATACTCTGACATCAGGTGGTAGGAGTTCCACAGTGCCAGTCTCAGGATCACTTATGATAAAAAGTAACAAACATAACTAAACAGAGAAATAGAGAATAAAAATGATCACATATTTTTCTTATACAAAAGGTATGTTTGACTGTAACAGCTACATGTGTGCACACACTCCAGATACAATATAGTGGAAGCAGCTGTTGAGGTACTGACTGCATGCATTTGTCATGGAAATGCACCTTTCAGCAAGTACACGTCCCTAGTGTCACACCACATATTGGTCTGCTGTCCAAGACATTTGGCCATCAAATGTGCACACTTACCTGCAACAGAGGCAGCCGTGGCTTGCACACATCTTCTATGACATGGTAAGGGCCCCATACCCAACAGGTAGCACCCATGAGCTGGACATGTAGCCATGGCTCACCATTGCATATAGCATGGCAAACATCAGATGGCCATCCAAGACAGATGATGTCACATGTAGCAAACTGGTCATGTGGGCTGCCTAGTAACATGCCACAACACTGAGGGGGTTTCAGGAATGTCTAGCAAGTACAGGCTGTGCAGTACCTGCGTCAGCAATTGCCTGGACACTGCAAGCGTGTGGCCTATGAGTTAGGGTAATCAGATGTGACAGTTGTACCACAGAAACATCAGCCAGGCCTCTCTATAGGTAGTGTATGCATAACAGCAGAGGTTCCCAAAAGTCATGCATTGCAATGTGTACTGGTGTACCATGACCATGCTGGAAACCTACAGACAGCATCATGTAAGATACATGTGCTGCACAACCAATGCCTCATTCCACCTCAGGCCCACCATCCTCAGCTGTACTGTGCCAGTGCCAGTGTACACCTGTATGTTTGACATTCATTAGCTGGGACTAGGCTGTTAAACGTGGTGTTCAATGTTTGGGACACTGCAAACTGACACACATGTGTAGGCCATAGTTGTCAAGCATCCGCAAAAACGCTGAAGGTGGGGAGGAGGTGTCACCATGACACACCAGTGCAGCAGGGATCCTAAGGATGCTATAAATGGCTGTATTTGCACACAGTCAGGTTCAGGAACTGTGGCAGGTGTAACCCTGACTCCACAGCAATAGTGACGGCAGTGTGTGAACTCCAAGGGATGTGCACATGAGTTGACCTTGCAATCACGCAGAGTTGGGGTACATGTGTAGGGCAGACTGACCATATACTGGCAAATGTAGATGGCCCATGCTAGTATACCCCTGCCAGGAATAGTGACTGCTGCAGTACATATAACAGTAGGTGCAACAAACAATCATGATAAGGATGTGCACACATATGCACTCACGAAGTCTATGCATCTCAATTAGTATCAGCACAACTAACACATTTGTTAGACACTGTATTTGAATGTACAGGACATATGTCACATATCAGGCTCATGTAATGTTAACATATGCAGTGATGTGGTCCCACGGCATATCAAAGAAGAGGGCGTCATATCAATAAGGGTGTGTACCCTCCCCATAGCCATGGTAAGATTTGACGGTTGTCAGTGTAGTATCATATTGGTCATACATGCACCGCTGATGTTGAGATCTTTAAATCAGACATTAGGCATTCACAAATGACATCTGTCCATATATCATCCCAGGTGTGGGTTGGACAAACACATAGGGGCTGTGAGCATTAGAGCAGACATAACTGACACAGTAATACACATTCAGCAATGGCTTGTACACCTGTGAGTTATGGTGCACAGTACATGGCAGGGTGCAGACAGGTGCACAGCAATACTGTGTATATGGGTGCAGTGTTTTTCAGGGGAAGGGGCATCATCTACTAACACAGCCCATGCATCACACACATGTATACTGTTGCTAACATGGATTGACTATAGCTGCACTGCATGCTGTTGAGTACCATATGTTATGCATGTTGACAGATGGGTAATGGAAGGTCTGTGTGTACTATCTTTGTGCAACCTCACCTGTAGGTGTGTGTGTGGGTGGGGGAGTTATTTTGTCTGTAAGTGCAATCTGGTGGAGTGGAAGGGGTTGATGTATGTAGGATGTGTGTGTGTGTGTGTGCATGTGTGTGTGTGTTTGTGTGGGTGTCCATGTATGCACATGTGTGATTGTGGGGTTGTGCATATGTCAGTACTTTCCTTTGGAATCGTGCACTACATGGACATGGATTGACACATGAGACACCAGGAATACTTGTCTGATATGTAACCTCAGGACAGCTGATAGTATAATAAGATCTATAGCATGGAACATGCATTTGGAGGGAAACTAGACACCAGGTATACCATTAAAATTGCAATCAGCAAAAACGTGAACAACTACCCATTTATGCAGCACTACAGATGCATTGGGGAATTACTAGACAACAACAGGGAGTGTATCCATATATTACTGTTGTCCACAAAATAAGTTGATTGAGCAGCAGAGCTTGCATCTACTGAGCAATAGTTATGTATGACACTTCAGTGCGTGACATTATTGAGTGAACATAGTAGCCCCTAACATATGGGGGCCATGCTCATGATGTCTGGACATACCCAGGGTGAACACTGGATGATAGCAGTGAGGCCTTGTAAAACCTACTACAATCAAGTCAAAGAGGTAATGGAGTAACAGGTCATGTGTTGTGATCACTTGTCTAGGCATTTAGAAGAATGATACATTAATGAGTGGTATTAATGAGTGTATATTACCAAGTGTGATGTAGGATGGAGAACTTACATAAATAAACTTGGGACTGTCTGTAAA
Source organism: Protopterus annectens (assembly GCF_019279795.1). NCBI lineage: Eukaryota > Metazoa > Chordata > Ceratodontiformes > Protopteridae > Protopterus > Protopterus annectens. The sequence continues at coordinate 769,112,492 of NC_056725.1, forward strand.
CTCAGGGACAGGTAGATATTATGCTGAAATGTCAGTGTGTGTGTGTGTGTGTGTGTGTGTGTGTGTGTGTGTGTGTGTGTGTGCTCGTGTGTGCGTGTGTGTGCGTGTGTGTGTGCGTGTGTGTGTATGTGCGTGTGTGTGTGTGCGTGTGTGCGTGTGTGTGGGTGTGTGGGTGTGTGGGTGTGTGTGTGTGTGTGTGTGTGTGTGTGTGTGTGTGTGTGTGTGTGTGTGTGTGTATGTGTGTACTGTTATGCAATGCTCTGATGCAGATGGTGACTGTACTACAGTGTACCAATGTACTGCTGTGTAACATGCTGTCAGCAGTAATGTTTAATGCTTACATGTCAGGTAATGTAGCTGTCCAGCCAGGATGCATTATAGCTGTTAGTAACAGTGAGTGATTGTGGTCTCCATAATGTTATCCATTTGTGTTGTGAGTGTACATGTGTCAGCAGGAGGATGGTCTGCTGTCATATCTCACAAGGGGTATGGCACTGTGGTGACACCATGGCTGTGCCATATTCTGGGTGCAGTTGAACACATGTTACAGGTCTGTATAACAGTTACTGCCTGTGCCACATGGACAGGTGACACCCTGGCACATGTATAATCAGCAAGACATGTACACTCTTACTTGGCAACACTGGGACTAGACCCCTACCTAGGTATGTAGTGCTACTGATGTGTGTGGCTTTCATTGCACACACCACAGAGCATTTATGATGAGGTGTGTTCCAGGTTACATGTTATATGCAGAACATCCCCAGGCATGTACAGTATGGTAATGGGGGATGTAATGGTTGTGTATGGACAATACATAGTGTGCCATAGCATCATATACACATTAACACACACATAACAGACAGACACACATCCGAGAGACCTGGGCCTATCAGTGCTAACTAACTTGTCAGTGTGTCCAATGTGTTACAGGTAGGCTGCACACAGCACTTGCATAACTGAGATGGATTGTGTTATCAGTTACCTGTATGGTAGATGGTGACAGTGGTCACCATACAGTGGTACATGGGACATGTACTGGGGGTACCATGGTGTAATGACAGTGTACACAGCACCCACATCCCACTGTGGATATTGTACACACTGGAACCCATGATGACACTCTGACATATCTACCATCACACATTGACCAAGACTGCGATACAACCCATTGTCCATCCCAACAGTGGTACTTCAGGGATATGCATCTAATGCACATGCCGCAGGCATAGTAGGGTGATGAATTGTCATGCCTCTCCTATGGGCAGCAACATCTCTATCCATAATACTGTGTGGCAATGCGTATGTAATTGGAGTATATGGCCTCAGAATGCTCTACCCTACAGATATACACACATGCACACATGCACACACTTGCCAGAACTCAGTGGGTATCCCATGCCTATCAACCCATTTGTACAACAGTGTTGTGCTGGTACTGCAAGGCTTAGGTAGCTGTTAGGGAGAGGAGCGTAATGTCCAGTACAGCAGCAGCCACATCTAACTATGGCAATGGGTGTTGTGGTTGGTGTGAAGGCCCTCATGGTATTCTCAACTACAGGTGTAATAGCACACAGACACTGATATCCTCAGCAATGCACATGTAGACATTTGTCAGTACTGGGGTGCATCACTGCAGGTGGTCATAGGTGTGTACCTGGCTATTGTCCATGGAGAGATGGGAAGTGTAGGCGATGTGTGTACAGTGGTATCATGCCACCTGCCATGTGCCAGCAGGCAATCTATCTACAGACAGACACCACTGTGGTGATCCTCAGGATGAGAGTAACATGCATCAGCCAATCCTCTGGGTGCCTCCTGCAAATGGCCAGTGAGGTGATCTAGTTGACATGTATGCAACATGTATTACAAAACGTGGTTAGTGTCTGTGTTGGAGACCTGTACCCAAGCATGTTATTTTGACTGAGGTAGTGTAGTGGAGGTACCCGTGATATGTGGTGCATACAGGGTGTTGTGTCCTATCTGTGCCAGTTATAATACAGCTGGGCAGACATGTCAGTGTCAGTCAAGCATAGGTTGCCTGTATGTATCCAAGCTGGATATCTGCCATTTGCACAGGGACTGACAGACATCAGCTTGCCAACTAGCTATGACATGTGCTATACAGACAGTAGTCTACAGTTACTTTCCACATGTCAGATCATTATCCAGTAGGGGATATATACTGTGATACAGCTCATACACCAGGAACACAACAGTGAGGCCTCAGAGTCCACGTATGCATGCAGGGGTGCTTGCTGCTACTACTACAGTTAGCAATCTACTCTTGCTTGGGAAAGCACTGTCAACAGTAGCAACAGCATGAAACACAACATACCAGTGTGACAGCACATAACCTGGGATACTACCCTTGTATGTAACACATTCACACAGATAAGAGTGTTGTACAGGTCATATATACTCAAGTGTTTCAGACAGGAGATTTGCACCCCTTGCTACTGTAATGACAGCATATAGACATGTTATGTACATGACATTACATACACCTATTACAGATGTCATTACCTTGCTCTGTTATCAGACTGGGATGTGAGCACTGGTTACCAGGGCTGAGCCATGCTTAGCAGGTGTCAGCATTGCTGCAATATAACAACTAAGCACATTTGTGCACTGGTAAGCAAAGCCTACACGGTGTAAGTGCCCATACGTTTAACCATACCTTAGCACCATTTAGTTTCATGCAAACCTGCTCAAACACACTTAAAGCTGCTCAAAACTGCCTTAACCACTTTGTATCCAGCAGCCCTTGTTCTGCCTCGCAGGTCTTGGACCCAGGACCCTGTACACTATAGTCACAACAGTTAACCACTACACCATGACAGTTGTGAAGACAGTTGTTGTTTTTGCAATATATCTGTCAGTAAACATATTGAATAGTATTGAACAATTGCTGTGACTTCTACAATTGTGTAGTACATGTTAGTGATATTACTGTTGCATCACATATGTTGTTATATCTAAATATACACATATCAGATACATACGGTGTGATACATCTGGGAAGGTGCACACAACAGTAATGGTTATACATGACAAGGATATGGATATAAACATACATATGTAGATATATGTCTACATGTACATACACATATATATTCATATATATGTATTTATACACATCTTATAGTGCATCGTATATATGGCCTTTTGTAGATCTCTCTGTATATATATATATATATATATATATATATATATATATGTGCATCATATATGTACAGCTATACCTATTTGTGTCGATATATATGTAGATATCTATAACTATATGTGCATATATATATAAATAGATATATCTATGTCAATATATATGTAGATAACCATAACAATATGTGCATATATATCTATATATCTGTGTATGTGTAGACATATATAGCTGTGTATATGTATATATATATGTGTTTGTATATGTAGATATATGTGTTTGTATATGTGTATATATATATATATATATATATATATATATATATATGTAGATATGTATATGTCTATATATCTATATAGATATATGGATATATATATATATATATCTATATATATATATATATATATATCTATATATATATATATATATCCAGACCATGGAGTAGAGTCCTACCTCAGCACCAATAGTCTCAAACTCTTAGTGCAAGGGGATGTCATATATGTTTTGCAGGTATATACGTAGACTGTTGCTACTGTAGCAAGGGTTGTCTTAACAGACATGTGTGTGGGAGGTCACATCTGCTATTGACATGTTTGCCATCGGTTACTGACAGACATCTTAAGGACATCATAATATAGCACCACTGATAGCATAGTAATGATCCTGTGGACTACAGCAGAGATATGGCCAATATTGGACGGTGCAGTGGTGCAGCAGTAGCGTTGTTGCCTCACACCAAGAGGTCCTCTGGTTCAAGTTTCACCTGGGGTGCCTTCTGTGTGGAGTCTGCATGTCCTCCCTGCATTCGTGTGGGTTTCCTCTGGGTGCTCTGGTTTCCTCCCACGTTACAAAGACATACATCTGGAGCATTTCTCCCTGGGCCTCCACTGAAAATTGGCTTTGTTCCAAGTCGGACTTTCCCAGTTAACAAATGATAAATAAATATGTGGACAGTCTGGCACTCTCTGGTCAGTCCAGAGGTATACATGGATCCCCTTCATGTGAGACATGTGGACCAAGCCTGACAATGTGGATGTTAACAGCCATGTACATGGGTATATCATGTAAATACTGAGCTACATATGCCCACACAGTGTATGCATTCACACATGCCTGTCTGTCCTGACACATAATAACTGGTGGTGCAGAGGTCACATGGCCACATACTACCCAGTAGTTAGTGACATACATCTATACAGAATCCCACTGCTTTGTCAGAAATACACAACAGTTATGGTGGCCTGGCAGCAGTACATCTTGCAAATATCTGGACATAACATCACACTGGGTAATTACACTAAGCTGCTAGGCATGTAACAAAGCACTGTGCAGACTACCACAACACTGGCCTACATTTTGTATGGGGGAGTACACATGTACCTGCAAATATAGCAGGCTCTACAGGCATGTCACAGCACAGAGTAACAGACACCTGTGAGAAAGTGCATACCCACAACCAATGTGAGCACAGCCACAGTGACATATGGTACGCAAGCTTAATATGACACTATATGGACTGTCTGATAAACACCATCCTCATATGTGCCACTCACACACTAACCCTACATAAACTGGGTCACAACACAGAGTGGTCCAATGCCTGTCTGTGGTATGGGACATGCGCATGTTTGGCCCTACAAACATGTGAGCCAATAGGGTACCATGCACTGAAGCAGCATGTAACATCAGATACAACAGGACCAAGAACAATGACATCTACCACAGTCTGTTCACAGGCCAAGGTATGTATTCGCAATACACATACTGTCAACAGTCACCATAAGTACACAGACCCCACTACTATACACACAACCGCAGAATGCTCAGGTTATGGCCTCAGAAATAACCCCCTATTATACATAACACATCTAGCAGTCTGCTACTCTTATTGACTTGTTATCAGGTATGATGTCAGTAAATAAGAACATATGCACCTCTTACTGCATGACATCTGTACAAAGGTTGACATACTTATGGCTGGAGCCACACACACTGTGCCAATATTGACATGTTGCTGTGACACCCTCATACATTTACTGTTGTAACAGAGTTTGTTGTGACATATGTCCTATGAGGGATATGAAGTCAGTAACTCTCATGGCTGTCACCATGTACTGACTGCAATCCTCAGACTATGCTTCTGCAGTTCTAAGATAGGTGATCTGTGAGTAACACAAGAAACATAAGACTCCAAACATTGCCCAGTCTGCAGATAACCCTACAGGTGGGAGTTTCCTCAAACACATAACACTGTCATGACAGGTATTAAATTATGTAGACCAGCCATATCCACACAAACCCTGTTAAACCAACATTACTCCAAATGCAGAAGAGCAACACTTACATTCTGTAGTCATGTTTGGCACATCCCCCTCCTGTTTGTTGGCCTGTCTCCACAGTGTATGTTGTTAGAGGTATATCCCAATACCATCTGTGATGCTGTTTGCCAAACACCGACATGAGGTCCTGTTCACAGTGAATGAAAAGGCCCAACACCCACATGATGTTCCTAGGTACAGGAGTATGTTTCCATGCATTTGGCTATGGGAATGTTACCACAACTGTTCCACATGCAATCAGCTAGTGGGGAACTGTAATTTGTGCAGAAGCCATTAGCTGATTATGAGCATCACTTACAAAACACAAGCTGCTGCCTAAGCAAAACAGGTGTACTTCTCCACATCCACCAGAGAGGGAGTGAGAGAGACAGACAGAGACAAAGTAAGACAGGGAGGGGATGGGAGAGTAAAACCTAAGCATGTTTGTGTCACACACTTACCAGTACGGGATTTCAAACCTTTGCCTGACTATGTATTGCTATCACATGTCTATGCAGTTATTGCATGAGCCACAGAGCTTACATGTTGGGGAGCTGTCCAAAGGTATATCTGATGGTGAGTGACCTCTGCAACAGTGATATAGGAGGAATAAGGTAGGTGTAGTGCAAGTGCCTGTCCACATGAACAGGTGCTAATGTCGACACAGCCACACACTCTCTCAGGGATTCACACACATTAACACAGTTGGCAGGGCCAGGATTAGACTTCCTAACTAGATAGTTTGCCACAATATAGTAATACGCAGGTATCACATGCACCACAGGGGTTATCAGGATGATATATGGGCAAAGGGTATGTGAAGGTGTCTGACATCAGAAGGCATGCTTCATTAGGTCAATGGGAGGTGTAGTGAGTGTGAATGGGGTCAAAATTGTTATACTCCACACACAGACACAGGTTGCCAGTACTGACATGCATGGGTGCTTCACAGGTGTGTAGTGGTTGACTGTGCCAGAAGGCTGTACAAGGCTAGGTAAAGGGTATACCTTGGCAGCAGGCCACGTGAAAATGGTCTGCAGTGTGGCTCAGGGGCGTAGTGTCTGGATTGGCCCACACAGGTGGGTATTGTATTCACCATCCAGTCATCTGGGTTACTATTGTGGGTGGCCAGTGCTGTTCAATGCTTGCCATGTATGTGTTCTATTGTCCATGACATGAACGGTGTCTGGGATGTACACACGTCCCACATGCATGTTCTGTGACATGTCAAAGTATACCTGGGGTGTCTGGGGCATGTTGTGTACACAGATTGTTATCATCAGATTTGCCATTCCTGGCCTCATGTGGTGGGAACTGGCAATGGACACCAGGTTGACCCTGCACCTACATTGACAGCATGATACAGATATTCCCTGGTGTCAGTGGCATCTGTCCATAAAGGCTTTGTGTTTAAGGCATGGCATGTCCTTTGTGGGTTACATTTGATGGCACTACAGTTGCTGCAGGCGTCCAGTGGGGAACATAGTGAAGGAGCACTGTATGCAATTCTGAGCCTACTGCAGTGATGGGACAGGGTGCCATGCCCTCTGTAGTCTGCTGCAATCACACCGCGGTTACTATCTGTGAGCAATATGCAGCAAACTACCAACAAAGTGTTTGTTGCTTAGCCGAGTGTGTTTGTGCATGAGACATGGTTTGAGAGTGTTCTCTGGGTAATACAAGGGTTGTATAAATTGTTTGCCAGGCCTTGATGTCACATGTAGGGGTATGGATTGTCAACCACAGCCACTCTGCTGTTTGCCATCTGTTATCCTTGTAAGGTGGACATTGTGACATATAATAAATTTGTAAAACCTGCTCCACAATGAGTCCAGTTGTTATACACTCACAGCCACCTCCACACAGGATACAAATGACAAACACACACACACACCAAATCACACAGTTAACATGTCAGGGATTGGAACTCCTACCTAATTAGTGCATCACACTACAGCATTACACAGTTATAGCACATGCCACGAGGTCACTGGGTTACTATTTTCCCAAAGGTCTATTTCAATGTGAATGACATCAGCAGGCTTGCCAAAGAAGGACAATGGAGATTGTAGTGACTGTGAATGGCCTCAAAAGCATTGCTCCCTACACAGAAACATTCACACTTGCCATTTCTGGGAATAGAACCCCTACCTAACTACTCTATTACACTACAACATTACGCAGTTATAGGACGCGCCACAGAGACTCCTGTATCACCTTTTCCCCAAAGGTGTATTTCAAAGTGAATGACATCAGCAGGCTTGCCAAAGAAGGGCAGTGGAGATTGTAGTGACTGTGAATGGCCTCGAAAGCATTGCTCCCTACACAGACAAACAAACACACTTGCCACGTGTGGGAATAAAAGCCCTACCTAACTGGTATATAACACTACAATATTATGCAGGTATAGGACACACCATGGAGATTACTGGGCTACTTCTTCCCCAAAGGTATATTTAAAAGTGAATGACATACTCAACCTTGCCAAGGTTGGGCAATGGAAAGTGTAGTTCATAGGTTCATAGGGTCATACGTTGATACTAGGCTATTGGCCCTAGGGCCTTTACATGCCTAGACATAACAATTCTCTGGCTATGACTTCCCACAATATATATTTCCCTGCACCCCTGCCTAGCAGGGCAGCTGACATGATCCACAGAGTACATGTCCTATTTCCTATCCAATCATCCAGGTTCCTTTTGAAGCGGGCCAAAGAGGCACTCTGCTTGACATGTATGGGCAGTCTATTCCAGTGTCTGGGGAGTCTCTGGGTCAGGAACCCATCCCTCCTGCATGTATTCTTCATTCTGATGACAGGATTTGGATCCCTGGAGCATGTGTCTGTGAGGGTTTGGAATTCTCTAAGTGTAGCATGTCCAACAGCTGTGGGTTTGACATGGCATGGTATGTTAAGCAGAGATCGCCTCACAATACGTGACAGAGTACAGCTGGATGATTTTCAGACAGTCAGCATAGGGCATCTGGTTTAAGCCTGTGTTAATTTTGTGAGGTATGTCTGCAGCCTCTCTACTTGTTGCAAATGTCTTGTGAGGTACATACGTAACAGGCTGTTGCAGTCTGTACTCGGTTTACTGAGAGATGCCTACAGTGGGACAATGGGCTCCTTTTCCTGGATGTAAAGCCCTTAGTCGGAGGTGTTCCACATAGGTGGGTTTCCTGACTGTTGTGGTGATGTGGTTATCAAAGGTGAGACCACTGTCCACCTGTCCCTAAGTCTGTTATCACACTTTAGGTGTTTAGTGTACTGCCACCTATGTGGTACTTCACAGGTACATGTCCCTTCCTAATGGGTATAACTATATATTTCTTGGCATTGATCTTGAGGCCATGACTTAGGCACCAAGCATGTCTTTCTGTAAGGCCCTTCTGTAGAATACCCACATCATGTGGGGATTCAGTATTGGTTCCTCATGTGCAGTCATCTGCGACCTTTGTTTGCCAGTGTCCCTTACTGTTGGATTGTACTTCAGAGCAGTAGATGCTGAACAAGGGCGGTGCCAGGACTGAACCCTAAGGTACTCCATCTGTCACTTGTCTGGGGCTTGGTTTGGTGTCACCTACATTTACAGTGTGGGTTGTTGTCAGTACAGCAGTTGGCAGAACATTGGGTGACATTGGGACTAATGGCCAGCTTGATACATTTATCTATGATTCCAGACTGGGGGATGGTGTAGAAGGGCTTGACAAGGTCCAGATAGGCTGTGTGAACCACCTTACTATCATATGCGGCTCTGGGGATGGATTCACAGTTGTCATTCAGGTTGAGGAGACATGATTGTCCCTTCACAAACCAAACCTGGTTAGGGTCCCGTGTTTACAGGTTGCCAATGCCTTTGTTTTAAGTTCCATGATAATACATTCCATGGACTTGCATAGCAGGCATGTCATACTGCTGGGGCTGTAGTTCACAGAATCCAAGGTGGATCCCCCCTTGTGGATTGGGATAACTGTAGCTGTGTGCCACACAGTGGGCATGAAGCCTGAGGTGTGGCTATGATTAGACATGGCACGTAGGTAAGGTGCAAGTGCAGCTTGTAGCTCATGTAGTACACAGCCCAGGATGTTGACTGGTCTCATGGCTGCTGTTTTCATAGCTCTGTAGAGTGTGGTTTTAACCTATGTGGCCATTATTACTGGCATATGGCAATCTATCCGTGTTGAGATGGGCCCTTTGGAAGTTGCAGGGGGGGTGCAGTTGGCACTGAATTGGTCTGCCAGGATATTAGCAATATCCCTGGGAGGAGTAGATATAGTACCATCCTGCTGTAGCTCACAGCAGTTCTGAGCATTGCCATTTAGATTCCTCACATAGCTATGGAATGGCTTGCAGTTGTCTTTGGCATCTGTGACTATATTATGTTCATAACTAGCTTTGGTGGATGTTATGAGGGACCTCTGCCTCTTACTGTAGCTGGTAAGGGAGTATTTTGCATCCTGGAAAGTCCCCCATTTCTGCAAGACTTTCCTCTTTTTGTTGTACAGTATAGTTATGGCAGGGGGCCACCACACTGGCATCCTTTTCTTGGATGGGGAGCATCTTGGTTCAATATTGGATGGCAGGATTCATGCACGAGTGGATGTGCATGTATGATTCAGCAGTTGTCCTTTCAGTTCCCTCCTGCATGGGTGTCATGATGTTAGTCACATCTGAAATGTGTACCATGACATTGCCTTTGAAGATATGTGTTATGGAGGTTTCCTTACTGGGATGTGGGGATGGATGTTGATGTTAAGGGTGATTAGCTCATGGGCATACCTGACCACCGATGGGGTGACCATAGGTGTGGTGCATTGATGTCCCATGTTGGTAATGACCAGGTCTAGGATATTTGAGTCTCTGGTGGGACTATGGGTTACTTGATCCAGGGCATTTGGAATTATGACTTCCAAGAACCGTTAGGCACATGTGTTGGTACACAAGTAGTTTTCCCAGTTAATAGCAGGGTAGTGTAACTCACTCAGTATTAGAGTGTTTGCTTTTATCATAATATTTCACATTATGTTCCAAAGGCTGCAGTGGGTATCATGGGGCATAGTGGAGTATCTGTAGCAAGCTATATAATTTGGAATGCAGTCTAACCTACTGTTAGTTGCACCGGGGGTATTTCAGACACATTCTGTTGGACAAGTAGCCTGGTGATGTCAATATCCTTGGTGAATATGGACATTCCTCCACCTTTATTGTTTTGGTCATGGTTTGGTGGCCAACAGGTGTGGTGAGAGCTGTACCTGGTATTGCAGGGGTGCTCTCTGGAGGCTTGGATCAGGTCTCTGTTACTGCAGAGTTATCAATGTTCTCCATTTTTAGGTGTGCGTAGTGACTGTGCATGGCCAAAAAAATATCGATCCCTGCACACACACTGCCAAACACACACAGAGTTTCACAGTTGACATTGCTGGGCATAGAACTCCTAACTAAGTAGTTTATCACACTACAGCATTACACAGTTATAGGACGTGCCACAGAGATTACGGGGTTACTCTTTCCCCAAAGGTGTATTTCAAAGTGAATGCCATCAGCAGGCTTGCCAAAGATGGGCAATGGACATTTTAGTGACTGTGAATTGCCTCAAAAGTGTTGCTCCCTACACAGACAAACAAACACCCACACTTGCCATGCCTAGGAATAGAACTCTTACCTAACTAGTTTATCACACTACAGCATTATGCAGTTATACGATATGCCATGGAGCTTACCAGGCTATCTTTTCCCCAAAGGTGCATTTCAAAGTGAATGACATCAGCAAGCTTGCCAAAGATGGGCACTGGAGGTTGTAGTGACATGAATGGCCTCAAAAGCATTGCTCCTTACACAGACAAACATATGCACACACAAACAGCCACACTTATCATTTCTGGAAACAGAAGTCCTACCTAACTAGTATATTGCACTACAGCATTATGCAGTTATAGGATGTGCCACAGAGATTGAGGGCGATTCTTTCCCCAAAGGTGTATTTCAAAGTGAATGACATCAGCAGGCATGCCAAAGTAGGGCATTTGAAATTGTAGTGACTGTGACTGGCCTAAAAAGTCTTAATCCTACACAGACCAACACACACTTACCACGTCTGGGATTAGAATTCCTATCTAACTAGTACATCACACTGCAGCATTACACAATTATAGGATGCACCACAGAGATTACTGTGCTACTTTTTCCCCAAAGGTGTATTTCAAAGTGAATGACATCAGTAGGCATGCCAGTGTTGGGCATTTGAAATTGTAGTGACTGTGACTGGCCTAAAAAGCCTTGAGCCCAACACACACACAGTTGCCATGTATGGGATTAAAACTTGTGCCTAATTAGTACAGCACACTACAGCATTACACAGCTATAGGATGTGCCATGGAGATTACTGGACTACGACTTCCCCAAAGGTATATTTCAAGGTGAAGACATCAGCAGGCTTTCCATAATAGGGCAATGGGGAGTGCAGTGGGTGTGCTTGGGACATAACCCATTCATCTAGAGGCAGACGCACCACACTCAGGCACACACAGGTTTATATTCCACAGGTACATGTATACAACTGCTAGATGACTACAGACTTGTACAGTCATGCTGCACAGTTAGCAGTAGCACCACAGATACTATAATGCTGAAGGATTCCAGAGGCAAATGTCTATGGTGATTGACATTTACACATCATGTAGTTTTAGCCAATTGGATGTGTGCTGGGTGGGACAGGCCTCATGATGGAAGGCTCTTTGTCACTGTCATGCTCTTCCACACATCTATGTATGTGTACTTTTGGCCTATTACAATGTGTTGTCCTTGGATATATGTGTGTATTCCTATCCAATGTGTGGGCAAAGCATGACTGGTGTGTACTGAGGAGTGTATGCACTAACATCTGTGATTGTCAGATATGTATGGTCCACTGTTGTTGGTAGACATGGGCTTCATTTCAAGTGTGTGAGCATGCCCAATATGACCTTTCAGTATTTTGTTGTCTGACATGGCCTTCATTTCTCTAAGTGTGGGAGATGCCCAGTATGACCTTCTGCACTGAATGTGCGAATCCATTCCAGGTAGATTGTACTCCAGTGCAGACTTTTGTGGTATACACCTACAGCTAGCAAACTGTTTCTGCAGGATATCTGTAGATCATTTGACAATATGGGGTCAAAATGGGCAAAGGATAGTTGGTTACTGTAGGCAGTTGTGTCTGTGCTGCTTTGACTACATGGTCCTGGTGTTAGCACAGATATTCAGACATATGTACTGTTATACACTGTGATGTTTTATGTCATCAAGTACTGTCAGGTAGACATATTTGCTTGCAATTATGTCCTGGGGAACACAGGGTGAATGCAGCTGTGTCCAGTATTGTGGTCAGCAGCCTAAATATTGTTGCACACTCATGCCATTTTGGAGGGGAAGATGCAGACACTTGCTGCTGGGTCTTTGTAAATGGTTCATCAACTTGGTACAGTGGTGCCAGAGGATCCCATGCTTGTACATCCATCGACATGGCCATATCCTGCTGTGGCCATACCTTACAGCTGTACAGATTCACATAGGTTACCCAGAGGCAGGGGTCATAATTCTGGAAATTACCTCTACACATTGTGGTTTACAAGCAGTTTTGTAGCCACCCATTCGTGTGTTTGCAGCCAGGGATAGCATGTGCACATGGCTGTTTCGGACTTCACACACTCCATGCCGCCCATGCTCCCACCCCACCTCTATTATTCTAGCATCTTCCATACATTATATGAACATTATCTGATATTGTCCCTATAGTTATCACCTCATCACAGCAGTAATTTGGTGTTGGTCCACAGTTCATGCAGTAGGACATGGTGGACATGTTATTTTTATTTGTTCACATGGCCTTGCATTTGAGTTCTGTGGACTGTGTTATATTGTTATTTAGGAGCCCATGACATAACATACATTGGCAGAATTGGTGAGACACAGGCGTTTGGCAGAGGACTGTAGGCCATTTGGTAGTAATGCAGGCCAGCTGTTGCAGACCATTTCATTCTGTCAGTCCTACAGTCCCAGACTGTGATTCACTATATTCCCCTGGGGAGACAGGGTAGGTGTGCAGGGTGTTCATGCCAATACTTTCTGTCAGTATTGATCCAGTGGTGTGGAAGCTGGCAGGGTGCTGATTACAGTTAAGGCCACATCTGCATGTGACACCTGCTCTGCATGCTGCATTTTTTCACTATTGCCATATACATGTGGGGGTCATATTGTACTCATTCCCAACAGCAGGCATACGACTGGAGAGGTACCTGTGGGTGGTGGTGGGGTGAGCTTGGTGCATGTGTGCTATGGACACTACTTACATCTGACTCACAGATATGCATGGGGCATTCCACTTATGCTGGCTTGTGCAGGGACATCAGCTGTTTCTCAATACATCATTCCTATGACCTTTGTGGTCTGCCAGTGCTTGGCCAGATGACATTGGTATTCCCTACTACAAGCCCAGATAATATGCTGCAAACCTGTATGCACAATTCCAAGGGTGTGTCTATTTAACATTGCATATTATACACTGTCTGTATGGAGTACTTCCCCCTTTGTACTGCTTGTATATCTGGGCCGACATTCATGCCATGTCCATTTTTCAGATAGTGGCACATATTATTTCCAAACATTTACTATGGTGTACTGATGGAATGTGTTATATTGGTAAGCATTGTGTTTAGCACTGCAGTTGTGAGAACTTGGCCCTGTCATCGGCAGTACTGGGCAATGGCCACCAGGACAAACCTCACCATGCATACATACTGACCACTCTCACACAATATACAACACACACCAACCTAACACACGCAGACCTGCATATTGTACACATGCTACAATCTATCCTGCTACCTTGGCCAGCTCAAGTAATCTGTGCTCCACTGTTATTATACCTTACACATACATGTTACTACATTTCTACATAGGATTGGGGGGCACACCTGTGTGTTACTACGTGTCTACATAGGATTGGGGGGCACACCTGACTGTTACTACATTTCTACATAGGATTTGGGGAGCACACCAGACTGTTACTACATTTCTACATAGGATGGGGGGGGGCACACCTGACACTTGTACACATTTGCTATGACTGTACTGGTATGCCAGGTACTCCATTTCATTCTGAATTCTAACATATCATGCTGACTAGAGGCATATCAGTGTACTACAGGTCTTAGGTTTGATTGACCTACATTTCAGTTTCTGACTTCTTACCCTTCAGAACTAACATCCCACTGCCTGACCTGTTGTAGTCTGTCTGTGTAGCCCTGGGGGGGGGGGGGTTGTTACCCATAGCCATAAATCAGAGGCCTTAGCACAACCTTTGTTTCTGTTTGTCTACACCTGTCCTGCTGGCTGAGACTGCTGTTGGGCATGTGAGCCTCCCTGACTGGCATGTGTGTGTCATATGGACAGACATGTGGCCCAGTACATTTCCTGCAGTGGATTTTGTCACCTTGTCTAGTACTGGCTACTGTGGTGACACCAGTATTTGTTACAGATCTCATGCTGCCACTATAGGTGTCTACTATCTGCTGACATCCCATTCAGCCACCCGATTCCCTTGCATGCTCACATCCATACCATAGATACAAGTAACAACACATACTACTCTATTCGGCAGTTAGTAGGAAGAGTGACTTACCTTGTGGCTGTGCCAGTATTGAGGATGGTGCTGGAGGACTGACTATGTCAGATGCACATAGTACACTCCCTATACATGTTTAAGCATGGGCAGTGTCATGTTTGGCATCCCTTTTACTGTATGTGTGAGTCAGAGAGAGGTGTCATTCCCTGGGTCCCTACTGTGTCAGTGTATGTGCTATGCGTTGCCTCCTTGCTGAGGCCAGGGCATACTGGGCATGCCTCCTTCTGCCTACTGGGGCAGGCTCCGGTTGTTTCTCCTCCAAGCCACTCTGTGCCTGTGCAGTCCTTGGCAATGGTGGGGGGGCTGTGTGGCCCTGCCCCATGCTGTTCCTGCTGCAGCTGTTTCTGCAGGATCATATTGTGTAGCATGGCACATGCGATGACAATTTAGGTACATGTAGCTGGTGAGTACTGCAAGGCTCCACCGGATGTGTCCAGGCACTGGAACCATGACTTGAGCATTCCAAACACACGCTCTATTATGATTCTGGTCTGTGCGTGTGCCTCATTATGGAGTTCTTGCTTGGGTGTGTGTGCATTTCTGATGGGTGTCATCAGCCACGGCTCCAGTGCGTAACCAGCATCCCCCACTAGGTGACCGTAAGGGATGTCCCCATTGGAAAATCTCTGGTACAGCTGCGTCAGATGCCAGATGTGGGAGTCGTGATAGCTTCCAGGGCAGCCAGCACATACATTCATTGTAATGCCCTGGGCATCACACACGACCTGGCAGTTGATGGAGGGGAAGCCATTGTGGTTGATGTAGACCCTACCCTGCTCACTGGGTGGTGCTTTGATGCATATGTATGTGCAGTCTATAGCACCCACTAACTCAGAGTATTCTGCTATTTGGTGGAAGAGAAGCATATTGCTGGCCAGCGCCACACAGGTGTTGGGGAAATATACGTGCTCACCGGCATGTGCTGACATGGCATCCAGGCACTGGTGGAGTACCCTGGGTGCTGATGCCTGTGAGATCCCCATGATATCCCCAGTTGGCCTTTGGAAGGTACCTGTGGCTAATATTCTTAGGCCTACACATACCTTGGTATCAACTCGGATGGGTTCACCTCTGTTAGTTCTGCATGTCAAGCGTGGCCAGCACATCTCAACAATTTGCTGTAAGAGGTCCCTGTCCACCCTATAGCGCTCCACTATCTCCAGCTCATGTAGTCCCTGGTAGGTTACCCTGGGTCTGTACACTCTTCTCCATCTCCTCACTGTGGGTTGGTCGACAACATTCTCATCCTCACGACCCTCAGCCTCTTCCACATGTTGATGTATGATAACTGCTGCAGCCCCTATCATTTTGTTGCTTTTGTTTGTTAAAATTTCCCCGTTTGTGTACACCAGTGGTGTAGAGTATGTGGGAAAAACCAGAAGGAAAGGTGTTTGCATAGTTTATAGTGGTGTGCTGGGCTGGGCTGCTGCCTGTGTAATTGGCTGATTCTGATACATTTGACCTGCCAGCTATGCTAGTTCTCCTTGATTACCTTCCTACTGCTGTTTTCCCTTCCCATTGCCTTCCTGCTTAAGCCAGGGGGCACACAGTACAAACACAGTGCTCAAATGTGCACAGAGCTGCTATTTCCTGCTTTACTTTTTTTCCCTTTAAAACCTGGTGCACGGCGTACACACCTGCTTAGGCAATGTAAAGAGTGCTAGGCAGCCGCAGACACACCCCCTTGCTTAGCTCTGCTAAGCTAAGGGCAAACCTAAGCCACAGGGCTCCAATAACCTTACAGTATACCTGACACCCCCCCATGATGTCAGCTAAATCTTAGGCTTGAACCATGCTATTCCTGCACTTCCACAGTTGGGTGCTGGCTAGCATTAAGGGGAAATCTGGGATTCAGTATCATTCCCCTCATTTGCATAGGATTACCTGCTAATGCATAGTTACAGGTCCCACACTGAGCCTTCCCCCTTAGCAACCGCTATTCACTGGCCATGTTGTCTTTTGCCTGCCATTGAGTATAATGGCAAAATAGTGATTTTTGTTAAAATGCTTATTTCCATTTTTGTTAATTTTCAGCCCGATCCCATTTGCGCGCTGCTGCCCTACGCTTAAACAGCCAAAATCGGTTAAAAAAGTAAAAACTATTTTTTTTTTGCCAACTGTTTTCCATGCTTTACACATACTGTACATCTTTTATTTGGACCCGTCATGGCTCCATTTTGTAGTTTGCAGAAATGTACTCAGTTACTAACCGAGTATATTTCTGCACACTACACTAGTCCTGCACGGCCAGCTGACAGCTTCCTGGATCGCAAATTCACCTCATTTGCATGGTTTTCACCTGCAAATGGGGTAATTTGCATACAGGAGCTGTATCCGTGCAGGAATAGTGCAGGAGCGCTCATGCACATAACTGGAGCTTAATCCTGGATTGCACAGTGGCCATATTGCCTCCAGGAGCTCCTGCACTATTCCTGCATGTCGTGCAGAGCTTGCTGAATCTGGGGGTCTGTTTAGTGAGGGAGACAAAAGTGCTTAACTTTCTTTGTGTTTGGAATAAAGTGTGTTCACAAGAACTTTGGTCCTGTTATTCCTGTGAAGGTATAGAGATTATGTTGTGGACCCAGTGAATTGCCTTTCTAAGTTGGTTTTGGTCAAATATACTGGCAATTTCATCTGAGTGGTTGTTTTACATTGTTTGTTAGTTACATTAGACCCAATCCTGAGTATGGAATAACAATATGGAAACATTATAAGAAAACAAGCATGAGTAAACTGGAAAGAGTACAGCTTAAATGTACCAAGGACATTCATGGATGTGAAAATTTAAGTTACTATGAAAGACTAAAATACCTGAACTTGCACAGTGTCTCTTACGGATATCTAAGAGGAGATATTATTCAGGTATATAGGGCATTCAGAGACAACTACCTCTGGGAATGTTTGGGGTTATCAAAAAGTACTAGAGAATCAACAAATGACCTGTGTAGAAGATTCTTTAGGAATGAGAAGTGTACTAATTAGTTCTCTGACAGAGTAGCCAATGCATGGAACAGACTACCAAATTACATTAAAGCAAGTACCAGTTTAGATATTTTTAAGAACAGCCTGGACACTTATTATGGGAACAAGTGTTTTGGTATGTTTGCAAGCTAGAAGGGCATTAATGCCTGTGCTTGAAATATATGTATGTATGTATGTGTCCATTTTAACTCCCCTTTGTGACACAGTGTCTTTATATCCCTATTGCATCCTTTGCTAGCATGCCTGTTTTTATTTATGTGCATAACTCTGCCATTGTCATTGGCATTATCATTATATCAGTATTATGGGTTCATAGGTAGGTACTAGACTATCGGCCCAAGGGCCTAAGTAAGCCTAGCCAACAAGGTTCCCTGGCTTATGCCATGCAAGAAAGATAATTTCCTGTGACCCTGCTGAGCAGAGCCACAGAAGTGATCCCTGGGGTGTATTTCCTATTTCCCATCCACTCATCAAGATTTTTCTTGAAGGGTGCTAATGAAGAACTTTGCTTGACATAGATGGGTAGCTTGTTCCAGAGTATAGGAAGTCTCTGGGACAGGAATCTATCCCTCCAGCATGTCCTGTTTATTGTGGTGACAAGGTTTAGGTCCCTAGAGCATGTAGCTTGGAGGATTGGGATTTCATTAGGTATAGCATGTCCAACAGCTCTGGGTTTAACATAGCTTTATATGAGATCTCCTTGGAGTAGACAATGTGCTACAAAGCAAAGTTGGAGTTTTTTGAGGTGGTCAGTGTAGGGCATCTGTTTGTGGCCAGTAATCCTGTTTGTATGGTACTTCTGTGGCCTTTCCAGCTGCTGTAGATGTCTTGTGAGGTACATTCCAAAAGGGGCGTTGTACTCTATAATGGGTCTAATGAGTGCTGAGTAGAGGGGAACAATGACCTCTTTTTTCCTGGATGAGAACCCTTTTGTAATGAGGTGTGCCACATAGAAGGATTTCCTGACTACTGTGGCAATGTGATTATCAAAGGAGAGACTCCTGTCCACCTGAGTCCCAAGGTCTCTTATCATACATTCGGTGTTAAGTAGACTGCCGTTTATGTGGTAGTTCATGGGTACAGAGTTTTTACCAAAGTGGATGACAATGCACTTTTTGGCAATGAACTTGAGACCATGCCACTGACATCAGGCATCTGTCTCAGTGAGGCCCTTCTGTAGGATGTCCACATCATTTGGGGACTCGACAGTCATCTGCGAACTTTGTTAATCAGAGGCCTTCTGTGTTAGCCTGTACTTCAGAGAAGTAGATGCCAAACAGGAGAGGTCCCAGGACTGAACCCTGTGGTACTACACTTGTCACTGGTTTGAAGTTAGATTTGGAGTCTGCAAATTTTACAGTGTGGGTTCTGTCAGTGAGTCAGTTGGCAACCCATCTTGTGATGTAGGGATTTATACCTAGTTTAGTGGGTTTAGCTATAATTCCAGAATGGGGGATGGTGTCAAAAGCCATGGCAAGGTCAAGATAGGCTGTGTGAACCAAATCGATCAGGTTCAGAAGGTATGATCTGCCTTTCACAAACCTGAACTGGGTGGGGTCCAGAGTTTAGAGGTTACCAATGTCTTTGTTTATGAGTTCCATGATGATACGTTCCATGGCCTTGCAGACCAGGCTCGTCAGGCTAATAGAGCGATAGTTCCCAGGATCAGTGTTGGCTCCCCCTTTGTGGAGTGGGATAACTGTTGTTGTGCACCATTCAGTGGGCAAAAAGCCTGATGTGAGACTATGATTGAACATGGTGCTTAGGTGGGGAGCCAGTTCATTCTGAAGTTCATGTAAAACACAGCTTGGGATGTTGTCCAGTTCCATAGATGCTGTGTTTTTGGTTTTCGAGAGTGCAGCTTTTAACTGCATTTATGTGATTAAAGGGACTCTGCATTCTTCCTGTATAGATATGAGCCCTTTAGGTGGTGAGAGGGGGTTAAAGTTAGCACTGAACCTATCTGCCAGGATGTTGGCAATATCAGTTGGTTCTGTAATTTTCGTGCTGTTGTGCTTCAACTCAGAGCAGATCTGGGTATTGCCTTTGAGATTCTTGACATAGCTATAGAATGCTTTGTGGTTGCCCTTAGAGACAGTGGCGATTTTGTATTCATAGCTAGCTTTGGAGGATCTTATAAGGGATCTCAGCTTCTTACTGAGGCTGACCAGGGAGCCCCTCCACTCATGGGATTTTACTCTCTTTTGCAACAGTTTCTTCCTTCTATTGTAGAGTTTGTTTATGGCAGGGGACCACCAGACTGGCTTCCTTTTTTTGGAGGATAGCTTCTTGGTTCTGTTTGGGAAATCACGATCCATGCACTCGTGTAAGGGCTTATAGAGTGTATTTGTGTAGGATTCAGCAGTCGTAACTGAATTGTCCATTGGCGTGGGTGTCATTAAGTTCGCCACTTCTGTCTTAAGAAGCATGAAGTTGGCTTTGAAGAAATTTTTTTACCATGGTTTCCTTAATGGTGGGTGGGGGCGGGATGCGGATATCTAATGTGATTAGCTTATGGTCAGATCTGACCAAATAGGAGTTGACTTCAGGTGTGGAACACCGGTCACTCATGTTGGTAATGACTAGGTCTAGGATATTGTTGTCCCTGGTGGGGGTGTGGAAAAGTTGATCCAGGGCATTGGAATTTATGAATTCCAGAAAGCGTTGAGTGAAGGAGTTGGTACATGAGTAGTTTTCCCAGTTAATGGTGGGGGTAGTTGAAATTGCCCATTATTAGGGTGTTTGGTTGAACCCTAATATTTTTCAGTATATCAAGAAAAGAGGAGTAGGAATCCTGGGGCATAGTGGGGGATCTCTAGCAAGCTACAATTTGGATTGCAGTTTTGCCTGAAGTTAGTTGCACTTGGATAGCCTCGGATGCATCATGCTGCACAACTAGCTTGGAGGTGTGGATATCCTTAATGAATATGGACACACCTCCGCCTTGGTGTTCTGGTCCAGGTTAGATGGCCGAAGAGTGTGGTATGAGTTATAGCCCAGTAATGCAGGGGTGCTCTTTAGAGCCTTGAACCAGGTCTCAGTCACTGCACAGATATTGATGTTCTCCATTTTAAGGAGTGGCTCGAGTAAGTGCATTTTGAGATTTAGACTTCTAGCATTTTGTATCATTACCCTCAGTTTTTGCTTGCCTGTTCCTGTTAAGGTGGTGAATTTGTCATTTAAACCTTGCCTAAAAAGGCACTATAGGAATGGAAAGACCCTTAGCCAGTATTCGGAATCCCTGGAGCAACAGGTACAGGGCAACTCTGGCAAAGCATCGTGGTCTGTCAACCATGTCGTCCCAGGCAGACAGATACTGGATCTCCTTAGAATGACACCAGAAGCTTCGCAAATAGTTGAAGTCAATCATTTTGTCCTTGTACTGCGGTATCATTCTGGGTGATGGCAGGATGCTACTCAGGGCTAGGGTCATGCCTGTCTGTGCTACAAGATCGGAGAGCTCTTCCATGTCTCTTTTCATGTAGTCCAAGGAGGTACATCTCAGGTCATTCACACCAACATGGACAATGACAGAGTCATATTTGTACTTGTTGTGGAGTGACCTGAGTGTGTGGGCTATGTGGCAGATCCTGGCACCCAACAGGCAGTTGACAGAAACCTTCTCCTTGTATAGCCTGGTGAGTGGGACATCAGTGTGCCTGACTATAGAGTCACCTATGTGTAGTGTGTTGGGTACGTTGTTTTGCCTTATGGACTGTGGTTTATTGGCACATTGAGTCTGTGGGCTATGTGTCATTTGGTTTGTGTTGGGGGGGTGGAGGTTGCTTGCGTTTCTGCTTTGGAGGTCTCTGTTGCTTGAGCAGATTATTATTGAGAGCCTCTGCAAATGTTTTTGTGTTTCTATGTGTGAATTTTGGTGGTGTAGCTTTAGTGGGACTATGTAATGAGTGTGGTGTGGTGCAAGTGTTTGCCTTCTCTTTTTTTTGAAATAAATTTTATTAAAATCATTTAATAAAAATACAATTATTAAGAAAAAGAACTGCTCAATTTTTTGATATTAAAGATAAAAAAAGACTAAAACACTAATAAAAAATCAAATAAAAGACAATGAACTATGTACATCGATGCCCACTATACTACAGATAGATACGTTCATTTAAAACAAGTTAATAAGATCAGATTGACAGTTTTACTTTATTAATTTTCTAAAAATTCTATTATGTTCAACCATTGAGTATACACTACTGTATTCCTAGAAGACTTAGATTTAATTGTCATTGATTCTAACTTGGATACCTCCAAGAGAAGATCTTTAAAGTTTTGAAAGGAAGGAGTTTGTGATGATTTCCAATTCCTAGCAATTTCTTTCCTGGCTATGGATAGCACAGAGCAAAGAAGCAAATATTTACTAGATTTAACACATGTTGGGATTGGGGAATTAAATAAAACTAATGATTTGGTAAGGTGAAAAATTATCAGAAAAAATTGCTTGCAAGAAATTATTATCTTCCCAGAATGTTTTCAAATGTAAACAATCATAAAAAATGTCTGACCAATCAGCATTCTGTACCTTCATACATCCCCAACAGAGAATATTTTCCTTATACATATTACTTATGTTATATGGGGTAATGAAAGATCTATTTAAAAATCTCCAGGCAAAGAGTCTCCATTTAAGTGAAGATGTAGTTATACCTGCTGATTGAAGAAAATTTAATTTATCCTTATCCAAAGGGTTATTATTATTAATATTAGAGAAGTATTTCCAATAATTATCAGGAAATATATTAAGATCAGATTTGATAATTTTATATATATTTTAAAAGCCAATTTTTATTAAGTCTGTTGTGTAATAGCAATGAAATAATGCATATGTTTGGGAATTAAATTTTTAACTGAAGAAGGTATTATATCAAAACAATTTTTAATATAATTTCTTGCTTCTTGTAAGTCAAGCCATAATGATGAATCTAGATCATTCTCCATCAGTAAAGTAAAAAGAGATTGCAATTCACTATTCTTAAACATTTGATTCCAATAAATTAAATTATTTTGTTCAAATATTGACATTTTGTGAAAACTTGTAGAGAAAATAACTCCTTGCATGTATGCTATAGGAAAAAATAAGGAATAACCAAGCATCATATGACTGAGACCTAAGAATTAAATTTTCAAAGGATTTTAAAATAATATTGACATAGTTTGATATAACGTTTAGGGAAGGGCAAATAGTAAAATATTTCTTTAGCTTTCATATGAATATGTTGATTACTAGATTTAACTTAAGAAGATCATTATTATTATTTAAATTTTGTGATAAAGATAAAATAAAATCTTTCCATTTTGCTGAGTAATTACTATCTATAAGGTACAAAATAGTCTCAATAACTGAAGAAATAAGAGTTTATTTTTAAATTTGGAAATGCAAAACCTCCATTATTCCAGTTATACATATGATATGATAAATATATCCTAGGTTTAATTGGGTGCCAAAGAAATTTTTTAATCATATTGTTAAACTTTCTGATTATTGTATAAGGTGGAAGGATGGAGATAGACTGAAATATATATATATATATATATATATATATATATATATATATATATATATATATAAGATTTTTGGAAGAAGTATCATTTTATAATAGATAGTTTCTCTTCTATTGAGAATTTTATTTTAGACCATTTCTGTATTAGTCTATTTCTATTAAACAATTTTCAAAATTTAATTTTAGTATATCTTTTATGTTGCTAGCTATTATTATTCCTAAATATTTTATGTGTTGGGATTGAGGTATATATCGTTCATATTCATTTTGAATATTGTACTTTTTTGTGCCAGTTAACAGAATTTGTGTTTTGTTATGGTTAAATTTAAGACCAGAGTTTTTCTGAAAGTAGTCTATACCATCAAATAATTCCTGGATTGTTTGGTTTACACCTCCCAAAGTAATAAGAATGTCATCTGCAAACAATTGAATCTATGAAGATTCATTAAGATTTATATTGAAACCTTTAATATTACTATCTCCTCTAATCAGATTTGCCCAAGGTTCCATAACTAAAGTAAATAAAAGATTGGATAAAGGACAGCCTTGTTTGGTCCCTTTAGTTATAAGTATGGACTGAGATATATTAGAACCAATTTTGACATAAGCTTTAGAGCCTGTATATTACTGGGTGATAAGATTTATAAAATTATTTGAAAAATTAAGTTCCTGTAAGAGAGTGAAAAGGTAATCCCAACTGACTGTGTCAAAAGCACAATTTATAGCTAAACTATAGCTAAATTATTTTTTAAGTTTTTATTTGATTCAATTAAGGTTATTATTCCTTTAATATTATCAAAAGTTGTTCTATTCATTATGAAACCTGTTTGGTCATCTTCTACTAAGTTGGGAAACAAATTTCTAAGCCTTTTTGCATATATGGACATAAATATTTTATAATCCGTGTTTAATAACGATATAGATCTATATGAATTACATTTGGTAGGGTCTTTTTCAGATTTTAAAATGGGAGAGATAAATGTATATTTCCAGGATGGAGGGATGGTATTATTTGCATTGTGTTAAACACTGAAAGTAACAATGTTATAGCTTCCTTCGGTAAAATTTTGTATATTTCTGGAATAATACCATCATTACTAATTTGTTCTTGAATATCCTTTAAAGTAATTTGACTATCAAGTAGAATGGTTTGTTCTTCTGTTAATTTCTTTTTAATGGTTTTATTAATAAAAGCTTGAATATCTTTCTTTGGATTTAGTAATGTAGTGGTTTGGTTCAGCTTAAGGAAATATTCTCTAAATTCATTTAATATGTTATGTAAGTCAGATACTTTTTTCTTCATATGAGGTGAATATATTTCTTTAATATGATTAAATGTATTTAATCTTTTTACTTTATTTGCTAAAATATTCAAAGATCTGGGATTTATTTTAAAAGTAATAAATTAAAAAATTTCAAGACTGATCTTAGTTTTATGGTTTAAAATTTCAAGATATTTCTTGTTTAGGGTTTTTATTTCCTCCAATTTGGATTTGTCTAGTTGTTTTTTTTTTTTTTTTTGATAAAGCAAGATTCAAGGTATCAAAATTAGATTGTATCTCTTTTAAATCTTTATCCCATAAAAGTATTTTTATACCAGTTAATTATTCTGCCATACAAATATGCCTTCATAGCATCCCAGATGAAAATTCCAGATGTAGTATTATTGGAATTTAACTTCCAAAAAATTATGAACTTCCTCTAATATAAAGGTGTTAAAATCCTTTAATTTAGCGATATATGCTGGTATCCATTTTATCTGGGCATTGTAACATGTATAAATATGTATATCAAAGGTTATAGAGTTATGATCTGAAATGGGACAAGTAATAACTTTCACATTACTTAGAGAATCAGTTAAACCATTGGAAATAAAGACTATCCCCAAGATTCATTAATCCTCCATGTAAGACTAGATTAGTCTTACACGGAAGAGCCAGTCTAAGAGTAAGACAGCAGCATGCCATGCATATTAATGAGGGCGCGCTGCCTCAACTCTAAGGCTAACACGGAGCGTGCACGAGTGAAGGGGGCGTGTCGGACTGTCGAGCATTCCAAAAATCCACGCCCCTGCAAGTCTGACACTCGGGAAATGTCTACTTACATGAGTGAGTCTGCTCAAATGTGTACATACCCAACACTACACTCCCTCACATTCTAAACCCCTGTACAATTAAAAATGTAAACATTTTTTTTTTTATTATTTCCGATATAGCTGCCCGTATTTGCGTGTGTTTGCACGGGTTTGCCCATTGCTTAGCTACAGTTAGCAGTTTAGACACTGAAGAGGATAATAAGAAACGTATAGGCAAATTAAGCAAAATAGCGATAGCGTAGTGGTAGAGCCTTCGCACAAGAATGAGGCATTCCCGGTTCGAGTCCCACCTCACCCCCCACAATTTTCTGTTGGAAATCTGTATAAAAAATAATTCCTGATATTTATTATTTAAATTTTTGTAAAAAGCATTGAAATGGCCTATATAGCAGTGAATGAATTATATATATATATATATATATATATATATATATATATATATATATATATATATATATATGAAGGTGAAATGGTTATGCATACTGATGGATGCATGAGTAACGTATCTTAAGCAATGTGAAGCACTGCTAAGCAAAGTTTACCAGTATTAAGCATATTTAAATGTAATTGCTCATAGCTGAGCACTGCGTTAACTAGCGCAATAGCTTTGCGTGGAGCTGTGCATCATGCAAACTAGCGCAAACAGAACATGTTTGTGCGTAGCTGCACACCGCACTAACCAGCACAACATTGGGCAACGTTGATCAACCTAGAGCACCGTAGATCACCATAGAGCAATGTCGGGCAAAGTTGAGCAAAGTCGGCTAAACACAGCCACACCTCCTAGTAGTAAAATAAAAAGCAATGACAGGGCTCGAACCCAGGATACTGTGCACCCTAATCACAGTACTGAACCACTATGCCATGACAGCATTTCACAACCATGCACTTTCAACACACACATACATATCAATGGAAGTTTACCCATTGCTAAGCAGGTGTGCCTTCAGCTGAGTTTTTTCAAAACTGGCCAATCACAAATAAGTGTGGGAATTGAGGAATATTTAAGCTCCATAGGTGGGAATACTTGCCATAACTGGTTGTAGCTCCCATCTGCAGGCAGCATGACCGATGCTGGAGAGGGCTCTCGATTTTGAGTGCAACGTTGGGGCATTGAGGAGTCAAAAGTAATGGTTTGGCTCCTTGTCCATAATCATGAGGATAGACTCCTGCGGGGCCAGTACCAGGGCACCCAATACAAAGCAGAAGCCTGGAACTGTCTAGCTCATGAACTCACCAGTGCCACAGGCGTCCCTCGGACTGGTGAGCAGGTCAGACACCACCACGTAGACCTGAAGAGATGCAAGGAGGATCAACTGGACCAGTGGATCCAGGAGGAACGTGGGATGGAAAATGCCCCACTACTGAGTAAGTAGCCATGGAATAAAGTATGTAAGAATTGCTATTCTAGTCTATACTATGGATAGGTATGTCTCAATATCACTTCATTTACTTCACAGCTGCAGGTGTCCGCTCTGTGAACCAGCAAGCCTATGCAGATAGGCTGCTAAGGCTGCACCACCAGGCAGGTTAGTAATTATTCTGCATGTACTGTTATATAAAATAAATGAGAGAGCCTCTAGAAAAGTGCTTTAAGTCTTTAATAAAAGTATAATTCCTGGAGTGTGTCTGTGTCATTTTCTTTGATATGTTGTTGTACTCTTGCATTATAGAAATAGTACTGTTGTATTAAGCGCTGTTAACCCACACTTGGGTAGGCCCATATAAAGTGGATGAAGGGAGTGCCAGTAGCTTTTAAGCATATTTACAGTCCTCAACTGTTGGTTCATGCCCAGCATGTACAGGTTAATCTGGCACATGAGTAGCTTGGTATTGTGTTTCCCAGAAATATCAGTGTCTTGCCAGAAATGTAGGGAGCTGTTAACATATAACTGATAATTTCACCTGAACATATCTAGATAATTATAAGAAAGTAGAGCTGTCAGTGTACCATCTCAGCAGTAGTGTGTCTGAGCAACTCACAAAATATGTAGCAGTAACATCTGCATCCTGGACAGTTTGTATGTCAGATACAGCTCATGTATATAAAGATGTAGCAAAACCCATTACACAATTTAAGGACAATTGGGTAGTGTAATAATACATGTAGGGGACGTATAACTGCAGTTAATAGGAATGCAGTGTAAACTAGAAGGATATATAAGTTGTTAATAGAGCTATCTTTTTCCTCCCTACTGTATGTGCATAAAAAATGCAATTCCACACCTCAATGGGTATGTCTTTTCTCAAAACATTTGTTGGGACATATGTCCTATTAGTTTATAAATATCTGCATTTATTTTGATGCATGTGCCCTGTTCAAATACCACAATATTGGTGGCCTGTTGCCATCAATTAAACCTGCATGCTGTTGTAATGTCCACTGTTGTTCTATATATGCATGTGTTATGCTTGCTGTTCAACTGTTGGAACTCTGGTGTGTTGGGTTAATGGGAACATTTCTGCATGCTGTTATAACTAATCGGGAAAGCTGTTGACTGTTACTAACCCATATTTTCATTCAATCCTCCAAAACATAGAACGTATGGGAAGGCCGGTCCCAGCGGACCCACCTGTCCCACCTCAGCTGGTGATGGCACCTGGCACTAGCAGGTCCGGTGCCCAGCCTGGGGCCTCCTCCTCCATTGGCCCTGTGCCACCTTTGGCTGGAAGCGCTGCAGGGGATGGGGCTCATCCCCACGTGCAAGCGTGGGCATTGGAGGGCCACCTATCACCCTCCAAACAGCCCGGGCTGTGGTGCGTAGAGAGATTGAACGTTCTGTTGCTGATCCACTATGCCAGCTTGAGGCACGAGTGGCGCGACTCACTGGTGAGCCTGCCCCTACTACGCAGCCCCCAGCACAGCCACCCTCTGGGCTGTGAAGGTGCAGTGGTGACTGCCCATGGGTGGGGATCTCAGTTCCACTGTTGCCATCTGTGGGCTCATGGGCTTGCGATTTCCAAACATCCTTCCCTGTCAATGGTGTTCACCCACCACATGTGTCATATTCCGCCCCTGTATGCATCTTGTTTGTCTTGTCTGTTTACCTCCCCAACCTACCTCCCAAATATACCTACTTCCCCTACCCCACATTCCACTCTCACCTGAAAAAAAAAAAAAAAAAAGGACAATCTGCTCCCAAAAAAAAAATACGCCCCATACATAGCTGCCCATTTTGCACACATGTCCACTGGACACATAAAATGTAATTTAATTGGCAGTACAGCATACTATGTTGTCCTCACCCCTCTCTCAGGGGTGAAAGGTTTCATATTTCCCTCCAAATTTATTGCATATGCACAGCTGTTGCTGTTTAAGAAATGGGCAGCTATGAACCTTCCCTACACCCGTCCTGCACATCCCGAGTTGTTTTCCCTACTGACTTTCTCTCTTTGTGCCCCTTTTCCACCACTTTCCTATCTCCCCATGTTCGTTTCTTTCAAAGAAATGAGCGTGGGGCTTAGCGGGAGTAAGCACTTTTAAGCAGTAGTTAGCAGGATTGCGCAAGTGTGCACTTGTTTGCGCTTAGCTACGCATTGCTAAGCATCATGCAAGCCCGCTCAAACCCACTCACAACTGCTTAAAAGTGCCTTAGTCACTCTGTATGTGAGGGCCCTTGTTCTGCTCAGCAGCAAAATAAAACACCTCTATCAGTCTCGAACCCAGGACCTTGTACACATTACACTGCATGAAGTACCACTAAGCCACGGTAGATATACCGCAAGCTGGTGCTGAAATAAATACATCATGCATCCGAGTGAGTGAATGTAAAGGAAAAATAGGAATGCCATAAGATGCAACTTGTTCTGTGGATCTTTACCAGCAGTTGTTGTGGAATTGCATTACATGACTGTGATAAGAGAAGCAGCCATTCTAGCAGGAAATAATGTTACAGAAGCACTTTACAACCCCCCCACAGTATCAGAGCAGAACAAACACTGTCATAGCTGATTAGGGCAGAGGCCATACCTCCCAACTGTGTCTAATTTTCAGGGATGTTCCTGATTTTGAAACAAATTTTAGCTGTGTCCCTCTGAATCCCTCTGAAAAGTACTGATGTTGGCCAGAAAGGTGGTGAATTCCACTTAATGAATAATGACAATAAGTAAAAGTTAGACACTGCTTGTACTTCAGAAAAGGTGTATTAATCCATATGCTCTGGTTCTCTCAAAGTCTCAACTTAATGGCACTAATATTTTAAAGGTGTACCTCACTTTTACCTACTTTTCCATGAGTCTGTTCACATATGTACCTGAGTGTTTGAGAGGCCTGGCAGAGGCAGAAGCACACAGGCATATCAGCTTTTCTGCTATTACACACTGTGCAAATAGCTTTGGAAGGAGATCCAGAAGCATACCCTTATGTAGGAGTTCAACACTGAAATACCAAAGGATGCAGCCATGTACTGGTAGCAATGAACTGTAACAATGCCATTGTTCCAGTGCTGAAAAGACCTGTGTGGTGCACAGACAAAGAATAACAGGCTAACCTCTGGCTACCATGTGGATAGGTCCACAGTTGGGAGCTACGCAGACAGACCACTTGCCTTGATAAACTAACAGGTACACAGCAACCCTTTAAGTCCAGCAAGATAAAATTCACACAATAATACATAATGCTCTCTGTACTTCTGCACCCCTACCCAAATGTAGACTATACCTGTGTGTTCAGGGTCTACCAAGGATGTAGGTAGGCATACTCAGTACTGAAATTTGTCCAGTTTTCTTGAGCAGCCTGTGCTAATGTCAACACTAAAAAAGCACAAACTGTTCAGAAGTGAGTAAATTAATATTCACAGTATAGCAGTTCACAAACAATTCAAGTGCCAAAGGAATACATCTCAATAACTAGTTTTGTATGGCAGTTAATTGTACAATTAGAAAAGAAAGTACACACTCCCATGTATCTTGGGTTAGCATTTTGAGGGGGGAGTACAATTCTACACTGACAAGTGTGTACTGGAAGCAGCAGCATTCAGGTCTGAGTACAACATTTAAATCACTGGCTACACCCCTAGCTTCAGATATAAGAACTATACCAACCTTCTGCCTTAAACAATGATGTCCACAGCAAACAAGCATGGTCCCCATCTTGGAAATCTAAAAGGGCCATGCCTACTTCAGTTAGCAATTTATAGCATTGGGTTGCTATGACAGTGATTACTGCAATTACCACACAGCAGGCTGCATGCAATTAGCAAATGGTGACCACCAATTGGTGCAGAGGCCATCACATGCACATGTGTAAATACATATAAAAGCAGGCTGTAATTGCTGTCAACAAACTCAATCACTCTATTGCTGAGACTGACAGAGAAAGAGACAGAGAGAGAGAGAGAGAGAGAGAGAGAGAGAGAGAGAGAGAGAGAGAGTGAAAAGCAAAAGGAAAAAGAAAAATAAATAATACCAACTCATACAAAGGAAAGGTATATAACAGATATGTATTTACTGGCATGTAGTAGATGTTTTTGAAGAGTACTCTACATAATGTGAACCATTGATATGTGGCAGCAGTAAGTATCTGTGCACAGATGTCCTGCTTAACTACTGCCATGGACAATTCAGTGTGTACCTGTGGGCAGTGGGCATAACTGTAAAATGTGTAGCTCATTAAATGTCAAACATCTGATCCATGTTATCTGTGTTCTGTACAGTAGTGTGGCCAATGGCTGTTTGGGGGATTAGCCCAAACATTTGTATAAACATGGATGTGACAGAGTAACACATGCATGATAGTCATATTAAAGTGTAGCTTAGCATTGGCAACTGCTCTACCAGGCTAGTATGCTAATCTAGCATTTGGAGCTAATGTTACTGTGTGTTCACATGTGACACCTGTTCATGTTGCAGCAAGGCCCAACAGTTCAGCTGTGAGGTCCAGGGACTTACAACAGTGTGGACCTTGTGTGTGTATGGCACACACATACAGAGAGATATATATGTGTCATATATATTAATATCTGTATATGTGCATAGAGCAAGGGTCATATTGCAACTGTTTGTGAAGGGTGGACATATATATGTTGGTGAAGGTTGTTAGGTGCATATTTGTATGTAGGTTTTAGTGTGTGACAAACAAGACAACATACAGTGCTGGTATATGACATGTGGTGGTTAAACAGTGTGGGTGGTTTGTTTAGTTTGCAATGTTGCAGCCAGTGAGGCCTGCTAAAGCTACCTGGGCTGTGAACACTTTCAATGCATTTATCACAAGACTGTGCGATATTATTACATTACTGTACACCTCACATCCTTTGTATAATTGATGCTCCCACCATGAAAGGTGGACTGTATATGTGCCTATATGTATATGTATATGTACACCAATGGATGTGTATATGTATGTATGTATATATATATATATATATATATATATATATATATATATATATACAGTGACAGATGTCTAATGTAGTCCCTTGGTGTTAACTGGGGTTTGTCATTGGAGGCTAAAGCACTACATGTATGCTTATTGATTGGTACTGATGTTGAATCCAAATCCTGTATGTACTGTAGTACTACTTGAAGCTCTGGGCCTAAACAGCAAAGTATGGTGTATGTCCACATTGCTTGGAACCACTGTTTTGTGTGGTCCCTGTAGTCATCACAGATTACATTCCTTAAGCTTAAGGTTTTGTAAGTACTGACACACAGTACTGTATGGTACACCTGTAAAGCTTATCTGGATTGCCATACCTTTGTGTCTTGTAATTATGTGTGATGTGCGTGTGGGTATGCCTGTAACATGTCCTCTGTCATATGTGTGTTACAACATATAACTGCATATCTAGCAACATTTATAGTTTACTACAGCAGTATGGCACCTATATTCACAATTGTGCACATATTTTTTGCCATCAACAAGTTGTGTGGTATAACGGTAATACTGTAACTGGACCTTACAAACATTGCGATGGATGACATATTTCTTTATGCATTGGCTTGATCTATATCTGCTGTAGCTAGGTGGTGCATTGTGTTGCATACAGTGTGCCAGGTACTCTTGTATAGTCTTATATAGTGATTTTATTTTGTTGCTGTGCAGAACATGGTTTATTATATAGAGCGTGCCAGGCACTTTCAAGCAGTTGTGGGGTGAGCACTGATAAGTGGTAGTGAAAGTGTTTAATCTCAGTCAGCTAATATGTTGCTATATATAGCAGTTCAGTGATATATGTACTGTATAATGTTAAATGTGCCATATGACTTGCTCATACATATCTTTTCTTTATGTCTTCCAGGGATCATGGCACACCGTAGAAATCCTAGCTACAGTAGTGCTGAAGATGAGATTCTTATCAGCTGTATGATTCAGCACTACAGCTTTCTATTCTCCAGAACCAGCCAAGACAAGCAGGAGCGTACTGCAATGTGGAAAGATGTTGTCCAGAATCTTAACGAGGTAGGCCTGCATAACCGGACATATGAGCAGGTATGCCACCACTGCAGTGATCTACTTAGACATGTCTGTCAGTGTGCTTCTGATGTATGGAGACAACAGCTTGCAACAGGTGGTGGGGTTAGCATCCACCCCCCTCACCAGAGTGGAGGAGCTGCTCCTGAGCCTGGTGGCACCTGCCCAACAACAACAGCAGCAGACATTTACCATGATTGAGGTTGGAGCCACCCAGCAAGAACACATGGAACATGCAGGTAACATGGCATATCTGTAGACTACTGTTACCTCTATTGGTAGATCATGCATATGTGAGATGTGTACTGTGTAGTTAGAAGATGTGGAGCCTGTTGTTGTGCAATACTGATCCTTTGGAACATAATCTGTAGGCCTGTGAATGCAAACTGTTCTACTGTAAAATTGCAAACCCACAGTAGCAATGCCACAGTTGTCGCCACTGACAAACTGTCTCATATCTATGTAGGTCCCTCTGGTGTGACAGCAAGGCAGTGGACAGATGCTGGTGAGTGTGTTCTACATTTATTATTGCAAATAAAAAGTGCATGTCATAGTTAAGGTGTAGGCCATGTACACATGTAACACACCTACCCATAATGCATGCTGTGCATGTTTGCTATGAGACCACGCACATCTCACTAATGTGATTAGCTGCCTCAAACACATGCAATACACAGACCATCTCAAACAAATGTGGCTACACTGTAGTGACCACTGGATAGGCAGAGTCGATACACAACATGCACATAACATACACAGCTATGTCATACACAGAACATGTTAACATGCTACACATGAATGATTCACAAGCTCTCTGTAAAGTCACACTCCAGTATCACAAATGTCATCCACACAGCACACATAATATACCTGAGGGAGTAGAGGCCTATCATGGGGCAGTGAAACACTCTGCAACACACAACACATTCATGTTAGGGAATGCTCCTTATTGGCCTCCTTACAAACCCATGTAACAACTGGTTGAGAAATGGTGAATGTAGCCATGGTAGTGCAGTTCTGGTACAGCATGATAGGTGCTGGTTTGGGACACATTTGTAGCCTTGAGTGACCACATGATGCTTCATGATGATGGCTTATGGTACTACACCCCATCCAGTTATTGTAACCACAGTACTACACATAGCTTTCATTGCTATACATCTCAATGTTGTGTGTGTGCAAACATATGCACCTCTAAACAATATGCATACCAATCACCATTTGCACAACTGATACATATATGTCTTGTGATGCTATTGAGTGACTAGGTCATATGACACACATTGGGTACGTGTGATGTTTAAATTTGCAGTTGTGTTTTAGCATGCCATGTCATGGATGACACTGGCATGTCCACAATATGATCTACACTCACCATAACTACTGTACATTGGGTATGTGGGCCAATGGTATTCCATCACTTATATATGCACCACTGATCTTGTGTGTATACACATCATGCATGAGCTAAGACTGTGTCCACAATTATTTGCTAAAGACACAGAGGCTCTAATCAGAATTGGATATCTATGTGACACACAGATACACATCCAGCCATGGTATGTAGACTTGTGAGTGATGGTGCACAGTACATTACAGAGTTTTGAATACTTGCACAGCAATGGTGTGTCCATGTATGCATTGCGTTCCAGGGGGAGGCCAATCACCGAACAACAAAACACATGCATCAAAGCCATGTATACTGTTAGTAACAAGGACTGTCTACACTTGCACTGCATGCTGTTGAGCAACACATGTCCAGCATGCTGACATGTGTGATATGACTGTTTTGCTTGTGATACTGTACCCCAACATCAACTGCTATTGAGTATGTTCTGAGATTGCTGGTGGTGTGTAAGTCTGTGTGTGTGTCTGTCTGCTTTAGTGAGGAGTGTATTTGTGTGT
Source organism: Protopterus annectens (assembly GCF_019279795.1). Classification (NCBI taxonomy): domain Eukaryota; kingdom Metazoa; phylum Chordata; order Ceratodontiformes; family Protopteridae; genus Protopterus; species Protopterus annectens. The sequence goes on from NC_056725.1 coordinate 769,147,535, forward strand.
GTGAATGTGTGAATGTGTGCACATGTGTGTGTGCATGTGCACGTGCATGTGTGCATGTGCATGTGCAGGTGTGCATGTGCATGCACATGTGTGCGTGTGTGCGTGTGCATGTGTGCATGTGCATGTGTGCATGTGGTCTGACATCATGTACAGGTCTTAAAGTGTGTTTCCTGTTTTCCTCTCACAGGTGCTGAGGTGGAGCTGGTTCAGTGCAGCACGGAACCTGATGTCACTGACACAGATAGTGATAATGAGGATAGGTGTGTTGAGGCACAGGCAGGTTTGTCAGGGTCTGTTGTTGGGCCACCAATTGACAGTACACAAGTCTCCACCCCATCCATGCACTCAGTCATATTGCCTGTACATCCATCATCACCAATGCCCTTAGCAGAGGGACAGTGTACAGTCGGCACTGGCCAGGACAGTGTGGTATCTATGGCACATGCATCAGGACACAGCAGCCATAGCCAGATGTCTGGAACTGTACCACATAGGCAGATGCCCAGGGGTTCTCTTCAGAGCACTGCTGGTCATCATGCCCCTGCAGACATGCCACAACTCTTGCAACCACACACATGTTCCAGGCTGTCATGGAGGCACAGACACATATGGAGCGCTACACCAGACAGGGACTAAGGGCACAGAGGGCTCATAACACCTATGTAAATGACAGTATCCGTCACCTAGCAGGTGCCATACGTAATTACACTGAGGTCATTGATAGACGTTGGGGTGAGACATTAGATGTCCTCCACAATGTCATGTCCATGTGTCAGGACAGTGCAGGACGGTTGATACGTCAACGTGGACATATGCCAGCAACATCATCAGCTGGCAGTCACCGTGGATGTCCATCAAGTCATAGCTGCTCTCGTAGTGCCAATACCAGCCCCAGCAATGTTGGGGCTGCTGTCCATAGACCGTCCTAGAAGACCACGTGCACGTGGCTCTGGCCAGTCCCAGCAGGGACCTGGATCCAGTGGACATATGTCAACTTCTGAGGATAATACCCAGTCTTTATTAGTACCTAATACTGTCTGTAGCACCCCTGCCAGGCACAGGTCCCATATCCATGGCCTGAGACTGTGATCTGTAAAGCCTGGCAGGTACAGTCTGTAGCTGTCCCACAAATCCCCGTATATGGCAGCCACATGGTGGAACTGTGTGCATGCAGACACACACACATAAACCAGACACCTAGGGTAAACACATACCCGCACACATTACATCCACATTGGCCCATAACAGTACTCTTGGCCCTCACACACACACTCACACACACATGTCAACTGTATAGCTCAATGTAGGCCTCTGGTAAACCAACAACACACCCTGTGCATATGATGAAACCTGTGCCACCTCCTGTCATCTGTAACATTGATGCAGGAACAGGCTAACATGGTGCTGATGCACAGGGCGACTTTATTACAGTATAGCAATGTTTTAGTGTGTAGCATGTTGTCAGCAATAAAGTGTAATGATATCCTTGAAGGTGTAGCTGAGCAGGCATGATGCATTAAAGCTATAATTATCAATGTAGTATTGTTTACACCAGTGTTTATTCCAATTGTGTATTGTCTGCCCATGTGCCACTTGGCTGATGTATGTAGTTTTGTCAGCATATGTTATAGAGTGGACAGTAATTGTGGGATGTGTGCAGCACAGATTTGCAAGTGTACATTTGTGAACATGGTTGAGGTGCACTGTCTGCATGTACTTGCATATTGGACACATGTGCAGGGTGACATGCCCTGTATTAGACAGTGTTAACACTCCATAATTTCTATTGGTGGACAACATGCATTGTACTACACACATTTTGGAACGTGAGTATACATGTGTGTATGACATGGTTTGACACTGTGCTGTGGGTGATACTGTTACTATCTGTCATTGGTTTGCATTCTGGTAGTATACATAACCTCAACAGCCTGTCCATAAACAATTGTTAGATGATGGCTTGACAACTGACACACAGATGTAGAACACACAGTAACATTTGCAGCCTTCAAGTACTATTCTATGCCAGTAACAAGTGGTATTCACCTGCACTCAGTCCTGGGACCACTCCTGTTTGGCATACAGCTTTCTTAGGTACAAGCAAACACAGTAGGGATATGTCTGGCCACGTTTGGCAATGCATAGTGTGAGCTATAATGCATTCTCCAGATGACACACACATCCTCCAAAAGGGTATCATACAGACAGATACCTGGTGTCAAAACCATGCTGTAAAGCTATAAGCCAAATAAAGCATAGTCATCCACTTTTACAAAACAATAGTTTCCCCAGAATACCACATAGGTAGTAGCCCCCAAAATGTGGAACAGGTACCAATGTATACATAGAGCCAAGTTTTAAGTCATCTCTCCTTTGATAACCACATTTCCAAAGGGTTTTGGAAATCCCTCTGTGGATCACATGAGCAATAAGGGGTCTGCATGCATATCCACAAAGGTTGTTGCACACCTTCATAGGTTCATAGGTTCATAGGTTCATACTAGGCTATCTGCCCAAGGGCATTTATAAGCCTAGCCCATAGTTATGTGGCTTTCGCCACCCCTTTAGTTTGAATAAAAACTATGCCTATCATTTTGCTGTGCCTCTGTCAAGCAGTGACACTGAAGTAATCCCTGGGGTATATCTGCAATCTCCCATCCATTGGTCAAGATTCCTCTTGAACAAGGCCAGAGAGGTGCTCTGCCTCACATGTACCGGGATTTTGTTCCACAGCATAGGGAGTCTCTGGGTGATGAATCTGTCCCTCCAGCATGTTCTATTTATAACCGTGTCAAGGTTTAAGTCTCCCGCCCTTGTGGTTCTGAGGGATCTAGATTTTTGAGGTGAAGCATATTCATCAAATCTGGGTTTGACATGGCCTTATATGTCAGGCACAGGTCACCTCTGAGCAAGCGGTATGAGACTGAATAGAGCTGGAGTTCTTTCAGTCGGGCAGCATAAGACATATTTTTGAGACCCTTTATCCTTTTGGTGAGGAACTTTTGGGGCCTTTCAAGCTGCAGCAGGTGTCTGGTCAGATACATTCCGAGCGGGCATTGTACTCAATCATAGGTCTAATAAGTGATGAGTACAGGGGACGATGACCTCCCTTGATCTAGATGTGAATCCTTCATGATCAGGTGGGTGATATAGAAGGTTTTCCTAACTACTTTAGCAACATGAGTGTCAAGCGAAGGCTACTGTCAACCTGGGTCCCCAGATCTCTGATGACTTTTTCTGTGCTCAGTGGATTGCCACCTATATGGTAGCTAGGGGTAACCTTGTTTTTCCGAAGGTATGACTATGCATTTTTGGCGTTTAACTTCAGGCCATGGCTCTGGCACCAGTTATCCATTTCTGTGAGGCCCTTCTGGAGGATATCTGTGTCAGATGTGTTTTCGACTATGGTGCCCAGTTTGCAGTCATCTGCAAACTTTGTCAGCCATAACCCTCCTGTGTTTGCTTGTACTTCAGAAAAGTAGATGCCGAACAAGAGTGGACCCAGGACTGAGCCCTGTGGGACACCACTTGTGACAGGCTTTGAGTCTGACATGGCTCCAGCAACTCTGACCCTGTGGGTTCTGTCACTTAGCCAGTTTGCAACCCATCTTGTGATGTATGGGTTTACATTCAAGCTGATGAGTTTTTCGATGATACCTGAGTGGGGTATTGTGTCGAAGGCCTTTGCCAGGTCGAGGTAGGCTGTATGGACTGCCTTTCCTCATCAATGGCCTTGGTGACTGTCTCGAAAAAGTCAACCAAGTTTAAGAGGCAGGATCTGCCTTTGACAAAGCCAAACTGAGTTGGATCCAAAGTCTGCAAGTTCCCTATGTCTTTATTTATGAGTTCCATTATGATCCTCTCCATGGCTTTGCAGATAAGGCTTGTCAAGCTAATGGGCGGTAATTTCCAGGGTCTGTGGAGGCACCGCCCTTATGAAGTGGGACCACAGTCGCCAGGCGCCACTCCTTGGGCGTATCCTGAGGTGAGGCTAAGATTAAACAGCTGTCCTAACTGTGGGTTTAATTCCTCGTTGAGTTCATGAAGCACACAGCCGGGGACACCATCGTCCCATGGATGCTGTGTTTTTGCCTTAGTGAGGGCAGTTCTCACCTGGGCGTTGGAGATGTTTGGGGGCTACAATCCTCTGGAATAGATATCTCTCCTTTGGGGAGGGGAGAAGTTTGCACTGAACCTGTCAGCCAGTATGTTGGCAATGTGTGTAGGTTCAGTAATTTTCACATCATTTTGAACTAATTCTGAGCATATCTGGGAGTTTCCTCCTAGGTTTCTAACATAGCTAAAGAAGGCCTTATGATTCTCTTTAGAGTCCTTGGCGATTTTCTCTCAAAATTTGCCTTGGATGATTTTATGAGAGCTCTTAGTTTTTACTTATAATGATCAAAGGTGTCTTACCTTTCAAGGATTTTGCTCTATCTTGTAGTAGCTTCCTCCTTTTGTTGTAGAGCTTGTTTATGGCTGGGGTCCACCAGACTGGACGCTTGCCTTTGGTACAGAGAGTCTTAGTTTTGTTTGGGATTGCCTGATCCATGCAGTCCTGTAGGTGCTGGTAGAAGGCATTTGTAAGTGATTCAGCGGTTTGAGTAATGTTTACCACTGGCTCAGGGGCCTTAAAGGAGACCACACTAGTTTTTAGAAGTGTGAAATCAGCTTTTGAGAAGTTTTTCACTGTGGTCTTTTTTGTTTCAGGTGGGAGCGGGATGAGGACCTCCAGTGAGATTAGTTTATGATCTGATCTCACCAGTGAGGGTATACTTCGGTGTTGAACATTTTGATCCCATGTTCGTGATGATGAGATCAAGTATGTTTTCTCCTCTTGTGGGGATGGTGACTAGTTGTTCCATGGCATTTGAGTTTATGAACTCCAGGAATCTTTGGGTTAGAGTGTTCGGGCTTGAGTAGTGTTCCCAGTCTATATTAGGGTAGTTGAAGTCACCTAGTATGATGGTGTTTGGAGATACATTTATCCCTCCAATGTTTTCAGGAAGGCCATGTGAGGTTCCTGAGTTTGAGAGGGTGGCCTGTAACATGCTACAAATTGCAGAGCAGTCTTGCCTATGGTTAATTGCACCTGGATGGTCTCCGATGCATCGTGCGTTGCCACCAACCTTGAGGTGTGGGTGTCCTTTATGAATATGGACACCCCCCCTCCTTTCTTGGTGTTGTCCGGATTTTGGGGCGGAGCATGATATGAGGTGAAACCTGTTAGTGCTGGGGTGCTCTCAGGAGCCTTGAACCAGGTTTCTGTCACAGCACAGACATCGATGTTCTCCATATTGAGAAGGGCCTCGAGTGCGTGCATCTTGAGATTGAGACTTCTGGCATTGAGCAGCATTACCCTCAGACTTTGCTGCTTTTGAACAGGTTTCAAATATACCTCAGGCATAAACCCTCACTCACACTATTCAATAGAAATCGTAATGAGTGTATGTGAAACAAATGACATAGGCCAGGGATCAATGCAGTGGCTAGGCTTGTCACAAGCATACAGATGTGACCTAAGGTCTTTAAAGTGGCAGCACACTCTGGCAAAGATAACAGAAGTGTTCATAAAAAAAGCAGGGTTCCCACCTATGAAATAATTGAGGTCACATGTATGTATATGTATTTGCCACACAGCTACCTGATGTGTGTAATGCACGTACTGTTGTCATTGTGATATGTCATACAGTAGTAAAAGCAAAACCCATGACACATTGACCAACAATGTCACACATGTGGAGCATGCACACACAGTCACCAAGTGCAGGATTCACACCCCTATCTAATTATTTTATGATATTACAGCAGTACACATTTACAGGACTCGCTATACACATTACTGGGAGTTCTGCTTTCCACAGATATATTTGTAGGATGGTGACATCATCAGACTTGACAAAGATGATTATACCCCTTTTAAGGTGTTTCAGTAGTCTCCAAAAAGATTGTTCTTTTCCAATGAGACACGCACAGTTGACAAGTGCAGGATTTAAAGCCCTATCTAACTATTTTATGATATTACAGCAATATGCATATACACGATGTGCTATACATATTACTGACAGTTCTCCTTTCCACAGGTATATTTGTAGGATGGTGATATCATCAGACTTGGCAAAGATGAGTATACCACTTTTAAGGTGTTTTAGTAGTCTCCAAAAAGATTGCTCCTGTCTAAGGAAACATACACACACTCTTAAACAGTTGGCAAGTACAGGATTCAAACTCCTACCTAGCTACTTTATGATATTAGAGCAATACACATTTACATGATCCACTACACACATTACTAGAAGTTCACCTTTCCACAGGTATATTCGTAGGATGGTGACATCATCAGACTTGACAAAGATGAGTATACCACTTTTAAGGTGTTTCAGTAGTCTCCAAAATGGCTGCTTTTCTCCAAGGAAGCACACACACAGTTGGCAAGTGCAGGATTGAAACCCCTATTTAATTAATTTATGATATGACAGTAGTATGTATTTACACAACACGCTATACACATTATTGGGAGCTCTTCTTTCCACAGGTATATTTGTAGGATGGTGACATCAGACTTGACAAAGATGAGTATACCACTTTTAAGGTGTTTCAGTAGTCTCCAGAAAGATTGCTTCTCTCCAAGGAGACATACACACACAGTTGGCAAATGCAAGATTCAAACCCCTATTCAATTACATTATGATATTACAGCTTTAGGCATTTACACGATATGCCATACACATTACTGGGAGTTCTATTTTTCACAGGTATATTTGTAGGTTGGTGACCTCATCAGACTTGACACAAATGAGTATACCTCTTTTAAGGTGTTTTAGTAGTCTCCAAAAAGAGTGCGCTTTTCCAAGGAGACACACACACACTCTTATATCATTGACAAGTGGAGGATTCAAACCCCTACCTGACTAGGTTATAATACCTGAGTAAGTACGCATTTACACAACACACTATACACATTACTGGGAGTTTGTCTTTCCACAGGTACATTTGTAGGATGGTGACATCATCAGACTTGACAAAGATGAGTATACCACTTTTAAGGTGTTTCAGTAGCCTTCAAAAAGCTTGTTCTTCTCCAAAGAAACACACACACTCTTACACAGTTGGCAAATATAGGATTCAAACCCCTATCTAATTACTTTATGATACTTGAGAAGTATGCATTTACACAACACGCTATACACATTACTGGGAAGCTCTTCTTTCCACAGGTATATTTGTAGGATGGTGACATCATCAGACTTGACAAAGATGAGTATACCACTTTTAAGGTGTTTCAGTAGTCTTCAAAAAGCTTGCTTTTCTCCAAGAAGACACACACACTCTCATACAGTTAGGAAGTGCAGGATTCAAACCCCTCCCTAACTACTTTATGATACTAGAGCAGTACGCATTTACACGACGCGCTATACACATTACTGGAAGCGATCCAGGAACAGCCGGCAGGGGCGTGCAAGAGAGCTCCTAAAACTCCTCTTACACGGACAGGGCTAGTTTATGCAAATTACCGCATTTGCTGCAGAAAGTTATGCAAATTAGGTAAATTTGCAATCCAGGAAACCCTAACCTGTCCGAATAAGAGTAGTGTTATGTGCAGAAATGTACTCGGTTGCCAACTGAGTACCATTCTGTAAATAGCAAAACGGAGCCGTGACCGCTCCAAATAAAGGATGCATCCAGTTGAGGAAGCATGCCAATGGCCAAATATACAGCCATTGGCAATTCTACCCGTTGCAAAAAAAAAAATTAATATTTTTTTTTACCTCGATCTCCAAAGTTTAAGCATAGAGCAGCATCGCGCAAACATGCTACACTGTAACCCCCCCCCCAAACAAACAGCCAAAAATAGGCATTTTGTTATAAATATACATCTGCCATGCAAGTGAATGGCAGGCTAAAGACAACATGACTACTGAGTAGAGGTTGCTAAGGGGGAAGCTCAGTCTAAGAGATGTAACCAAGCATTAGTAGGCAATCCTATGCAAATGAGGGTAAGGATAGTGAATCCCAATTTCACATGGCAAATGAGCAAAGTCCGTGGAGTGTAAGAGTAGGATAAGGGGAGTATCAGAGTAGAAGATAGGTGACATCATGAGGGGGGTATGTATGAAAGAATGTAAGCTCATTGAAGCAGAGTGGCATGTGTTTGCTGTCAGTTACCCATCACTGGAAGAGGCGTGTCAACAGGTATCCTAGCTAAAGGCAAGAAATTGAAGGTGTATGCCGTGGACAACACTAACGTTTCTTATAGAAGTGCCTGCAATGTGTATGCGCGTGTGTGCACACCTGTAAAACTGAGTAAGACTGTGTGCGTGCGTGTGCGCCTGTGCGTGTGCGTTTAAGCCGGAGTAAGCAAGTGTAAGGTTGTTGAAACCTGTGTAAGTGCATTTGCGCCTGTGTGAACGTGTTTAATCTGGAGTCAGCAAGTGTTAGGCCATGTAAGCATGTGTGCGCGCATGTGAGCTGGTGTGCACGTGTTTGCGCTTGTTTGCGTGGCACTGCCCCCTGCGGAAACAGAAAGGGAAAAGGAAGCACAACAAATAGTAGGAAGTTAACCAAGGAGAACTAGCAGAGCTAGCAGATGAAAACAATCAGAATCAGCCAATTACACAGACAGCACACTAGCCCAGCCCAGCCCAGCACTTAAAACTCTGCAAACAATTTTCCACTATGTTTTTCTCAGAGACACTGCAACACTGCAGTAAGCTAATAGAAGTGAAAACTGAAAAAGTTTTACTGAGACAAAGAAATGTTAGGGGCTGCCATTGCTGTTATAAGGTGGCATATGCAACATGCTGAGGGTGGTGACAATGTGAATGCTGCTGAGCAGCCCACAGTGAGGAGACGGAGAAGAGTGTACAGGCTCAGGGTAACCTACCAGGGACTACATAAGCTGGAGATAGTGGAGTGCTATAGAGTGGACAGAGACCTCATGCAGCAATTTGTTGAATTGTGCAGGCCACGCCTCACACACAGAACCAACAGAGGGGAACCCATCCCAGTGGAAACCAAGGTATGTGTTGGCCTAAGAATACTAGCAACAGGTACCTTCCAGAGACCAACTGGTGATATGATGGGGATTTCACAAGCATCAGCATCCAGGGTACTGCACCAGTTCCTGAATGCCATGTCAGCACATGTTGGTGATCATGTATATTTCCCCAATTCCTGTGAGGTATTGGCCAGCAATATGCGTCTTTTCCAGCAAATAGCGGAATAACCTGAGGTAATGGGTGCAATAGACTGCATGCGCATATGCATCAAAGCACCAGCTGGTGAGCGGGGTAGGTTCTACTTTACCCACAAGGGTTTCCCCTCCATCAACTGCCAGGTCATGTGTGATGCCCAGGGCATAATAATGAATGTGTGTGCTGGCTGCCCTGGAAGCTACCATGATTCCCATATCTGGTATCTGACACAGCTGTACCAGACATTTGCCAATGAGGACATCCCTCATGGTCACCTAGTGGGGGATGCTGGATATGCACTGGAGCCATGGCTGATGACACCCATCAGAAATGCACACCTGAACAGGAATGCCATAATGAGGCACACGCACAAACATGAAATGTAATTGAGTGTGTGGTTGGGCTGCTCAAGTCACGGTTCCGGTGCCTGGACACATCTGGTGGAGCCTTGCAGTACTCACCAACTACATGCACCCAAATAGTCATGGTATGTGCTATGCTACATAATATGATCCTGTGAAAACAGCTGCAGCAGGAGCAGCATAGGGCCGGGCCAAACAGCCTCCCACCATTGCCAAGGCCATCACAGGCAGAGCGTGACTCAGAGGAGGAACAACCTGAGCCTGCCGCAGAAGGAGGCGTGCCCAGTATGCTTTGGCCTTGGCAAAGAGGCAACGCATAGCATATACACCGGCTCAGTAGGAACCCTGGAAATGATACCTCTCTCTGACTCGCACATATAGTAAAAGGGATGCCTAACTTGACACTACCTATTTTCAAACATGTATAGAGAGTGTAATATGTGCATCCGACATAGGCAGCCCTGCAGCACCACCTGAGGCATGATTGCCATGTGTTAAGCAATATAAAGCAGTGCTAAACAGCTTTTACCACTATTTAGTATATGTAAACAAAATTACACACACTAAGTAGCACAACTTTGGGCAATGTTGAGCAATATTGGGCAGCGTTCAGCAATGTTGGTTAACGTTGAGCAAGTTTGGTCAAAGTTGGGCATAGTTGAGCAAAAGCAGGTAAACCTGGTCATATTTGCTTTACTGTTCCTTAAGCAGTCTGGTCTGCCCAGTATGAAAATATGAAGCAGTGACAGTCCTTGAACCCTGGATACTGTGCACTATAGTCACAGTACTGAACCACTAAACCATGACAGTATTTCACTGGTCAGCCTGTAGGAATAAATGTTGATAAGTCTATGCAAAGTGTCTCCTGGAAACCCCCCAGGCACAGCATAATCCCTGTAGAGTTATGACACAAAGGTGAGCCCTGCATTAAAAATACAACTCGATTTACAACACACGTATAGTATAAATGTTAATATTGGGCATGTTCACACATGTCAACAAATGTAGTGGACTTCACACAGCAACATACTGAAAGGTCACACTGGGCATGCTCACACACATGAATAAATGAGGCAAATGTCAGGCAACAACATACTGAAAGGCCAAACTGGGCATGCTCACACACTTAGGCCATGTCTGAGTACAGCAGTGGGCCACACATATCATGCAGTTGCATGTGTTAACCCAGGAACCTCTCACAATTCACCAATCTTGACTTGTGCACACAGTGATATGACAACAGACACATATATAATATATTGGAACCCTGTCATAATCAAATATGTACTACAGATACTTTGGTTGGTCATAAAAAGTTGAAAAGCAAAGAAAAAAAAAACCCAAATCAGTATCATCAATAAACAATGTGCACTGCAAACGCTATCCAATCCAGGTCATGGAAAGATTATCTGTGAAGGAGTCCATACAGAACCATGACATTACCTTCAGCTATGTCATAAATAGCAGTGTACACTCATATATGTCCTAAGTCAGGGCCAACTGTAAATGACTGACAATGCCAACATCCTGTCAGACAGGCCCATACATACATACCCACCACCCACTGACAAAAGGCCCTATCATCATACCAGGAGATATCACATGTAGAATGGGTAAACAGCTCCTTCCAAAGCTGAAAACATGGCATCAATTGGATTACATTGTGCTCCTATATGTTTCATAAGTGAACTGCAGAACAAACAGAGCCTGCACCTGAACAGTCTGTTGAGCCTCACCCTCTCTACAGGATATGAAACTGTTGAATGGGTTACAGCAACATATGGCACACTACACAAGTGTTGGTGCACAACAGACCATGGGAACTATAGTCTAATAAGCCAATGAAGTCTGATCTGCAAGGCCATGGAGTCCATCATGATTGAAGTCAGAAATAGAGCTATTGGAAGCCTATAAACACACAACTCTACCAACTTTGGACTGTTCATGGGCAGATCATGTTTCCCAAACCTGCTAGACTGTTTGCAAGGCAGCCACCCAGGACATACATGAATGAAATGAGCTATACACGTCCCACATACACTTTGAATAGGCCTTTTCCAACATCCCAGACACATGTCGTATCCACAAAATCAGTAACCTGTGCATAAATATGTATTATCATCGGATGGATTGGCAACTGGGCCACAGATAGATCACACAAGGTAAGAATTGTGGAGTCCTGTTCAAGCTGGTAACACCTGCTGTCTCCCATGTCTCAGTCCTGGGATTGCATAAAACTAAGTGCACATACATTACCATGTCTAGTCTGATGATGTCAGCATCCCACAAATATAGCAGTGGAAATAAAAACTCCCAGTAAAGCGTATAGCGCGTCGTGTTAATGCATATCTCTATAATATCATAGCGTAGTTAGATAGAGGTTTGAATCCTGAAATTGCTGTGTGTGTGTCTGTGTGATTTCCTTTGACTGTATTGCCCTTTTGGAGACTAGGAAAACACCTTAAAAGTGTTACATTCCTGTTTGGCAAGTCTGATGATGTCAGCATCCTACAAATATAGCAGTGGAAATAAAAAGCCCAGTAAACCATATAGCGCGTCGTGTTAATGCGTATATCTCTAGTATCATAACATAGTTAAGTAGGAATTTGAATCCTGCAATTGCTGAGTGTGTGTGTGTGATACTGTTGGTCAATGTGTTGTGTGTTTAGCTTTTACTACTGTATGACATATCAGTATAACAACAGTATGTACATTGCACACTTCAGGTATCTGTGTGGCAAATACATATATGTACATGTGACCTCAATTAGTTCATAGGTGTGAAGCCTGCTTTCTACATGAATACATCTGTTGCCTATGATAGATTGTGTTGCTGCTTCTCAGACCTTCGGTCACATATGTATGTGTGTGACAAGGCCAGCCACTGTAGTGATTTGTGGCCTAGGTCATGTGTCACACACACCCATGACAGTTTCTATAGAACAGTGTGAGTGAGGGTTCATGCCTTGGGTATATTTCAGACATGTTCAAACACAACAAAGTCTGTCAATAATGGACATTCACTATAGGTGTACAACAACTCTGTGGATATGCATGCAGACCCCTTATTGGTTATGTGATACACCGAGGGACTTCAGAATACCTATGGAAATGTGAATACCAAAGGACAGATGACATAACACTTGGTTGTATGTACACATCAATACCCGTTCTACATGTTTGGGGCTACTACCTATGTGGAACTGTCGGGATACTATCTTTAACAAATGTGGATGACTATGCTATATTTGGCTTACAGCTTTACAGCATGGGTTGGACAATAGGTATCTGTTTGTATAATACCCTTGTGGAGGATAAGTGTCTCATCCAGAGAATGCATTGTAGGCCACTGTATGCATTTCCAGATGTGGACAGACATATCCCTAGTGTGTTTGCTTGTACCTAAGAGGGCTATATGCCAAACAGGAGTGGTCCCAGGAATGGGTGGCGGTCAATACCACTGGTTACTGGTATAGTATAGTACCGGACGGATCCAAATGCTACTGAGTTTCTTACATCTGTGTGTCAGTTGTCAAGACATCGTTGAACGATTGGCCATAGTCAGGCTGTTGAGGTTGTGTACACTACCAAAATGCAAACCAATGACAGATAGTAACAGTATCACCCACAGCATAGTGTCAAACCATGTCATACATACATGTGTACCCAAGTTAAAACGTATGTGTATTAAAATGCATAGTGGCCACCATAGAAACAATGAAGTCTTGACACTGTGTAATACAGGGCATGTCACCCTTCCCATGTGTCCACTATGCACGTACATGCAGACAGTGCGCCTCCACCATGTTCATAAATGTACACCTGCAAATCTGTACTGCACACATCACACACGTACTGTCCACTCACCAACACATGCTGCCAAAACTACACACATCAGCCAAGTGACACATGGGTGGACAATACATTTTTGGAATTATCACTGTTGTAAACAATACTACATTGATAATCATAGCTTTAATACATCATGCCTGCTCAGATATACCTACAGGGATATCATTACACTGTACTGTTGACAACATGCTAACATTGCTACACTGCTATAAAGTCACCCTGTGCATCAGCACCATGTTAGCTTGTTCCTGCTTCAATGTTACAGATGACAGGAGGTGGCACAGTTTCATCATATGCACAGGGTGTGTTGTTGGTTTGCCAGAGCCCGACATTGCCCTATCCAATCAACATGTATGTGTGTGTGTGTGTGTGTGTGTGTGTGTGTGTGTGTGTGTGTGTGTGTGTGTGTGTGTGTGCATGAGGGACAACAGTACAGCATGGGTCAATGTTGATGTGATGTGTGTGTGTATGTGTTAGCCCTAGGTGTTTGGATTATGTATGTGTGTCTGCATGCACACAGTTCCACCATGTGGCTGCCATATATGGGAGGTTGTGGGACAGCCACAGACTGTACCTGCCAGGCTGTACAGATCACCGTCTCTGGCCACAGACAGAGTACCTGTGCCTGGCAGGGGTGCAACGGACAGTATCAGGTACTAAGCCAGACTGGGTACTATCATAAGAGGCAGAGGCATGTCGACTGGATCCATGTCCCTGCTGGGACTGGCCAGAGCCACGTGCACATGGTCTTCTATGACAGTCTATTGACAGCCCTACTACAAAATTGCTGGGGCTGGTACTGCCACTACGGGAGCGGCTGTGACTTGTGTGTCATCCACGACGACTGCCAGCCGATGATATTGCTGGCATACGTCCACGTCGATGTCTCGGCCATCCTGCACTGTCCTGGCACATGGATATTACATTGCGGAGGACATCTAATGTCTCCCCCAACGTCTATCAATGACCTCGGTGTAGTGACGCACTGCACCCGCAAGGTCACGGATACTGTCATTGATAGTGGTGTTATGGGCCCTCTGTGCCCTCAGTCCCTGTCTGGTGTACTGTTCCATACATGTCTGTGCCTGCATTACAGCCCGGAACATATCTGAGGTTGTAAGACCTGTGGGGGCACATCTGGCAAGGGCATTACAACCAGCGGTGCTCCCACGAGAACCCCTGGACATCCGCCTATGTGGTACCATTCCAGGAATCTGGGTATGGCTGCTGTGAGGGGTTGCATGTGCCATAGATACCACGCAATCCTGGTCAATGCCTACTGTATGCTGACCCTCAGCTAAGGCCATTGGCGATGAGGGATGTATTGGTAGTATGAATGTGCGCATAGATGGTGTGGAAAGCTGTGTACTGTCGATTGGCGGAACAACGACAGACCCTGTCAAACCTGCCTGTACCACAACACATGTTTCATCATCTACACTATTTGTGGCAGTGTCTTCAGGTACCCTGCTGCACTCAACCAACACAACCTCAGCACCTGTGAGAGGGAGACAGGAAACACACTTTAAAATCTGTACATGATGTTAGCACACATGCACACATGCACGCATGAACACATGCACGCATGCACATATGCACACATGAACACATGCACACATGAACACATGAACACATGAACACATGCACATATGCACACATGAACACATGCACACATGAACACATGAACACATGCACACATGCACACATGAACACAAATACACTACCCACTAAAGTAGACACACACACACACACACACACACACACACACACACACACACACACACACACACACACACACACACACACACCAACAGCAATCCAGAACATACCCATTAGTGGTTGATGGTGGAGTACAGTATCACAAGCCAAAGAGTCCTATCACACGTGTCAGCATGCAAGATGTCTGTTGCTCAACAGCATGCAGTGCAAGTGTAGAGAGTCCTTGTTAATAACAGTATACATGTGTTTGATGCATGTGTGTTGTTCAATGATTGGCCTCACCCTGGAACACAATGTGCACATGGACACAACATTGCTGTGCAAGTATTACATGCTTTTCAATGTCCTATGCACCATCACTCACAGGTATACATACCATGGCTGGATGCACACAACTGTCAGGTGTATAGCAATGAATGCTATGTGTTGTACTGTAGTTACTGTAACTGGGTGTAGTGTAGTACCATGAGCCATCATCAGGCAGCATCATATGGTCACTGAAGGCCACTAATGTGTGCCACACTGGCAACTATCTTGCTGTACCTGAAATGCAGCACTGTGGCTACATTAACCATTTCACAGGCAGTTGTTACATGGGTATGTAAGGTGTTCAATAGGGAGCACTGCCTAACGTGAATGTCTTGTTTGTTGAAGAGTTTTGCAATGCCCCATGATAGGCCCCTACCCCTCAGGTATAGTATGTGTGCTGTGTGGATGACATTTGAGATACTGGAGTCTGACCTTACAGCAGGTGTCTACATATGCCATGTGTATCATATTGACACGTACTGCGTATGACAAGGTGGTGTATGTTGTGTGCATGTGTATTGACTCTGCCTATACAATGTCCACTACAGTGTACCACAATTGTTTAGGATGCTCTGTGTATAGCATGTGTTTGAGGCAGCTACTCATGCTACTGGGATGTGCATAGTCCCACAGGAAACTTGCAGAGCATGCAGTATGTGTAGGTGTTGTACATGTGTAAATGGCCTAAAACTCACCTATGACATGCACATGTTATTTGCCATATGAAATATAGAACACTCACCAGCATGGGTCTGCTGTCTTGCTGTCACACCAGAGGGACCTACAAGGATATGAGACAGTTTGTCAGTGTCAACAACTGTGGCATTGCTGCTGTGACTTTGCAATTTTACAGTAGTACAACAGTTGACAGTCACAGGCATACAGATTATGTTCAAAATTATCAGTATTGCACAACACCAGGCTCCACATCTTCCAAATACACAGTACACATCTGACATATGCATGTTCTAACAATCAAGCTAACAGTAGTCTACAGATATGGCATGTTACCTGCACGCTCGCAGTCAACTTGCTGAGTGACTCCGGCCTCCATGATGACACATGTTTGTTGTAGTGGTTGGCCAGGAGCCACCACGCTGAGGAGCAGCTCTTCCACTCTGGTGAGGGGTGGGTGTGATGCTGCACCACCACCTGTGGCAAGCTGTTGTCTGTGGACATCTGAGGCATGCTGCCGGACATGTCTGATTAAATCACTGCAGTGATGGCGTACCTGCTCATAAGTCCAGTTATGCATGCCTACATCATTAACCCGACGGACAACATCCTGCCACAGTGCAGTGCACTCATGCTGGTCCTGGCTGGTTCTGGAGAACAGCAGGGTGTGATGTTGTACTAGTGTGGATATGATTAATTCCTCCTCTTCAGGGGAATAGGCAGGGTTGCGATGATCAGACATGTCCCTGGAAGAAAATACGACAATTATTGTGAGCAAGTCTTGTGGCACACTTAACATTCTAAAGTACAGATATCAATGAAATGCCATATATAGCAACCTATTGGCTGTCAGTAGATACACACTTTTAATACCACACATCAATGCTCAGCCCACAACTGCCTGACAGTGCCTGGCACATTCTATATATTAAACCATGTTCTGCACAGCAACAAAGTGAAACCAGTATGTAAGACTATACAACAGCACATGGCACACTGTATGTGACACAATGCACCACCTAGCCACAGCAGGTATATATGAAGCTAATGCATACAGAAATGTGTCATCCACTGAAATGATTGTAAAGTACAGTTACAGTACTACCGGTACACCACACTACTTGTTGATAGCAAACCCCTAAGTAACATATGTGCACATTCATCAATATAGGTGGCATACTGCTGTACTACACTATACATGCTGCTAGATATGCACTTATATCCTGTAACACACATACGACCCAGGCCATGTTACAGGCATACCCCCACACACATCAGACATACCTACAAGACACAAAGGTATGGCAACCCAGATGAGCTTTACCTATGCACCATACAGTACTGTGTGTCAGCACTTACAAAACCTTATGCCTGAGGTATGTAATGTGTGGGGACTACAGGTAACAAACAAAACAGTGTTTCAAAGCAATGTGGATATGCACCATACTGTGCTGTTTAGGCCTACAACTTCAGGTAGTACTACAGTTCATACGGGATTTGTATTCACTAGTGTCAACAATCAATGACCATACATGTACTGCTTTAGCCTACAATGGCACATTCCAATCCACACCATGGGACTATGTCACACCATATACCATACTGCTTATGTTGCCTAGCAATAGCATACATATCTTTTGCAGGGATCAGAGCTAGAACACTACATACCATGATATAAAGATTTACCCACTAGGCTATCACACATATACACAACGTTGACACATTCACGTACACATTCACCATCACACTCAGTCAACCTCACATAGCAATTAATGCAACATGTACATGCGTGTGTGTATCAGGTCATAGGTAGCTCATAGGCTATTAGGTGTAGGGCCTATAGAAGCCTAGCCATATGGTACCCTGCCCTTCAACACCCATGTAATTTAAGTTCATGTGCCCCTGTCATGCAGAGCCACAGAGGTGATTCCCGTGTTGTATTTCCTATGTCACATCCAGTCATCATGATTAGTCATGACGACTGCTAATGAGGACCTTTCTTTGCTATTGATAGGTAGTTAGTTCCAGGGTATGGTATGTGTCTGAGATGAGAATGTACCACTCCGGCATGTTCCGCTTTTTGACGTTACAAGGTTTAGATCAGTACAGTGTGTAGCTTGTAGGGATTTTGATCTGTTGACATGGAGCATGTCCAACACCTGTGGGTTTGGCATAGCTTTGTATGTTAGGCAGAGGTTGGCTCTGGGTGTGTGGTATGCGACATAGTGTAGCTGTGGTTTTGTAAGACAGCCTGCATAGGGCATCTGTTTGAGTCTGGTAATACTCTTTGTGGTGTTTGTGCCTGGCGTCTACAGTTGCTGTAGATGTCTTCTGAGGTACATACCAAATGGCCCATTGTACTCATTGATGGGTTTTATGACTGATGAGTAGAGTGGAACACTGACCTCTCATTCCATGTATGACACACCTTTTGTGATGACATGTGGACCGTACACAGTTTACATGACTAGCGCGGCACTGTGATTATCAAAAGGGACACTACTGTCCACCTGTGTCCCGTGGTCTCTTATCACACTTTTGGTATTGAGTAGACTACCACCTATGTGATAGTTCATGGGTACAGGGTTTTTAACAAAAGGGATGGCAATACATTTACAACATTGAGCTTGAGCGTACATATAAACATCCATTGGTGTACATATAGATTTACATGTAGGCACATATACAGTCCACATTTCATGGTGGGAATATCAATTATGCAAGGGTTGAGAGAGATACAGTTATGTAATAATTTTGTACAGTCTGGTGCAAAATGCATTGAGGGTATTCTCAGGCCATCTATCTTTAGCAGGACTCCCTGTCTGGAAGACTATAAACTTAGCAAATCATACCCACATCGTTTAAACACCACGTCATATACCAGCACTGTATGCTGTCTTGTTTGCCACACACTACAACCTACATGAAAATATGCACATAACAACCTTCACCAACATATATATGTCCACCCTTCACAAACAGTTGCAGTATGTACCCTGCTCTATGCACATGTTAAGATGCTAATATATCTGACACATAAATATCTCTACATATGTGTGTGCCATGCACTTCAGATTTCCAGAGTGGGGCCCATGCTTGTTTGCTGTGTACACTGTTGTTTAAGTCAGAAAGTTGGTATACTTCTTATATCTGAAGCTAGAGGTGTAGACAGTGATGTACATGTTGTACTCAGACCTGACTGTTGCCACTACCAGTACATAGCTATCAGCGTAGAGTTTAACTCACCCCTACAAATGCTTACACAAGATATATGTGAGTATGTAGTTTCTTTTCTACTTATGTAATTGACTGCCATACAAAAGTAGTTATTGAGAAGTATTCTTTTGACACATGAACTGTTTCAGGACTGTTATACTGTGCATATTGATGTACTCACTTCTGCAGGGTTTGTGTACTTTTTATTGTTGACATTAGCACAGGAGTCTCAGGTAAACTGGACAATTCCACTACTGAGTATGCCTACCTACATCCTTGGTTGACCCTAAACACACGTATATTTAAAATATGGGGGGGATGCAGACATACAGAGAGCATTACGTCTTATTGTGTGAGTGTTATCTTACTGGACTTAATGGATTGGTGTGTACCTGTTAGTTTATCAAGGCAGGTGGTCTGTCTGCATAGGTCCCAACTGTGAACCTATCCAGATAGTAGACAGATGTTAGCCTGTTATTCTTTGTCTGTGCAACCCACAGGTGTTTTCAGCACTGGTACAATGGCATTGTTACAGTCAGTTGCTACCAGTACATGGCTAGATCCTTTGGTATTTCTGTGTTGTACTCCTACATAAGGGTATGCTTGTGGAAGTCCGCACAAAGCTGTTTGAAGAGTGTGTAACAGCAGATGAGCTGATATGCCTGTGTGTTTGTGCCTCTGCCAGGCCTATGAAACACTCAGATACATATTTGCTTGGAGTCAGGGATAGGTAGTTAAAAGTGAGGTACACCTTCCAACTAATAGAGACAGTAAGCATAGACTTGAGTGAAGCAGTGCATATGGATTTGTACTCCTTTTATGAAGTACAAGTGGTGTCTACTGTAATTATTGTGATTATTCATTGTGTAATACAACACATCTCTGACTAACGTCAGTACTTTTCAGAGGGATTCAGAGGGACACAGTTAAAATATATTTCACAATCAGGAAGTATGGCCTCTGCCCTAATCAGATGTGCCAGTGTTTGCCCTGCTATGATACTGTGTGGGGGCTGTAAAGTGCCTCAATTACATTATTTGCTGCTACAATGGCTGCTTCTCTTATCACAGTCTTGTAATGCAATTCCACAACAATTGCTGGTAAAGATACACAGAACAAGCTTTGTGTTATGGCCTTCCTATTTTTCATTTACATTCACTCATTGTTTTGCATGATATATTTATTTCAGCACCAAGTTATTGTATATCTGCTGTGGCTTAGTGGTACTTCATGCAGTCAAGTGTGTCCATGGTCTGGGGTTTGAGATTGACAGATGTGTTTTATTTTGCTGCTAAACAGAACAAAGGCCCTGACATGCAGAGTGATTAAGGCACTTTTAAGCAGTTGTAAGCGGGTTTGCGTGAGTTTGCGCAATGCTTAGCAATGCTAAGCTTAGCGCACACATGCGCACACTCGCTCAAACCCACTAACTACTGCTTAAAAGTGCTTACTCCTGCTAACCCCCTTGCTAATTTCTTTGAAAGAAAAGAAAATGGGGAGATAGGAAAGTGGTGAAAAAGGGGGCACAAAGAGGGGAAGACAGTAGGGAATCCAGCTCGGGATGTGCAGGACGGGTGTAGGGAAGGTCCATAGCTGCCCATTTCTTTACCAGCAACAGCTGTGCATATGTCACAAATTTGGAGTGAAATTTAAAACCTTCCACCCCTGAGAGAGGGGTGAGGACAACAAAGTATGTTGTACTGCCAATTCTAATTATCAGTTTACATGTCCAGCAGACATGTGTGTGAAAGGGCAGCTATGTATGGGGCGTAATTTTTTTGTGGGTACAGATTGCCATTTTTTTTTTTTAGGTGAGAGTGGAATGTGAAGTAGAGGAAGTAGGTATATTTGGGGAGGTAGGTTGGGGAGGTAAACAGACAAGACAAACAAGATGCATAGAGGGGTGGAGTATGACACATGGGGTGGGTGAACACAATTGACGGGGACGGATGTTTGGAAATTACAAGCCCATGAGCCCACAGATGGTAACAGTGGGACTGAGATCCCCACCCTTGGGCAGTCACCACTGAACCTTTACAGACCCAAGGGTGGTTGTGCTGGGGGCTGCATAGGAGGGGCAGGCTCACCCCTTGAGCTGGCATAGGGGATCAGCAACTAAATGCTGGATCTCCCTACACACCATAACCCGGACCCTTTGGAGGGTGACAGGTGGCCCTCCTCCACCCACGCTTGCAGGGGGGACAAGCCCCATCCCCTGCAGCGCTTCCACCCAAAGGTGGCACAGGACCAAAGGAGGAAGGTAGCCCGGGCTGGGCACCAGGCCTGCTGGTGCCAGGTGCAATCACCAGCTGAGGAGGGACAGGTGGGTCTGCTGGGACCGGCCTTCCCATACATTCTGTGATTAGGTGTGTTTAATTACAGCATAGACAACAGCATTCCAAATTAGTTGTAACAGCATGTAGTAATATTCCCATTAACCCAACACACCAGGGTTGCAAAAGTTGAACAGCAAGCATAACACATGCATATATTTAACGACAGTGGACATTATAACAGCATGCAGGGATGATTGGTGGCAAAAGGCCACCAAGATTGTGGTGTTTGAACAGGGCACATGCATCAAAGAAAATGCAGATTTTTATAGAACAATAGGACATATGTCCCAACAAATGTTTTGAGATTAGACATACCCATTGAGGTGTGGAATTGCATTGTTTATGCACATGGAGTAGGGTGTAAAAAGAAACCTCCATTAACATCTTATTAGTACTTTTACTCTACACTACATTCCTATTGACTGCAGGTGTATATCCTCTATATGTATTATTACACTAGGCAACATGCATTAGATTGTGTAATGGGTTTGGCTAGTTCATTATGTACCTGCCCTATATCTGACATACTAACTGTCCTGGCACATGGAGTGCGTCTTGGTTTTATTTGGGATGTCTCGATCCATGCATCCCTGTAGATGCTCATAGAATGCACTTGTAAATGATTCTGAAGATTGTATAGCATTATCCTATAGCAAGGGGCTTTGGAACTTTCCACTTTGGTCTTGAGAAGTGTGCAGTTTGCTTTTGAAAATTCCTTCACAGTGGTTTCCTTGACTGGGGGGGGGAGGGGATGTGGATGTCCAATCTGATTACTTTATGGTCTGATATTACCAGCGAGGGGTTTATCTCTGGTGTGGAATACTGGTACCCCATGTTGGTGATGATCAGGTCTAGTATGTTGTCACCTCTAGTGGGTGTAGTGACCAGCTGTTCCAGGGCGTTTGAGTTTTTAAACTCTAGGAAGCATTGGGCAAAGGATGTTGTACACGAGTAATTATCCCAGTCAATGTTTGGGCAGTTGTAATCTCCTCATATAATGGTGTTTGGTAGGACCTTTATATTTTCCAGTGTTCTCAGGAATACTGAGTGAGGTTCCTGAGACAAGGTAGGTGATCTGTAGCAAGCTACAATCTGATAAGCAGCTTTGCCCAATGTTAGTTGCACTTGCATGGGCTCCAAGGCCTCATGCTGTGCCACTAACCTGTAGGTGTGGGTATCCATAAGGTAAATGGATGCACCCCTTCCTTTTGTATTTCACTCTGGGTTTTGGGACCAAAGATAAGAGGGATTGTGAGTGTTTTACGTGGAGCATGTCCAACAGCTTTGCGTTTGACATAGCTTTGTATGCTAGGCAGAGATCACCTCTGAGAAGGCAATATGCGAGAGAGTACAGCTGGAGCATTTTGAGATGGTCTGTGTATGGCATGTATTTAAGGCCATTAATCCTCTTTGTGAGGTATTTCTGCAGGCTTTCCAGTTGTTGTAGATGTCTTGTGAGGTACATAGCAAAGGGGGCATTGTACTCTATTATGGATTTAGTGAGTGATGAGTAGAGGGGAACAATGTCCTCTTCTATTCTGCATGAGACACCTTTTGTGATGAGGTGTGCCACATAGAAGGATTTCCTGACTACTGTGGGGATGTGATTATCACAGGTGTGTCCACTGTCCACCTGTGACCCAAGGACTGTTATCACACTTTCAGTGTTAAGTATACTACCGCCTATGTTGTAGTTCATGGTGATTTATACCTAGTGGGTTTATCTATAATTCCAGAGTGGGGGGATGGTGCTGAAAGCCGTGGCAAGATCTACATAGGCTGTGTGAACCACCTTACCCTTGTCTACAGTTCTGGTGACTGCTTCAATGATGTCTATCAGGTTTAGGAGACATGATTTGCCTTTTACAAACCCAACATGGTTGTGGTCCAGAGTTTGGAGATTACCAATGTCTTTTTTTATAAGTTATATGATGATACATTCCATGGCCTTGCAGGGCAGGCTTATCAGGCTAATGGGGTGCTAGTTCCTGGGGTCCGTGGTGGCTCCTCTCTTGTGTAGTGGGATAACTGTCGCTGTACGCCATTCAGCAGGCACAAAGCCTAAGGTGAAGCTATGACTGAACATGGTACGTAGGTGTGGTGCCTGTTCGTTCTGTAGTTTGTGTAGAACACAGCCTGGGATGTTTTCTGGTCCCATGGATGCTGTGTTCCTGGCTTTGGAGAGTGTTTTTTACCTGTGCAGCTGTGATGACAGCAACTTTGCAGTCTTCCGTTATAGAGATGTGCTCTTTCATGGGTGAGGGGGAGGGGGTAAAGTTAGCACTGATCCTATCTGCCAGAATGTTGGCAATATCAGTTGGGTCTGTATATTTAGTGCTATTGTGCTGTAACTCAGAGCAGATCTGAGCGTTACCATTGAGATTCTTGACATAGTTATTGAATGCTTTGTGGTTGTCTTTAGAATCAGTGTCAATTTCGTTTTCATAACTAGCTTTGGAGGATTTTATCAGGGATCACAGCTTCTTACTGATGTTGACCATGGAGCTCCTCCCTCATGGGATTTTACCCTCTTTAGTAACAGTTTCTTACTTCTGTTGTGCAGTTTGTTTATGACAGGGGAACACCAGATTGGTTTCCTTTTCTTGGAGGATCGACTGCAGAACCAAGCGTTCAAAACAACAAAAAGTACCAAAGTATCAGCAAAGCTTCAAATGCCAAAAAACGCTGTATACTCACAACCAAGAGTCCAACAATAAATGATGCCACGTAAATGAAATAATAAAATAGATTTAATCCATAAAACTAGTTAAGCGCTTTCACCCACGGTCCGTGAGCTTCATCAGAACTGACAAATTGATATTCAACCCCATTTAAATACGCTGATTTGGCGCCAATTTTACTTCAGCTTCTTAAAGCTATAGTACATCATTTCATCTAAAAACTTCCCTAAAAGAAAATTCATTCATTTAATCAGCTTCAAACAGATTAACATAAAATCTTTACAAAATATACAAGTGTTAAAACATATATGCAATAATGTACTAAAAAACAATAACCAGTGTTTCACTTTCTTAAATCTAATGTAGGTTTTACAGAAGTGTATTCGTTTAACCCTGGTGGTGATGTGGCATCTGTTAATAACTGCCACCACAACTCCCTATATGCCAAGATGTTTTTAGTATTACCACCTCTTGGATTAACTGATACACTTTTTAAAATGGCAAATTTAAAATAGTGATCTTCCCCCCTACTATTTATATGTTTATACAAAGCATTTTTTGTATCTTGCGTTCTAATGCTGTAAAGATGAGAATATATTCTTTTTTTAAACTTTCTCTCAGTCTTGCCTATATAGTAGGAGGGACAAGTCATGCATTTTGCCAAATATACTATCATACTGGTATTACAATTGCCATACTTGAATGTAAGTTTAGTTCTGTTAATATTTTCCAAAACTAATCCCTTATTTTCATTAATAGCAAAACATTGGTTACATGCACCACATTTCGATGTGTGTGCCAGATCCCTATTCATCTTTGGTTTCGTACCTACTTCTAATAATTTTTTCAAGTTATTACCCATTTTGTATATAAAAGTTGGACTAGGTCCTAATATATCAATCTTTTCTTGATCTGTTAATAAAATGTGCCAATTCCTAGTTAATATCTCATTCACTTGATTACTATAAGGTCCAAATTCGATAATACACGCTCTATTGTATGTGTTTTTACTTTTTCTCCTATTACTTTACTGTTCCCAACTAACTCATTAGATAATTTTGCATTCAAACCTAATAAAGGAATATATTTCTTCCCCCATTCACTAATAACATATTTATTTACATCATCCATCATGTTCGTATCATACCCTCTTTCTTTGAATAACTTATAGATGTGATTAATTTCTTCTAGCATATCCCCATAACTTGAAGTCATTCTGAGGGCCCTGATGCATTGCCCTTTGTAAATATTGTACTTTAGTTTTCTGGGATGATTACTATTATAATCTAAATAGGATTTTGAAAAAGTAGCCTTCCTATGTATTTTAGACTTAAAGCTCTTTCCATCAGTAGTAATAAGTGTGTCTAAATAGGCCACTCCTTTGTTGTTAATTTCTGACATGAATTTCATAAATTCACTACTCCCATTGAGATATACTAAAAACTTATTGAAAGATTCCTGACTTCCTTTCCATAAGATGTAGATGTCATCCAAAAACCGCGAATAATACTTTATATTTTCCATATACTCGCTATTAAATATAATACCATCTTCCCAATCTAACATGACAAGATTTGCATATATGGGGGCACAAGCTGCCCCCATAGCTACTCCTTTAGTTTGTCTAAATATTTCCCCTTCATAAAATATGAAGTTATTTTCCAATACAATTGTCATCATTTCAATAATTAAACTTGTTCTATCCCATCCAAGATCGCTGTATTTCTGGATGCTATTAGAGAAAGCTTCAATTCCCTGGGAAGATGGTATACATGTAAAAAGGTCTATTATATCAATAGAAATAAATAACAACTCATTGTTGTCTACATTAACAGGAAAATTCTTTAAAAAATCCCAAGAGTCTTTTACTAAGTGATTTATCTTACCATATATTGGTTTAAGCATTGAATCTATTGCCACTCCGATGGGAAATGTCTTTGATTTATTGCCTGAAATTATTGGTCTAAACGGAGGTTCAGAAACATTTTTGTGGACTTTAGGTATACCCACTATGGTTGCCATATATGGGTATTCAACCTTCAAAAAGTTATATAACTCCTCATTTATTCTGCAATCCAATAAAAATTCCTCTAAAAACATATCTATTCTCCTGTACGCAATATGGGCTTCATTCAAAGAGGTTACAGAATAGTTACCTGTTCTATGTAATAAATCATGTATAGTAGAACTGTATTCTAGTGAATCATATATCACAATCCCTCCGCCCTTATTGGGCTTCATTATTCTTATATTTTTGTTAGCTCTTAATTCATCTAACACCTTAGATTCCTGTACTGTTAAATTTGATTTAACTTTTTTCCTATTGTTCTTTTTATTGAACTGGTAAATTTCCCTTGTAACCATCTTATCATACATCTGAACATTAGGGTTCATAGCAGGCATGTAACTGCTCTTCTTTTTAAGTGTGCTCTTCAATGGAGCTGGATTATCATATCTATCTTTGAACATAAGAGCTAAATTTAACTTCCTAATGTATTGTTTTAATTCACTTACACAATCTACCATATGAAATCGAGTAATGGGTATAAATTTCATACCTCTTGAAAGTAGACTAAAATGTGCTATATTTAATTCAATTTCACTATAATTAAAAATTTTAAAGTTCTTAAATTGATGTATAACATCTTCTTGTGTTATCATACTGTCACTGGTTGTGACTGTATTAAACTCTACTGCTCTGTCTACCACTTTTTGAATGGTTGATACTTCTTCTGTTTCCATCTTTCTCCTTTTGTCCACTTGGTGTAGTTTCCTGTCCTGTACTCCTGCTGAAAGTTCTCTTTTTTTTGTATCTGATGAACATTTTGATGAAAATTTTGATGAAAATTTTCTTTGTATGGGGGTGTCGTATGATAAAATTGATCATTGACAGGTTGAATGTCCATTTCATTTTCATACCGACCCCCCCCCCCATTTATAGGTTTCACCTTTCTCATATTGTTCGGTATCCCTTTGTAATTTTTTATTTTTTCTATCAAATGCTTTTCTAGCTCTAGAATCTGCACGTTCAAATTGTTTAAAACATAACCTTTCCCAATATTCAAAAGTCAAATCATGTACAATTATTTCATTTATTTTTTCAACTTCATTTATAATTTTACATAACTTCATATCATTATATTTTATCAAAAGTTTCATAAATTCTATACCAAATGAATCAAATAATAAATTAAAATCTGGTTTCACATCCTTAGTTAATTCTATCCCCATGGGTGTCTTATGAAACCGTAAACCCATTGGAACCACTTTCATAGTCATACAGTGTAGTAAATATGCATTATCAAGTTTTACAGCATTTATTGCATTCAATTTTTTGCCTAACATATGTATCATGTCCTTTAAAGTCCCTTTAATTTTCGTAAAACTATAATTGTCCTTGTCTTTTACATGCGCTTCATTCAAATTGTCAAAAATGCATTGTTTGTCAAAAAATTCTTTCAAAGCATTCTCTTTTTTGCTTCCACACATGTCTGATTCCTTGTTTAATAACTTAACAGAAGTTGGCACAGTACCTTTGTCTATATGACCACATGCCTGAGTTTGCGCATAAGTCCGTACAGGTTGACATGACTTAGGTCTCGTACCTATTCTTTTGGCTTCTTCTGTAAGATTGCCAAAAGAAAAATCGAAAGTAAAATCAGTAACGGCTGTTTTATTATGTTCCAGCCGATCCGTAAATACTGGTAAATCGATGTCACCATTGCATTTGGACCTAAAAATCTGTCCATTAGTAATCTCCGGAGATGAAGTAATCAATGTCTTACTTGTTGTAGGCGTAATTTCTTTTTTGTTGTTAGTTCCATGTCCCATACGCATATTGATCGAATCCTCTCCCATGGAGTTATTGTGACCAGCAACAGTATTAGCCGGTACACCATCTAATAACTCTCCTTTGGAAACGGCACTATTGTTGAACAGTTTAAGAAGCCTGGACACCTCACCTCTCAGTAACGTAACTTCTGCTTGTAGCTCTAAAAGATCATTATTCTGTAAAGGTGAGAGTGCTCCTGAACAGTTGTGAGTATTATCCATCGATCGACTGCAGAACCAAGCGTTCAAAACAACAAAAAGTACCAAAGTATCAGCAAAGCTTCAAACGCCAAAAAACGCTGTATACTCACAACCAAGAGTCCAACAATAAATGATGCCACGTAAATTAAATAATAAAATAGATTTAATCCATAAAACTAGTTAAGCGCTTTCATCCATGGTCCGTGAGCTTCATAAGAACTGACAAATTGATATTCAACCCCATTTAAATACACTGATTTGACGCCAATTTTACTTCAGCTTCTTAAAGCTATGGTACATCATTTCATCTAAAAACTTCCCTAAAAGAAAATTCATTCATTTAATCAGCATCAAACAGATTAACATAAAATCTTTACAAAATATACAAGTGTTAAAACATATATGCAATAATGTACTAAAAAACAATAACCAGTGTTTCACTTTCTTAAATCTAATATAGGTTTTACAGAAGTGTATTCGTTTAACCCTGGTGGTGATGTGGCATCTGTTAATAACTGCCACCACAACTCCCTATATGCCAAGATGTTTTTAGTATTACCACCTCTTGGATTAACTGATACACAGGACAATTATAGTTTTACGAAAATTAAAGGGACTTTAAAGGACATGATACATATGTTAGGCAAAAAATTGAATGCAATAAATGCTGTAAAACTTGATAATGCATATTTACTACACTGTATGACTATGAAAGTGGTTCCAATGGGTTTACGGTTTCATAAGACACCCATGGGGATAGAATTAACTAAGGATGTGAAACCAGATTTTAATTTATTATTTGATTCATTTGGTATAGAATTTATGAAACTTTTGATAAAATATAATGATATGAAGTTATGCAAAATTATAAATGAAGTTGAAAAAATGAATGAAATAATTGTACATGATTTGACTTTTGAATATTGGGAAAGGTTATATTTTAAAAATTTGAACTTGCAGATTCTAGAGCTAGAAAAGCATTTGATAGAAAAAAAAAATTACAAAAGGATACAGAACAATATGAGAAAGGTGAAACCTATAAATGGGAGGCGGGGGGGTCGGTATGAAAATGAAATGGACATTCAACCTGTCAATGATCAATTTTATCATACGCCACCCCCATACAAAGAAAATTTTCATCAAAATTTTCATCAAAATGTTCATCAGATACAAAAAAAGGAGAACTTTCAGCAGGAGTACAGGACAGGAAACTACACCAAGTGGACAAAAGGAGAAAGATGGAAACAGAAGAAGTATCAACCATTCAAAAAGTGGTAGACGGAGCAGTAGAGTTTAATACAGTCACAACCAGTGACAGTATGATAACACAAGAAGGTGTTATACATCAATTTAAGAACTTTAAAATTTTTAATTATAGTGAAATTGAATTAAATATAACACATTTTAGTCTACTTTCAAGAGGTATGACATTTATACCCATTACTCGATTTCATATGGCAGATTGTGTAAGTGAATTTAAACAATACATTAGGAAGTTAAATTTAGCTCTTATGTTCAAAGATAGATATGATAATCCAGCTCCATTGAAGAGCACACTTAAAAAGAAGAGCAGTTACATGCCTGCTATGAACCCTAATGTTCAGATGTATGATAAGATGGTTACAAGGGAAATTTACCAGTTCAATAAAAAGAACAATAGGAAAAAAGTTAAATCAAATTTAACAGTACAGGAATCTAAGGTGTTAGATGAATTAAGAGCTAACAAAAATATAAGAATAATGAAGCCCGATAAGGGCGGAGGGATTGTGATATATGATTCACTAGAATACAGTTCTACTATACATGATTTATTACATAGAACAGGTAACTATTCTGTAACCTCTTTGAATGAAGCCCATATTGCGTACAGGAGAATAGATATGTTTTTAGAGGAATTTTTATTGGATTGCAGAATAAATGAGGAGTTATATAACTTTTTGAAAGTTGAATACCCATATATGGCAACCATAGTGGGTATACCTAAAGTCCACAAAAATGTTTCTGAACCTCCGTTTAGACCAATAATTTCAGGCAATAAATCAAATACATTTCCCATCGGAGTGGCAATAGATTCAATGCTTAAACCAATATATGGTAAGATAAATCACTTAGTAAAAGATTCTTGGGATTTTTTAAAGAATTTTCCTGTTAATGTGGACAACAATGAGTTGTTATTTATTTCTAGTGATGTAATAGACCTTTTTACATGTATACCATCTTCCCAGGGAATTGAAGCTTTCTCTAATAGCATCCAGAAATACAGCGATCTTGGATGGGATAGAACAAGTTTAATTATTGAAATGATGACAATTGTATTGGAAAATAACTTCATATTTTATGAAGGGGAAATATTTAGACAAACTAAAGGAGTAGCTATGGGGGCAGCTTGTGCCCCCATATATGCAAATCTTGTCATGTTAGATTGGGAAGATGGTATTATATTTAATAGTGAGTATATGGAAAATATAAAGTATTATTCGCGGTTTTTGGATGACATCTACATCTTATGGAAAGGAAGTCAGGAATCTTTCAATAAGTTTTTAGTATATCTCAATGGGAGTAGTGAATTTTTGAAATTCATGTCAGAAATTAACAACAAAGGAGTGGCCTATTTAGACACACTTATTACTACTGATGGAAAGAGCTTTAAGTCTAAAATACATAGGAAGGCTACTTTTTCAAATTCCTATTTGGATTATAATAGTAATCATCCCAGAAAACTAAAGTACAATATTTACAAAGGGCAATGCAACAGGGCCCTCAGAATGACTTCAAGTTATGGGGATATGCTAGAAGAAATTAATCACATCTATAAGGTATTCAAAGAAAGAGGGTATGATACGAACATGATGGATGATGTAAATAAATATGTTATTAGTGAATGGGGGAAGAAATATATTCCTTTATTAGGTTTGAATGCAAAATTATCTAATGAGTTAGTTGGGAACAGTATAAGTAATAGGAGAAAAAGTAAAAAGACATACAATAGAGCGTGTATTATCGAATTTGGACCTTATAGTAATCAAGTGAAGGCGATATTAACTAGGAATTCGCACATTTTATTAACGGATCAAGAAAAGATTGATATATTAGGACGTAGTCCAACTTTTATATACAAAATGGGTAATAACTTGAAAAAATTATTAGAAGTAGGTACGAAACCAAAGATGAATAGGGATCTGGCACACACATCGAAATGTGGTGCATGTAACCAATGTTTTGCTATTAATGAAAA
The DNA here is from genome assembly GCF_019279795.1 of Protopterus annectens. Classification (NCBI taxonomy): domain Eukaryota; kingdom Metazoa; phylum Chordata; order Ceratodontiformes; family Protopteridae; genus Protopterus; species Protopterus annectens. The sequence goes on from NC_056725.1 coordinate 769,179,146, forward strand.
TAAGGGATTAATTTTGGAAAATATTAACAGAACTAAACTTACATTCAAGTATGGCAATTGTAATACCAGTATGATAGTATATTTGGCAAAATGCATGACTTGTCCCTCCTACTATATAGGCAAGACTGAGAGAAAGTTTAAAAAAAGAATATATTCTCATCTTTACAGAATTAGAACGCAAGATACAAAAAATGCTTTGTATAAACATATAAATAGTAGGGGGGAAGATCACTATTTTAAATTTGCCATTTTAGAAAGTGTATCAGTTAATCCAAGAGGTGGTAATACTAAAAACATCTTGGCATATAGGGAGTTGTGGTGGCAGTTATTAACAGATGCCACATCACCACCAGGGTTAAACGAATACACTTCTGTAAAACCTATATTAGATTTAAGAAAGTGAAACACTGGTTATTGTTTTTTAGTACATTATTGCATATATGTTTTAACACTTGTATATTTTGTAAAGATTTTATGTTAATCTGTTTGACGCTGATTAAATGAATGAATTTTCTTTTAGGGAAGTTTTTAGATGAAATGATGTACTATAGCTTTAAGAAGCTGAAGTAAAATTGGCGCCAAATCAGCGTATTTAAATGGGGTTGAATATCAGTTTGTCAGTTCTGATGAAGCTCACGGACTGTGGGTGAAAGTGCTTAACTAGTTTTATGGATTAAATCTATTTTATTATTTCATTTATGTGGCATCATTTATTGTTGGACTCTTGGTTGTGAGTATACAGTGTTTTTTGGCGTTTGAAGCTTTGCTGATAATTTGGTACTTTTCTTGGAGGATAGCATCTTGGTTCTGTTTGGGATACCACAATGCATGCAGTCATGTAAGTACTTATAAAGTGCAATTGTGAAGGATTCAGTAGTTGTAACTGTATTGTCCTTCTGCATGGGTGTCCTGCAGTTCAACACTTCTGTGTTAAGAAGCATGAAGTTGGCTTTGGAGACATTTTTAATATGGTTTCCTTAATGGGGGTGTAAGTCCAGAATGTGGATATGTAGGGTAATTAGCTTGTGGTCAGATGGGACCAATGAGGCGCTGTCTTCAGGTGTGGAACACCGGTCACGCAGGACAAACCAAACCCCGTAACCAACACAAATAACCACAAAGTGAGCGAAATGCTACTCATTGCCAGAAGTCTGGCCTCCAGATGCACACACTCGAGGCACTTCTCATTATGGAGAATATTGATATCTGTGCAGTAACAGAAACCTAGTTCAAGGCTACAGACAGCACACCAGCACTACCAGGATACTACTCATTCCATACTCTTCCAGCATCAGAACCTGAATCATAGAACATAGGGTGAGGATGTATCCATATTCATCAAGGATACCTACACCTCTCTCTACATGCTCTCTACAGAATATGTACCCATAGAATGTTGCACAGCAACATTTTTCACACTCCACAGGGGTGGGGCCACAAAAACCCCTTGGCATTCATGCTTTATGAACCTGATGAGTGTGTTCTGCAAGGCAATGGAGCCAATCATAATGGAAGTCAACAATACAGAGATTGGGAACCGTCACACAGTTGAGCACACCCAGTTTGGCTTTGTCAAATGCAGACCATGCCTCCTGAACTGGGAGGATTTCTTTGACAGTTACCCAGGCTACAGATGATTGAAATGAGCTCAACACAGCCTACCTATACCTCGCTAAGGCCTTTGACACCATTCCCCAGTCAGGTATCATAGATGAACTCACCGTCTTGGCCATGAATCCATACATCACAAGATGGATTGCAAACTGGCTCACAGATAGGTCCCACACATAAAGAGTTGCTGGCTACATGTCAGACTCTACACTGGTAATGACTGTTGTCCTCCAGGGTTCAGTCCTGGGGTCCCTCCTGTTTGGTATAGACTTCTCAAATGTACATGCCAACACAGGAGGGTTGTGGTTGACTAAGTTTGCTGGGAACTGTAAAGTGTTTGCCATAATGGATTCCCCAGAAGACAGACATATTCTCCAGAAGGGACTCTATGAGACAGATGTGTGGTATCAGAATCATGGCCTCAAGCTCACTGTGGAGGAATGCATAGTGATCCTCTTTGTTGAAAACAAAATACCCACAAACTACCACATAGGTGTTACCCCCTTAAAAATGACAAGGTGATAAGGGATCTGGGGACACAAGTAGATAGTCATCTTTCCTTTGACAACCATGTTGCCAAAGTGATTGGGAGATCCTATGTGGCCAACCTAATCAACAAAGGGTTTGCATCAGGATCCAAAGAGGTAGTGTTGGCACTCTACTCTTACGTCATCAGACCCATCATTGAGTACAGTGCACCATTTTGGATGTACACGACTTAGCATATCCAGCAGCCGTAGAGACCACATAGGTACCTCACCAAGAGGATTACTGGCCTCAAACAGTTGTGTTATGCAACACAACTGGTAAAACTAAATCTGTTCTTCGTTGCGTACCGCCTACTCAGAGGAACACTCTGCCTAACATACAGAGCCATATCCAACACTTAACTGTTGAACATGCACCAATCTACAGATAACAACATTGAGTCGCCCTACACATTCCAGGGATATGACCCTCATCACAACGATGAATACAACATGCTGGTGGGATGGAGTACCATCCCAGACACTTGCCTTACTGTGGAACAGAGTCCCAATGTACATCAGATAGAACCCCTCACTGACACTCTTCAATTGGAACCTTGATGAGTGGATGGGAAACAGACAATTCATGCCAGTCATCACGTCAGCAGCCCCACTAGAAAGGGGCTTAGAGTACTAACTATTAGAACTAGGCCTTGGGAGATTATCCAATGGTGTGGTGAAAGCTGCACAACTTGCGTAGGCTAATATATGCCTTCATGGAGATAGTCTACTACATACCTATGAACCTATGTGACAGGTACATGTCTACAGATAGTAGATGTGTACTTCATTGTACAGTCATGTTGTACAGCAGGCACATGGACCACATACACTGTAATGCTTACAGATACTGGTGGCTGTTATGTACAGTGGGAGAGATGTGCACCTCATGTCTTTTGTGCCATTGGGATGTGTGCTGGGTAGGACAGTCCTGGATGTCTCCCTGTCATGGTCACCCTCTTACACACATCTCTGCCCATCCATCTTTGGCTTATTATACTGTGTTCTCCCTACATATATATATATATAGGCACATAGGTAGGTAATAGGCTATCTGCCTGAAGGCATATATTAGTATGGCCAGAGTGTGCAGCTATCACCACCCATGGAGTTAGTTCCGTAGGCCTCTGTGTAGTAGAGCTGATGAAGTGATCCATGGTGTGATAGTTCAGTTTCACATACACTCATCGAGGCTCCTCTGGAAGATTGTCAGTGAGGGTCTCAGCTTAATGTCGGTTGGGAGTCTGTTCCAAAGCAAGGGAAGTCTGTGAGTTAGTAATGTATCCCTCCAACATGTTCTGTTTAATGTTGTGATGATGATATCCCTAGAGCATGTGGTACAGTGAGCTTGGGTTTACTTTAGATTGCGCATGTACATCAGTTCTGCATTGGACATGGACCTGTCTGTTGGGCAGAGATCTCCTGAGTAGACAGTATGCAACAGAGTACAGATTGAGTTAAATTCAGTCTTGTTGCATGGGGCAACTGTTTGAGGCCAGAAATCCTCTTGTTGTGGTACTTCAGTGGTCTTTCCAGCTGCTGAAGGTGCCTAGTCAGATTCATCGCATGTGTGCTGTTGTACTCTCTGACGGGTCTGATGACTGATGAGTAGAGGGAACCTCCTTTGACCTACATGCAAAGACCTTGGCAGTTTGTGGGAACACATAGCATGATTTTCTAACCACTTTGTGAATGTGTTTCTGGAAGTAGAGATGACTATCCACATGTGTCCATAGATCCCTTATTATCACCTCCATATTTAGGGTGTTGACAGCTATGTGGTATTTATATGACTGTAGCTCGAGGCCATAATTTTGACACCACATCTGTCTGACTGAGACCCTTTTTAAGGATGTCTCTGTTGTCCCAAACATCAATTATGACAACTTTTTTGCAGTCATCCACAAACTTTGCTAAACATAGCCCTCGTGTGTTTGACTGTATTTCTGAAAAGTATACACCAGACAGGAGGGGTCCCAGCACTGAGCCATGGGGGACAGCAGTTGTTACCAGCTTGAACAGAAGACCACAGTTCTTACCTTGTGGGATCTATCTGTGCCCCAGTTGGCAATCCATCAAATGACATACATATTTATGCACAGGTTGTTGATTTTGTGGATACGACATGTGTCTGGGATGTAGGAAATGGGCTTTTCAAGGTCTATGTGGGACGTGTGTAGCTCATTTCATTGATGTATGTACTGGGTGACTGCCTTGAAAACAGTCTAGCAGGTTTGGGAACCATGATCTGCCCCTGACCAAACCAAAATGGGTAGGGTTGAGTGTTTGTGGGCTCCCAATAGCTCTGTTTATGAGTTCCATCATGATGGACTCCATGGCCTTGCAGATCAGGCTTAATAGGCTTATAAGACAATAGTTCCCATGGTCTGTTGTGCACCAACACTTATGGAGTGTGCCAAACGTTGCTGTAACCCATTCAATAGTTTCATATCCTGTACAGAGGGTGAGTCTCAACAGACTGTTCAGGTGCAAGATCTGTTTGTTTTGGAGTTCACATATGACACAGCTAGGGAAACCATGTCATCCCATAGATGCCATGTTTTTAGGTTTGGAAAGAGCTGTTTAACCATTGTATATGTGATTTCTGGGTTTTCACAATCTCCAGATATGATAATGGGCCCATTTGTCAGTGAGAGGGGGGTAAATATGTATGAACCTGTCTGACAAGATGTTGGCAATGTCAGTCATGTACATGTATTCATTTACAGTTTGCACTGACTCAGAACATATATGAGTTTAGATTGATATTTATGACATAGCGAAAGAAAGCTTCATGGTTCTCTATGGACTCTTTGACAATATTTTTGCCAGAACAAGGATTGGATAATGTTAGGAGTGCTCATTGTTTATTGATGATACTGATTGGAGATTTATTGATCTTCTTTGAATTTTCACTTTCTTTGAACAACTTAAGTACTTGTAGCACATAGTCTGATTATGACAGGAGTCCAATATATTATATGGGTCTATTTTCATATAACTGTGCGCAAGGCAGGATTGGTGAATAGTGACAAGTTTCTGGGGTAAGAACTGCAACTGCCAGATATGTGTGGCCCACTGCTGTACTCAGACATGGCCTAAGTGTGTGAGTATGCCCAGTATGACCTTTCAGTATGTTGTTGACTGACATTTGCTTTGTTTATTTAAGTGTGTGAGCACACCCAGTATGACCTTTCAGTATGTTGCTGACTGAAATTTGCTAAATTTGTTAAAGTGTGTGAGCATGCCCAGTATGGACATATATACTATATGGGTGTGAAAAATCAAGTTGTTTTTTACTTCAGGGCTCATATTTGTGTTGTACATCGACAGGAAGCACACTGTGCCTGCAGGGCTTCCACGAGTCACTTTACATAGACTTATTAACATTTCTACATACAGGGGAGACAGCTATTAGTTGTACATTTCTACCCGGGGGGGCACACCTGATTGTTACTGTGGGTGTACATAGGATGACACTTATACATATTTGCTAGGCCTGCAGTGCTATGTCAGGTACTCCATTTCAGTCTGTACTGTTGCCTATCATACTGGCTTGAGGCATACTACTGTACTACAGATCTTAGCTTCCAATTTCACGTATATTAGCTTGTGACTTCATAGCCTACCCAACCCACATCACACTGCCTGGCCTGCTGTTATCTGTCTGCATAGGCCTCGGGGGAAGTTACTCATATGCCTCTTCAGAGGGCATGATACAGCATTTGTTTGTGTTTGTGTTAGTCTACAATTGTCCTGCTGTGTCTGTGCCAGTGAAATGCTGTCATGGCTTAGTGGTTCAGTACTGTGACTATAGTGCACAGTATCCTGAGTTCAAGCCGTGTCACTGCTTTTTATTTTCCTGCTGGGCATACCAGACTGCTTAAGGAACAGTAAAGTAGGTGTGAGCGTGTTTACCTGAATTTGCTCAACTTTTCTCAACCTTGCCCAACTTTGGCCAACTTTGCCAAACATTGCACAACATTGCTCAACGTTGCCCGACATTGCGCTAGTTAGCACGGTGTGCAGGTCTGCACAATTGTGTTTAAATATGCTAAATAGTGGTAAAATGTGCTTAGCACTGCTTTATATTGCTGAAAATAGGGCAATCATGCCTCAGGTGGTGCTGCAGGGCTGCCTGTGTCAGATGCACATAGTACACTTCCTATACATGTTTGAAAACAGGTAATGCATCCCTTTTATTGTATGTGCGAGTCAGAGAGAGGTGTCATTTCCAGGGTTCCTACTGAGTTAGTGTATGTGCTATGCGTTGCCTCTTTGCCAAGACCAAGGCATACTGGGCATGCCTCCTTCTGTCTACTGGGGCAGGCTCAGGTTGTTCCTCCTCCGAGTCACGCTGTGCCTGTGCAGGCCTTGGCAATGGTGGGGGGCTGTTTGGCCCTGCCCCATACTGTTCCAGCTGCAGCTGTTTTCGCAGGATCATATTGTGTAGCATTGCACATACTATGACAATTTGGGTACATGTAGTTTGTAAGTACTGCAAGGCTCCACCAGATGTGTGCAGGCACTGGAACCGTGGCTTGAGCATACCAAACACATGCTCAATAATGTTTCTTGTTTGTGCGGGTGCCTCATTATGGAGTTCTTGTTCGAGTGTGTGTGCATTTCTGATGGGTGTCATCAGCCACAGCTCCAGTGCGTATCCAGCATCCCCCACTAGGTGACTGTCAGGGATGTCCCCATTGGCAAATCTCTGGTACAGCTGTGTCAGATGCCAGATGTGGGAATCGTGATAGCTTCCAGGGCAACCAGCACACACATTCATTATTATGCCCTGGGCATCGCACATGACCTGGCAGTTGATGGAGGGGAAGCCCTTGCGGTTGATGTAGACCCTACCCCGCTCACCGGGTTTTGCTTTGATGTGTATATGTGTGCAGTCTATTGTTTTCACTGCCTCAGGGTATTCTGCTATTTGGTGGAAAAGACGCATATTGCTGGCCAATGCCTCACGGGAATTGGGGAAATATACGTGGTCACCGACATGTGCTGACATGGCATCCAGGAACTGGTGCAGTACCCTGGCTGCTGATGCCTGTGAAACCCCCATCATATCACCAGTTGGTCTCTGGATGGTACCTGTAGCTATTATTCGTAGGCCAACACATACCTTGGTATCCACTTGGATAGGTTCCCCTCTGTTGGTTCTGTGTGTGAGGTGTGGCCGGCACAGCTCAACAATTTGCTGCAGGAGGTCTCTGTCCACTCTATAATGCTCCACTATCTCCAGCTCATGTAGCCCCTGGTAGGTTACCCTGGGTCTGTATACTCTTCTCTGTCTCCTCACTGGGTTGCTCAGCAGCATTCACAACATCACCACCCTCAGCATCTTGCACATGTTGGTTTATGATAGCAATAGCAGCTCCTAACATTTTGTCTGACTTAAGCTTTTTAAGTTTTCACTCTTTGTATACTGCATTGTTGCAGAGTTCTTGGGAAAAAAACAGGGTAGACTGCTGTTTGCAGAGTTTAAAGTGCTGGGCTGGGCTAGTCTGCTGCCTGTGTAATTGGTTGATTCTGATATATTTCACCTGGCAGCTCTGCTAGTTCTCCTTAGTTAACTTTCTACTACTTTTTTTCCCTTCCTTTTCCCTTTCTGTTTCCACCTAGGGCAGCGCCACGCAAACAAGCGCAAACACACGCACACGGGCGCACAAGCTGTGTGCCTGTTTGCAAGAAATTTCAGATATATTCACGGCGTACACCTTTTGTTTCTTGTTTTCAGCTAGGACAACTGTAGACACGCCTCTTGCAATCCTGAGCAACTCAGGGCAAACTCAAGCCACTGTGCTCCAATAAGCTTACAGTCTTTCAGACATACCCCCTCATGATGTCACCTATCTTCTACTCCTACACTTACACTCTAGGGACATGGCTCACATGCTGGGGAAAATTGGGATTCACTATCCTTATCCTCATTTGCATATGATTGCCTACTAATGCTTGGTTACATCTCTTACACTGAGCTTCCCCCCTTTAGCAACCACTACTCAGTGGCCATGTTGTTTTCAGCCTGCCATTCACCTGCATGGCAGAACAAGCTTTTCAGTGAAAATGCCCATTTTTGGCTATTTTTCAATTTTTTTCATTTTATTTAAAGCGCCACACGTTTGCACAGCACTGCGCTATGCTTAAACATCGGCGATCGGGGGGAAAATGGATTTTAAGGATTTACAACATTTGCAAATGCCAATGGCCTTATATATGGCCATTGGCATGCTTCCTCAACTAGATGCATTCTTTATTTGGAGCTGTCATAGCTCCGTTTAGCTATTTGCAGAATGGTACTCTGTTACCAACGGAGTACATTTCTGCAAATAACACTACTCTTACACGGACAGGTTAGTGTTTCCTGGATCGCAAATTTACCTAATTTGCATAGCTTTCAGCAGCAAATGAGGTAATTTGCATACCATAACACTATCCATGCAAGAGTAGCTTTAGAAGCTTTCATGCATGCCCCTGCCGGCTGTTGCTGGATCGCTCGGCAGACATATTGGCTGTTTGCCGTCTTACACTAATTTTAGACTCTGTGCAAGCCTTCATAAATCCGGCCCATAATATGAATGTAACAGAGGATATATTCTATAAAGACAAACCAAATCTATTTAATGTAAAAGAAAATATTTGATTATAAGTCCAGAAAGAGTAAAATAATTACTGTTTTACAAGCTTTTAACCAGAAATATATCCTCCTTAAATATGCAGTAGGAAAGAACCGAATCTATTTATTAAGCTTACGTAAGTATTAAAATACAGATAAAAGTAGCACTATATTAAATGTTTAAAAAAATAAGTTTGTACTGCTACTTTATACCTTGCAATAAGACTGCAGCAAGTTTGCTTTAAATTAAATAATAATAATTGATGTATGACATAATGAGACGTTTCTCTTTTGCTTTCTACTGAGAAGAAAAAGAAAGCTTCTCAGCTCAGAGGAGAATCCCAAACAACAACTTTAAAACATATATAAATAGAGTTGCCACCCTATCATATGCCCAGAGAGGGACATTCTTAGTAGAGATGTCTGGTTATGTTAGGCAAAACATATCTATGACCAGTACAAAGGACAGAAGTTTACTCTTTTTTTGCCTAAATAACATTTTATTCTTGTAACATTTTAGTTGTCAATTCTGTTTCATATAACACATAAAAGTTTCAGATACAGAATAACTGTTTTATGCATTTTCTAAACAATAAACTAGCAACAATCTTTTCCCAAAATCTCAGGGCACTTGTCAATTTTCCAAAGATTTATAGGACACAACTGCCCAAAAGGAGACTGTCTTTCACAAAGTGGAACAGGTGGCAACCCTATGTATAATCATTCTATTGAAGAGAAGTTTCCTGTTGCTTCAAAATTACAAGAATACAGCCTCTCACTACTTACTAAATTAAATAAATATATCAAATACTTTTTATGTTGTAATAAAAGGAAGCTTGCATATATAAAATATTTAGTCTCTTATTTAGAAATGTTTTTGCCTTATTTAAACTGCAAGAACTGATTAAAATATGTTGCATAGTTCGAACAAAGCATGGAAGGAAAAAAAAGGAAATAGTTACTTCCTTTTAAAATGGCCATCAGGCGGAGGTGATGTCAAACGGCTCATCAGAGAAGCTCAGTTGTGTGTATTGTCTTGTCTTCAGGCTGCAGGAAGCACGAGCACTATCCAAATCTTTAGTGGGAAGCAACAGTTATTGGAGATAACGTCTGAAGGTAACATGAGTCTCGAGAGGTTCACGGGACACTCCAGTAACCCTCAATCTCCCCACTGCGAAAAAGTAGCCAAGAGATGCAAAGAAAGAAAAAAAAAAACAAAAAAAAGAGAGATACAACTCATGGAACCACCGTGCTCCAATATTAAATCAAGCCCACTACCACCAACGAACAGAGCTTAAGCAAACAAAGGTAGCACCACAATAAAAGCACCAAACAAAGCCACTAAGCCCAAACCAACAAATAAAAGACATTATAACTGCAAAGGTACATGAACACAGTCACCCAGACCATAATCAAACACAGACACTCAACAGCCCGACACAGAAATGAGCAATGAATTAAGAAACAGAACTGCAAATCAATGCCAAGAATTAACAGCTGGATAACTTTTTCTGAATACCAACAACTACACAAAAAAACATATGCCAAATCTAAATCATAGGCTGTGAAGAGAGAAGACAAATGAAATATAAATATTAAAACCTTAACATATGCATCAGATTAATGAAATATGAGAAGGGGCTGTTATCGGGACTCCTACTATAGAATCCCAGTGATATGCAGCTACTTAGTATCAGTAAACAAAAACAAACTAAGTAATGCAGTCTATATGTTTAAAGGCACAAGTAAGCAGGGGACAATAAGCAGATATTTTTCTCATAATAAACATAGTATATTTAAAAAAAAAGCTAAATATATGATATATATTATAAATATGCAGGAAATAACTATAACACAAAGAACTAAAGGTTATTAATAGAGATGAAATATAAAGCAAAAACGTAAAGGCAATTACGAAAATCTAATAAACTATTTAGTAAGAAACATAAGCCAAAAACAATATAATAAAGAATACAACACCACTCACCTACTGAACCATTTTCATTTTCTCAGACCACTGGGTCACAAGAAAAAACTCCTATGTAAGGAAAAAGAAAATAAAGAACATGAATGGTGGTGTTGCGGTAGCATTGTCGCCTCACAGTAAGACGTTGTCTTGTTCGATTCTCAGCTAAAGCGTCTTCTGTGTGGAGACGTGTGAATGGGCGTATCTTCATTGAAGATTGTGCATCAGAGCTGGCAACTCGGCACGTAAAAATCTACTGCCAATCATTAGCAGACCTGAGTTCCGCTGTGGCGACCCCTAACTGGGAAAAACCGAAAGACACAACAATATGGTTATTTTTTAAGTTTCTTCTTGTGATCAACAGTTTTCCAGGTTCCATTTTCAGCAATTCTTTTGAGACTGGAACTAGCCCAGTCCATGTCATCTATTTTATCCAACATTTTGTTAGATTTAATATACTTAAAAGCTGCATCCATTTATTCAAATATGTTAGGGCCATCTGGAAGAAAGATTCTCAGCCTCGCAGGGAAAAGCAGGTAAGATTTTATCTGTGCTTGTTTTAGTTCTTTGAGTAAATGTAGAAATTGTTTCCTTTTAGTTATGACAGGTGTAGAATAGTCATTGTCAAAACAAATGGTGTTAACTTTGTATTTACTAGGTGACTTAGACCAAGCAGTCTTCAATATTATTTCTTTATCATGGGATGATAAAAATTTGACTGACAGATTTTGTGGAATTACTTCTGACAGATTTGGATGTAGATAAAGACCCATGAGCTCTTTCTATACCAAAAGAAAGTGCTTCAGGAAGCTGTAAGATATCTGGTAGCCCATAAGGTTAAATTTTCTCCAAGTTGTTTTCTTCTAGGTTGTCTGGCAGTCCAAAGATCCTTATGTTATTTCTTCAAGATCCATTCTCAAGATCATCTATTTTAGTTTGAAGCAGGGTATTTTGCTTCAGAAGGAATTCTAAATTATGTTCATTTTGTTGTATTCTGCTGTCCATGTCATTTAAAGATATTTCAATACTTGTGATTTGTTTCTTCTGCTGCTTAAGGTCCTGATGTAGAGTCTCTATTTGTTGAGAAGTATTTTCTTTAAAAACATCAGTCTTCACATCCATTCTGTCAATTTTTGTGGATAATTCCTGAATAGTAGTTAAAAGAGTTTGAAACTCTTGCTTTATGCTGAGTCCTGATGAGAGGATTTTGTAAAGCTCATGTTGAATCCAGATGCCAGAAACTTGTCTCTTATTTTTTGACAGGAAAGTTAAAAAAACTTAAAAAATAATTTAATACTAACTTAGAAGACTATTAAAAAAACTAAACATATAAAAATGTATTTAAGTAAGTTTTAAATAAAAATTTCTGTCATAAAAGAAATAAGGCAGAGCTGAAAGAAAGTGCTGCTACTCAAGGCATATCCTTGGCCATACCCTCTCTACCTTCTCCTTTTGACTGTCAAGTTCAGCCTTGGCTAGAAAGAGCTTTATCTCCAGTTTTGCTAGATAAATGCATCTCTCACAGGTTGTTGTGTTGGGTGATAGGAGGACAGGTTTGTCTGTGTACATGAGGGAATTGCTACATTGCCCCAAGATGCCCAGATTCATCAGATAGACAGGAGAGAACAATGGGAGCTGACCCTCGGACATGCCTGAATAAAAAACTACTTTCCTCTAGACAAGTGAATAAAGTGAGTATAAGAGCTGTTTTTCTTAAGCAAGTGAGGAAAGTAAATACAAAAACTGTTTTCCTCTAGGTAAAGAGGAAGGTTGAGTGCTGTAGTAATTTGTAGCTTGTTTAGTGCTAACAACAAGTTTTGACAAGTGCTGAGCATGAATAAGCAAATTATATTGCTAAAACTAAGAATCTTACCTGGATCTTGTGGTAGATAGGCTACCTAGTGCTTACCACTCCCACTGATAAGCTAGAATGCTTCCCTCCAACACAGAAAGGCTTGGGGGGCTCAGAAGTTTACAGACAGTCCTGGATACAGTAAATCTGTATATGGACTAGACTTGTTACAGGAAAGGGGGGAAACAAGTGCAAACATGGGCTTTTAAACCAGAAAGTTGAAAGATATGGAAAGACTGCCCAAACAGCTAAACTACAATTTCTGGGCCAGAAACCACTGTTGTGGTAGGTAGGCTACATAGTGTTTACCACTCTCACTGATAAGCTAGAAGGCTTCCCTCCAACACAGAAAGGCTTGGGGGGCTCAGAAGCTTACAGGCAGTCCTGGATACAGCAAATCTGTATCTGGACTAGACTAGATACAGGAAAGGTGTGAAACAAGCACAAATGCAGGCTTTTAAACAAGAAGGTTGAAATAGATGGAAAAACTGCCCAAACGGCCAATAAACTACAATTTCCGGGCCAGAAACCACTCTTGTGGCAAATAGGCTACCTAGTGCTTACCACTCCCACTGATAAGCTAGAAGGCTTCCCTCCAACACAGAAAGGCTTGGGGGGCTCAGAAGCTTGCAAACAGTCCTGTATACAGCAAATCCGTATCTGGACTAGAATAGCTACAGAAAAGGTGGGAAACAAGCGCAAACACGGGCTTTTAAACCAGAAGGTTGAAATAGATGGAAAAACTGTCCAAACGGCCAATAAACTACAATTTCTGGGCCGGAAACCACTCTTGTGGTAGATAGGCTATCTTTGCAGGATTTTATGGTAGAAATTTGTTTTTAATACTTCAGCACATTTGCCTGCAGTTATCTGAGTATACCTTACCCATTTCCCCTTCCTTATTATTTATTTTTGTAGTATAAACCATTATTATTTGTGTAATTCACAATTTCACTTCCCCTCCTTCAGAATTCTTTCACCGTACTTGGCCTTAATATTTCAGGGCTACAGTGCGTGTTCAAGTCTTACATTTAGACACAAGCTATTTTGTTTACATTTTGTGCTTGCAAGCACCTTTCCATGGTCATGGACGGTATTGCTGATCATGAAAGGGTGCTTGCAAATGTATAGGTACAATGAGCTGCATATGTATTCAATTAGCGCTGTTGTTCATTATGCTAAAAAGCAATGTCTTTTGGCTTTTCCCAATTAGGGGTCACCACAGCAGATCGCTGGTCTGTATATTGATTGGCAAAGGAATTTTTATGGTATTGAGTTGTCAGCTGGGTGCTTAACCTTTACAGAAGGTACACACACACACACACACACACACACACACACACACACACACACACACACACACACACTCTCACACATGCACGCACTCACACACAGACACACACACACACACACACACACACACACTCACACAGGCACGTGCACACACACACACACACACACACACACACACACACACACACACACACACACACACACACACACAGACACGTGTGCGCGTGCACCTACCTGCATGTCTTTAAAGCTCACTTGACTGCAGAGAGTACATACAGACTCCACACAGAAAGTGCTCCAGCTGAGAATCTAACAGAACCTTTTGCTGTGAGGCGACAATGCTAACTGCTGCACCACCAGGTACTCATCATGCTAATATACTTAAATCATGTAGGCTTAGTGTGAAGCTTAAATGATTGTTAATGAATCCCAGGGAATATGTTCTTATTCTGCCTGATAGTAGCAGTCACAGAACAGTCTTAGGAAGAGTTTAAGAGGCAAAAGAGTATAGAACTGGCAGAAGCACATAAGTGATGAAAAGAGCATGTAAAAACAGCATGTTTTCATAAAACAAGAAACTCACCTATGTCAGTACCAACTTTTCCCTTGCTCTGGCTACCTCATATTCTTGTTATTGAGAGAGACCAATTATGAAATACTTCTAAAACCTTGCAGCAGTTTCAAATATGAAAATATCCAGCAAACCATAAAACAGAACGTAAACTGGATATGGCACAATGTACTCATATGCAGATACAGGCAGTGATGAACAAGCATTAAATTATATATCAGAGTTAAACCACAGCAATTAGCTTGTATTATATAAAGGAAACCTATAGCTGAGCCACTAATGAAAACAGCATATTATACCAATTAAATAAAAATTACAAATTATCCATGTGCACAGTAATAAAAGAAAAGCTCTGACTTGTTCTATATAGTAAATAACATTTTTATTTCACTTATCCTACAGTAGCATAGCATCTCATTGTAAAATGTCCTGCTCATTATGTGGAAATTAATTATTAATATACAACAATCTGGACTTGCATTTCTTCTGCTTTGCATATAGGCAGATTGGTATTAAGACTGACTATTAAGAAAAGGAAAATATTTTTACATGCTTTAAAAATATTACGGATGCAATAAAAAGAGCTTCTTTGAATATTCATCAAGGAAAATGGCAATTATATCTATAATTTAAAGGAAATAATGAAAGAATCATTCACCAACCATCTATTTATTGAAGAACCAAAAAATGAATCCAGAGTAGAAAAATTAATCGTTTATTAACAACCAGTTAAGTGTTTTCATTCCAATAACCAATGAATCATCTATGTATATTGACCCGTAAAAACGAAAACTGGTGGAGGTCTGGAAAAACTTCAGCACAGCTCGAACAGTAAAACTTACTTTAATAATAAACTGAATAAAACATTCACTAGTTAAGAGCTTTCATATGTCAGCATACAGACTTCCTCAGAACCAGTAACTGAAAATTTTACGAAAGTTTAAATAGCCAAAATTGGCACCAAAAATATTTAAAGGAACATCCTCCTATTTTGCTTAAAACATTACACTTGAATCCATTAATACAAAAGTTTTTTTTTAAAATATATCACTTAAATGTGTTAAATACACAATAAATAAAAATAATATAACACTGTATATTGACTACATTTGAATCAGATGCTGAATACTAACCCAATATTAAAAAAGGTTTAATGCTGATACTATCATTAATGCCCGGGAATCTAGTGGCATCTGTAAGTATTTGCCACTTACTTTCTATCAATGCCAAGGACATTTTCCAATTCCCTCCATATGGATGACAAACTACCTGGTCAATAATCGCAAATTTAAATAAATGTTGCTCCCCTTTATCACTTATATGTCTATATAATGCATTATTCTTGTCTTTCACTTGTATCTTATAATAATGTTCATAAATACGTCTTTTTAACTGTCTTTCAGTTTTGCCTATATAGAATGCAGGGCAGGCAAGACAGGTGGCAAGATATACCACCTGCTTGGTATTACAATTGCCTGCCCTGCAACGGACATATGTATGATTGGTGTCCTCAAGCTTAATATTAACTACTTCAGTAATACGCCCACATTGTTTACACATTCCACATTTTTTAGTCCCCTTCTGGGCATCCTTAACACTTCCATGTTTACTAGCTCTTTCTAATAACCTTTTAATATCCGGTGCTGTCTTATAAACAAAAGATGGATGACTCCCTAATTTCATACCTATATTGTCTGATATTGTTATCAAGTCCCAGTGCCTATGTATTATTTCCTTAATAAAACTTACGTACGGTGTGTACATCAAAACACACACTCTGTTGTTAGTCATATTACAAGATTTGTTACTAATATTTTTTGTTTGCTTGTCCCCACTGTCTGAATTCAATCTACCTAATAGTGGTAAGTATTTATTACCCCATTGTTTTTTAACAAAATCTACTGTATCTTTAAGCATAACTATAGCGTATCCTCTATTCCTAAACATATTAAAGATGAATTCCATTTCTACCTCCATAACTTCTTTAGTGGAAGACATACGCGCTGCTCTTATGCATTGTCCCTTAACAACATTTTTAAACATATGAGGTGAATGGTTGCTATTAAATTCAATGTAATCATTAGAAAATGTTGTTTTTCTATATATCCTGGAAGCAAAACCATCCTTCGCGTGACTAATGTAAGTGTCCAAATACGCAATTCCCTTTAAATTTATATTATGTGTGAATCTTAAAAATTGTGTCGTCCCATTTATGTACTCTATAAATTCAATTATTGCCTCTTTTTGGCCCTTCCATAAGATTAATAAATCATCCAAATATCTAGCATAGAATGCTATGTCCGCATAGAATCTACTTTTGAACAAATATTCGGACTCCCATTCTAACATCACTAGATTTGCAAATATGGGGGCACATGACTCCCCCATAGCTACCCCTTTACTCTGTCTGAAATATTCACCTTGAAATATTATATAATTGTGGTCTAGGACTAATGCCATCATATCTGTGATTAAACAAATCCTATCCCAACTCAAGTCAGAAAATTTCCTCAAACTGTTACTAAAAAATTCCAGTCCAATATCCTTAGGAATACTTGAAAATAAATCTGTAACATCTATGGTTAAATAGATCAAATCTTCATTCCACAAATCTGATGTCAATTTACCCAAAAAATTCCATGAATCTTTCATTAAATGTGGAATGTTTTCATACACATGTTTGGTCCATCTACATAGCTCTCACCTGTCCAGATTTTCGCAGAATGTCCAGATTTTGCCTAAAATTTTTGGTCTGTTCCTCATAAAATTTGCAGTTTTCTGGCAAATCACTGGGAACTGAAGTCACTAAATAGTGACATACATTTGAGTTTTAGACTTAATATATTTCAGAAAATGCATGCTAACACAGAGCCTGTTTCCATCAACTTTCTAAGTTTATAAGAACAACATTTAAAATATGTCCCTATTTTTGGGCCTTTGTTCCCCCATTAGTCCAGGCTTTGTCCAGATTTCTTACACTAAGAGGTTGAGAGGTATGTCCATCTATCAATTGCTACCCCTATATTATATGCTTTAGATTTAGATCCGGAAATAATGGGTCTAAATGGGGGATTTCTAATAGATTTATGGACCTTAGGTATACCTATTATATGAGCCATAATGGGATAATCAACTTTCAAGAATGTATAAATTTCATTGGTAATTCTATTATCTATAAAATATTCTTCTAGAGCCAAATCTATTCTTTTATATCCAATGTTAATTTGATTAATTGAAACCACCTCATAATTACCTGTCTCATGCAATAGATTGTGTATTTGCGTATTATAGTCGAAGGTGTTGTACACAACAACACCTCCCCCCTTGTCAGGTTTCATTATTCTAATTTCATTATTGTGCATTAATTGATTCAAACACTTCCGTTCATCTATTGTTAGATTGTCTTGAAAAACCTTATAATGTGAATTTCCTTTTCTTATATTACTATTTAGCCAATAGATATCTTTACATACCATTTTTTCAAAATTGGCTACTTGTGTGTTAGGCATGAGACGTATGAACTTTTTTTCTTTAATTCTTTGTGTCCAAGTACTTCCTCATTATCCACTCTTTCTTCAAATTGCACAGCTAAATTCAACCTTCTACAATATAATTTGATTTCTTTAATAGTATCAACTACATTAAATCCTATATTAGGAATAAATTTCATACCTTTGCTCAACAACTGAACAAATTGCTGACTTATTGCTAAATCTGTGTAATTAAATACATTAAAACCATTATAAGTACTTAAAATATAATTGTTATTTTGTTTTTCATTATGGAAGTTGTCTTTCACTTCATCAATGCATTCCCTTGAATATTGTTTAATATTTGCTTTTTGACCAACTAAATTTTCATTAATAAAATAGGGGATACAAATATCTAGAAAGCTGTTGCTATTTTGATCTCCCTTAATTTTATTTATCTTACTTTCCTGTTCCATTGTGTGTACTGCCTCTTGGGGGCTGGATAAAATCTGCCCCCTTGAAAATTTTCATCTCTTTCCACATTCCTTGATATATACCTATAACTACTATGTCTCTCCTTTTGCACATTTTTTCTATCCTGTGGCCATACATATGCTCTTTTACACTGATACTGTTCAATGTCATGCTGGATCTTCCTATTTTTCCTATGATATATACTATAAGCTTTATTTTCAGCTGTTTGAAATTGCTTATTGTACAAATCCCTCCATAATTCAAAGTTAATATGCTTCACAATGTCTTCATTTAAGCCTTCCACTTCTCTAACTAAAGTGGACAATTTTTCATCATTCATTTTAATTAACAATTTCATAAAGGCAAACCCAAAACCATCAAACATGTTATTAAATTCATTGGTAACGCCTTCATTATAGTCAACACCCAAAGGTAATTTAAAAAATCTAAGCCCTTTAGGCACTTTTTGTATATTTATACACCTCGCCAAATATGCATTATCAATTTTTGTATTCTTGATTTGAAGCAATTTCTTACCTAAATTAAATATCATTTCTTTCAAGGGGTCATTTGAGGAACTCAAACGTCTTCCATTAACATAAGTATTTTGCTCTATATTATCAAAATCAAACTCATCACATAAAAATTGATCAATTACATCACTGTTGGGATGGGAAACAACTTTAGAGTCCATATACTTATTTCCCAACTGTCGCTTAGATTTAATTTCAAAGTGTGGACTAGACACGGTTTTGTTATTAACAGTACCTTTAATGTATTTGTTCTGTGTCCTCGTAATCGCCGAATATGTTTTTACTGGTTGTCGGTTCTTAGGTCTAGCCCCATTACACTCCGCTTCATCCCTTGTATGAAATAAGCTAAAGTCAAAAGTGAACTCATTTGCCGGTGACAAATTACTATTAGAATTCTTGTTAGCATAATCCAAACATTCAAATACAACAATCTGGACTTGCATTTCTTCTGCTTTGCATATAGGCAAATTGGTATTAAGACTGACTATTAAGAAAAGGAAAAGATGTTTACATGCTTTAAAAATATTACAGATGCAATGAAAAGAGCTTCTTTGAATATTCATCAAGGAAAATGGCAATTATATCTATAATTTAAAGGAAATAATGAAAGAATCATTCACCAACCATCTATTTATTGAAGAACCAAAAAATGAATCCAGAGTAGAAAAATGAATCATTTATTAACAACCAGTTAAGTGTTTTCATTCCAATAACCAATGAATCATCTATGTATATTGAATATTGACTTATAGTAATGAGAGACAACAGCAAGCTGATCTTCTTCTTCTTCTTTCGGCTTTTCCCGGTTAGGGGTCGCCACAGCGAATCACCTGTCCGCTCATGATTGGCAGTGTAGTTTTACAGGGTCGAGTTGCCAGCCAGGCGCCCAACCTTCCACAGAAGGCACACACACACACAAGCACTCACACCTAGGGCCAATTTAGTGTCCAATCCACCTACTGCATGTTTTTGGTAACAGAGAGAATTAGAAAGAGAGAAACAAAGAGAAAGAAACAAAGGCAGCAAGCACTACATAGCATATGCAATAAAATGTAATTCTGAGTTGTAATGTTTTTTCTAAGTCAATACAAGTTTCAGGTATTCTTATTTCTTCATAAGTATGAGAAAAAAATTAGACAAAAGTTATGTTTGCTCTGCTGCTTAGATATGATGACCACACACATTTTGAAGTGGCTAGCCAAAGTACTCCACACCAATTAGTGTGGCAGGTTTCTTGTCATCCATTTCAATAGAAACAATCAGAGGCTGTGTTAATGGATAGAAGAAAACCTACTGTAATGATTACTGCAGCACTCATTCGCTAGCTGCATCAAAGTGTTTGCTGCAGAATGGTTAACACAACTGCTCACCTTCCATCCCTAGTTTTTAGGATGCTATGGAAGTGTTAACATTCATTTACATTTTGATTTTGAAGGTAAGTTTTCTTTAACAAATCAAAGACAAAGCAGTTGAAATCTCTTTCTCTCTGCAGACTTCCAGAAGCAGTGGATAAGATGACAAATACTGATATTTTCCTTGCTAGTTTTGATTTGAGTTGCTATATTTTTCCATTTGTTTCACTCTCCGGGGGGGGGGTTGATAACAACGATCAAAATTAATTATTTTAAATAATGTATGTAGCACACGGTACATTTTCAGACATTCATCACAATATATTCACAATGAGGATAAATATAACTGCAAATCTTCCAGTTTTCTGTTAGGTTTCGTTGAAGAAAGGATTTTTCTAATGGTTGCAGTTAAACCATTTTTCATACACAAAATTGTACCCTGTATTTCCAAACACGTAAGCTCTTGAAAACAAATATATTGTATCCTTTTGAAATTTTGAAGACCACAATTGTGATCATTCAGACATCAAGACTGCAGGTGTAATTCTCTAGAATATGTACTAAAATTTCACAGAATATGTTCTGTATCTGAGGTTGTTTTATCTCAAACAATTTCCCTTATTCTTATTACATGTATATAACAGAGGTGTGACAGTGCATTCTCCTTGCATCATACGGTGCAGGTGGTGAAGCTGGCTCCAGGATTTTTTTTTAATAGTTTTATAACAATTCTTTTGGTTTACTGTAGTTATGTGCCAGTAAATGCCAGTTATATATTATTTTTCAGGCTTGCAGGATATGTCATGGTGGGTTTGCACTTTCAGTAAGGGAACATGTATTTATTTATTTATTTATTGGCATTTGTTTACCGGGAAAGTCCAAATGGGCCAAGTGTGCCCATTCTCAGAAGATGACCAGGGAGAAAACCTCCAGTTACATACAATATAGATCCAAACAGGCTCAAGTTATGTGTTATTGTATAACATTAACATAACTGCATGTTACATGTTATTTCTTCCTTTTTGACACTGCATTATTTCTTGATGTGGTACAAATAACAGCGGATATGGCCTAACTCCATGAGTCTATATTTGGCGTGAAGTATCTAGAAACAAAGTATACCACATGAAATGCACTCTAGGCAACTCAGTAGAATTTAAAGATATATACAAATATTTTTCAGAATAATACTCTTAAGATTATCTACTCTGCCCTTAGGTGAATTTCTCTATCTGCTTTCTTGCTGTCTGACACAGATGTAGACATTCTATTTATTGTTCTGTCTTCCTCACATACACACACATGCACATTTGTTTTTATTGTATATGTTTTTAACCCTGCATTTGACCCAAATGCAGCCAGAGAGGGAGAGAAAGAAAGAAAGAAAGAAAGAAAGAAAGAAAGAAAAGAAAGAAAGAAAAGAAAGAAAGAAAGAAAGAAAGAAAGAAAGAAAGAAAGAAAAGAAAGAAAGAAAGAAAGAAAGAAAGAAAGAAAGAAAGAAAGAAAGAAAGAAAGAAAAGAAAGAAAGAAAGAAAGAAAGAAAGAAAGAAAGAAAGAAAGAAAGAAAGAAAGAAAGAAAGAAAGAAAGATTTTACTTTTATTTTAAATGTTGATACTACCAAACTCTCTCATATGAACATTTGTTGGAGCCCTAGTTTAATATTCCTCCCCTGGTGATGTATACATGCTAACTGAGGTAAGGACTTGTTTCCACCACCCTACCACATCTGCTGTTCCAGTTCTTGGCTAAAAGCAAACAGGCTTCGTCTAACACTTGGACCCTGTGTTCCATTACTGCCTGTGACTTACTGCTGTATGTTTCTGCTTTTTGCTGTGTAACCCTCATTATTTTTGCTACCTCTAAGTGGCATTCCTGCACATCAGTGGGACATACTCATTACCCCTTACTCACTTCTTTTTCTCCACGTGCAATCAATCTTCACCATTTTATCCTTCACTGCTATGCAATTTTCTAGTTAACTATCATGTTTTTATTTACCCCACCACATTTTTAATAGTATTTTTTGTTTTCTTATATTATTTCACTTACAGACCTTGTTTTCTTATTGTTGGTGTTTTTAATGTAGTCTGCTTAATGCATGCCCTGTAAATTATCCAACACATTTGCTCAGTAGTTAAAGTAGTACAAATAATTCAAGATAACATTTCTTTGCTGCTTGTTTCTCTCGACAAACATGCATTGTGACTGGGTTCACCTCTACGCTATTTATGGTTTGAAAAGCTAAAACTAAAAGCAAAAATGGCTTACACAGTTACTTTCTTTCTTTCTCACATATCCCATGATGCTCTGTGACATTAACACTCCCTTCTGGTCTCCTGTGCCATCTTTTGCATTCAGTTTATGGTAGTATTCCTTCTCTATGTCCACGGTGATGTGCGTGTGCTAACTGAGGTATTGTTTCACTGTATTTTACCATGTACTCAGGTTTTATCTAACTGAATTTTGTACCTAAACTTGGACAATCAGTTTTTAAAACCTTTTTAGCCTGAATTATGCTTCATAAGCTTTAGCGATTTGTATATCTGATATGTGCTTCTTACATTAATAAGTCAGCTTTTATGTAGCACCCATTGTATCCTAAATGTGTATGCAACTGTGTTTTCTAATGCTGATATATTGTTTTTCTCATTAGCTCTACCATATTTTGATTTCTTTTACTGCTTTTAGCTAAGCATGCTTTTATAATGCTCATTTTTTACTGTACGGCTTGATCTGTACCTGATGCTGCATTAGCTCATATTATTACTGGCTTTAATCTGTGTCTACTACTGTTACACTACCGTAACTGACTCTATACTTTACCATCCTCTCTTCACTGGCTGAAAACCATTAGACCTGCTGCTGGAGCTTCTGTAACCACCTATAGCTTCTCTAACCCACCTCCCAGTTACTTTCTCTTTTTTACTTCTGACACCTCAGTTTATTTATTCACTTTACTTTACCTTCACAATTTACTATTCCTCTGTTCTCTTTCCTTTTTCTTAGGTAAGGACTTGTTTCCACCACCCTACAACAACTGCCACACCAGTTCTTGGCTAAAAGCAAATAGGCTTCACCTAACACTCAGACCCCTGTTTTCCATTACTGCCTGTGACTTACTGCTGTATGGTTCTGCTTTTTGCTGTGTAACCCACAATATTTTTGATACCTTTGAGTGGTTTTCATGCAAATCACTAGGATGTACTCATTACCCTTTACTGGTCTCCACTTCTTCTTTTTTTTTCTACATACAATCAATCTTCACCATTTTATCCTGCCCTGCTATATGATTTTGTAGTTAATTGCCTTTTCTTTACCCCACATATTTCTAATAGTATTCTTTGTTTTTTATTTTATTTCACTTACAAATCATGTTCTGTTATTGCTGTCATTTTCAATGTAGTCTACTTAATGCATACCTTGTAAATTATCCAACTCACTTGCTCAGTAGTTAAAGTAGTACAGTTAATTCAAGATAACAGCATTCCCTTACTGTTTGTTTCACATGCCAAATGTGCATTTATGACCGTGTTCTTCTCTCTATGCTCATGCTCACTCTGCTCCCATACCCTATCCCTATTTCCCATCCACCCCACTATGCCTAGACTTATACTTCCCACACTCCTCCTACAATCAAACCAACCAATTAAAATGATCTGTGTCCTGCACAGCATCACTAACAAATGCTATGTTCTGCCCAGCCCTAACACTTAGAATGTCCCGTTATCTTGCTTCCCTTTTCCTGTTTCAACAAAGAAACTAGTATACATCCACTATCAATTGCCATATCACTTCCATAACATCAAATACAGCTATTCCTCATAATACGAAACATTTCTCAAACATATCACCAAGTCTACTTCAGACTTATACATTATCCTCTCCAAAAATAAAACCTTTACAATAGAATTCCAAATTCATTAAGTATCAATATTACATAATAAAATCCCCTTTTATACTCAAATGATTGCCCCCCTATTTTGTATTTATCTTCCTCTCTGGTGATGTTCACCACAGTCCAGGCCCATCCACTTCCCCTAATCTCCCACTTACCCCAATAAAGTCATCATATAGCAAAAATCTAAAATTTATTACACTCAATTTTCACAGCATTTGTAACAAAATTTGAGACTTTTAAGTCTGGGTAGCATTACATAATCCAGATTTCATAGCTGTCACAGAAACCTTGCTTAAATCTAATATAAAAAACATTAAAGTACACCCACCCACATATAATTTAATCAGGCTAGACAGATTAAATAAAAAAGTAGGCGGAATTGCCTTGTTTTACAATAGTCACTTCTCAGATACAAATCACTCTGGCCACATCCCCAAATTTGATAATGCTGAACTACTTGTTACTATCTTAAAAATGAACAATGCAAAAAACCTATGTATAGTTGTCATTTACATTCCCCCAGCTCAAAACATCCCCATACCTGAAAGCATACTCTGTTGGATCACTAAAAATATCTCTTATGAAACAATAATTCTTGGTGATGTTAACATAAATTGGCTAGCTCTTACATCTATTTTCCCACTACCTCTATAAACCTTTTCTATTTCTCACAACTTACAGCACCCTCTGCAAGGTATGATAAAAGCACACAAGGATCCACATTAGATTGGATTCCAGTGTCTGAACCAGGTACGTACACAGAAACAGATACTCTTCCTAACACTCTTAGTGACCAACTGTCTCCTATACCATCAGAATATCAAAACATATTCCTAATAGACATTTATACAAGACAATCCATAACCAAACAAAATTTAATATATAGACCATTCTAAACATATTCAAATCTACTAACTGGTCTACCCTAAAAGCTCTTCCTCTTGATGAAGCTGTAAATCACTTTAATCCCATATTCCTAAGCATTCTGAATAGCTTACCTCCCACTCAGACTAAAAGAATTAAAACCAATCATGCCTCATGGTTTTCATGTGCCATCAAACAACTAAAGTCCCTAAAAACAAAGCATGGAATGAATGGCAAAGATGTAAACTCCCCATACCTCTCAAATGTATAGATTTTTGCAGAATGCCTAGATTTTTGCCTCATATATTTGGTCCATGTCTCATAAAATTGTGGTTTTCTGGCAAATCATTGGCAATACATTAAAAACTAAAAATTAGTGCTAATGCAAAACCTGTTATTCTAGCAACTTTCTAAGTTTGTAGGAGCAATATTTAAAAAAAAATGTCCATATTTTTGGGGTTTTGTTCCCCCATTATTTATGACTTTGTCCAGATTTCTTGCTCTAAGAGGTTGAGAGGTATGAAACCCTCTGACAAATTACCATATTACAAACAACTCAGAATTATTTATTTATTTATTGGCATTTGATGACTGGGAATGTCCATTGGGTCAGAAACCCATTTTCAGTGGCGGCCCGGGAAGAAAAGCTCCACATACAAATAGAAATACAGAATTTAATATAGAAATATATGAAAAATAATAGAGACAAGGTTATGAGTATTATATAATGATATGCAATAAATTGTCAAAAATTATATAGATAATGGCTAAAAGAATTTCACAGTGGATAATTTTTATGGCTAAGTTAGACAGATAAGAGGTAGAAATGGGAGTAAAGAGATGTATGGAAAAATGAGAGATTTTAAATTGACATGGAAAGGAAGGCAAAAGTTGTAGATTAAGGTGACTCAATTCATGTGATTACAGGGACAGATATGGCATCTCAAAGCAGATTTAAAGGATTTTAAAGAGTCCAGTTGAGTGATAGAAGAAGGTAGGGCATTCCATAATTAGGCTGTGGTATAGGAATAAAGGCTGTGTCCAGCTTGTTTATTGAGTTTGGATATACTTAAGAGTTGCTTATTAGTGGACCAAATATTCCAGGTTGGGGTGTAGGTTTGTAGAATAGTCTGAAGAGAAGGGCAGTTTTCTAGGTTACAGATTAGTTTGTGTGTGAGGGTTAACTGGGTGTAATTTAGGTAGTGGGGTAATTCAATCCAATTCAGTTCTTTAATGGCTAAGCAGTGGTGTGTTCATTTTGGCATTTGAGTGGCAAACTTTGCTATTTTATAGTACATCATTGTAGTTTATTCATAAGTACTGTGTAGAGATTAGTGAAGATGGGACTTCCATGGGGTGGGGTGGGGGTGGGGTTGCCAGTTTTATTTTTGTGGGCTTATCAATGTAACGTTTATGTCTATAGAGTTTGCCGAGCTTAAAATGAGTTTTTATTGAATTTTGGATATGCTGGTCGAAGGAAAGTTTATCGATTGTGATGCCTAGTAGTTTTGCTGTTTTCACTAATTTGATTACAGTATTATTTTTGTGAATATAACTTAAAGTCACGAGTTGGAGCTTTAGCTGAGAATAGTAAGAGTTTAGATTTTTTTTGATTAAGTAGAAGTTGTACGCTGTTTAGCCAAGTTTCGATAGATGTAAAGGTCTCTTGTGTTATCCTTAGGAGATTCGCGATGTTGCTAGAAGAAGAGGTGATGACAGTAGAATCATTTGTGTATTGGATCAGTGTACTATGCTGGGATGCAGTACGCAGATTATTAATGAAAATATTGAAAAGCAGAGGCCTAAGAATAGTCCCTTGGGGCACTCCAGTATTATTGGGGAGATATTCAGAGAGGTTATTTTGCCATCTGACTGATTGTTTTCTTTTGTTTAGGTAGCTGGAAAACCAAGTTAGTGTACAGGAGGAGCATCCCATTAACTCAAGTTGTTGCAGTAGTTTAGGATGGGATACTGTGTCGAAAGCTTTGGATAGGTCTAATAAAATGTGGTTGGTAGACCTGCATCTAGTGCTTTGTTCACAGTATTGGTGAATGAAAGTAAGCCTGTGGTAGTGCTGTGACCTGGGTGAAAGCCATGTTGGGTGGATGCAAGGAGATTGTTATTAGCAAGGTGTTTTAGCAATCAAATATGTATGCATTTTTCTAGAATTTTTGAAAGAAGAGAGAGTATGGAGATGGGCCAGTAGTTAGAAAGATCTTTGGTGTTACCACCTTTATGTAAAGGAGTAATTATAGCTTTTTCCAGAGTTGTAGGACATATGATTTGGTGATAGATTGGTTAATAGGAATACTAAAAGGATATGCTATAGCGTCTGCTGCAACTTTTAGATATTCAGATGGAAGACTGTTGGCGGAGGGTGAGCATGGTCTCAATTTAGTTAGTAGATTAAGTACTGCAGAGGTAGGTACTGGTTATATAGAAAAAGCTGGGGCTACTGGGACATTATTGAAGTATTCATAGGTGGGGAGGAATGAGAAGTGGGGTTATATTGAGTAACATTAGAGTTAGTTTCTAGTGTATTTGATTTGTTAGTAGTGTTTGGAAATAATTCTTTGACAAGTTTTTGGATGGTATCAATAAAGTGAGCATAAAGTCAAAAACCTCACAAAAAGAAATTCTATACCAACCAGAAATCTAATGAATCTGACAACCACAAATAATTTTGGTCATCAATCAACTTACTTCTCATACCAGGCACAAACAAAATCCTAGCCCTCACCCTGACAAATCCCATCACGAAACTGCCACATTCTTTGAATTATCATTTCATCGACAGTATCTCCAACCTAGTGTCAAACAATACCCTCTTTCTACCTTCAGTAAGTCAATCCACTGCAACTAATACTTCTGTAACAAGCATAATAAATACTGGCCTCACTCAATGCCCTACTGTTACTACTCATAACTTTATACACCCAGTCTCTACCAACCTCATAAAAAAAAAAAAACTCAATCCAAGTTCAAACTCTGAAGATAACCTTTCTGCAGAATACCTCATACTTGCTACTGAGGCCATAGCCTACCTAGTTAGTATTCTTATCAACAGATCAATCACAGAATGATATGTCCCAGGCATCTGGAAGAAGTCATTTGTTATACCACTCCACAAAGAAGGCAGTTCCTCAGATCTAACTATCGCCTCATTGCTATCTTATCACGTTTGTCTAAAATACTAGAAAATGTATCCATATACAACTTATTAATTTTCTTGTCCACAACACACTACTGTCCCCAACTAAGCATAGCTTCAGACCATATCACAGCACTTCAACCACCCAGCAAAGAATTAGCCTAATAGTAACTCTGTTAGTGCCTATGTACAGTATATATTTGCACAGCTGGTGAAAGGGTGAGCATAACTGGATAATTGCCCAGGTCCCTAACCATCTTGGGTGACCCCATTTACTAGAAGAATGTCATTATCATGAAAAAAAAAAATCACCCTTCTTAATGAAACACAAAGTAGCTGATCAGAAAAGACAGCAAACTAATTACAATAAAGTGTTTTACTTTCTGGCTGACTGAACTTATTGTTACTTCAGAAAAAAAAAAAACAATATGAGTGCTTCTGAAGTTTGAATAGGCTATGCTGTTTCTGTGGTTCCAATTTGAAGTGCCGGGATTAGCTTTGATTGTCTAGACATCCTGCAAAAGCAGGTAACTAGAGGAAGTAAAAATCTGAGCTTGACACAGTCAGCGCACTGCTTATAACTGCTTGGTACAGAGACAGTCTATGTGGATGAAAGTGACTTTTGAAAAGTGGTGTTTGGCTAGGCTTATAATGGTTTGCACACTGCTTGCCTAGTACTTACCTTGCAACCCATGGACCAATTATTTTTCAAAAACAAGGTATAAAATGCAACACAAAACATACAGAACCTCAATAGTCTTGGGCCTAGTGTCCCTATAGCCCCTATCTTTGCAAGGAGATTTTAACCTAGGCTTAGTAGGGAGCAGTACACCCTCACTCTCTGCACTGAGCCCTACATAGCCTAAAGACAGTCCTACTTGTTTGTCTATACCAAACATTCCAATTATGCCTGGCTGATGAGGTCATAAGAAGGTTGAAACATGCATGTCCAGAGCTAGTGGGGTTTGGCTTTACTGGCCTGAATGTATCCACAAAGACTTAAAAAGAAAAAGTAAAAATTCATGGACATTCATAAGCCATATTACCGAAACACTTGATGTCCTTAAGGTGTCATTTGCATATATTTCACGGGCTTCTATTACAGAAGGTTTAAGGTACCAGACAGTGAAAACTCTAACTTTGCTATGTTTTTCTTGTAGCTTTTACTAATTGGTTTGTCTGTGTGACCTTTTGATACTTTATTTATATATATATATATATATATATATATATATATATATATATATATATACTTGCCCATTCTGGAGTTGGTGTGTGTGTGTGTGTGTGTGTGTGTGTGTGTGTGTGTGTGTGTGTGTGTGTGTATGTATATATATAGTTGGGGGTGTGGAGGGTGTAACCCCCTACCTGGGTGTGTTTTAGATGGTACTGTGTGTTTTGTGTAGTTTTGGACAAGTGTTTACTTTCCCAGGGAAAAATCCGTGTTTCAGAATTTTAAGTTTTATTATTTTGGTCTCGCGAAAATCACGTTGTGTTCTTTCACTATATCAAAATAAATATACACACACACACACACACACACACACACACACACACACACACACACACACACACACACATATATATATATATATATATATATATATATATATATAATTTTTTTTTTTTGAAACATCAACAAAACAACAGGGATCTATGTACACACCTAAAAATGTTAGCAAAGAATAAATTATATATATTATGGTATAGAAATAAACAGAAATTCTTGATATTTCCAGTTTACGGGTTTCTTTGGATTAAAGATATTCATATAGAGTATTACTTTAAAGGCAACTTTTTCAGATTTTCCTAATGTTGTGGAAGCATTTACATAAAGCTTCAGAGAAAAGGCATTCTCATAGTTTACATTGGAAAACTGGTAGGATTTTCAAAAATAGGCAATTGCCATTGTTCATCTCAGGATGTACAAAGATTTCCTAGCTGATAGCTTGGTGTCATGAGGTAGGCAGAAAAGTTGTCCCCATCTCATATGTTATAAATGGTACTCCTCTTCAGTCAGATACAGTCATAAGACATATGTGTGCTTATGTGGGTAGATTTCTCTCATTCAATCATCATGTTTCCACCACAGTCAGGAAATCATTCTATCTGTCCTAGGTAATTTTCAAGGAATTTCTTCAAGATCCAAAGAAGTCATCCTACTATTGTACTCTTCCCTTATCAGATCTATCATTGAATACAATGTCCCCTTTTTATGTACAAATCCAAGCACATTGCTCAAATGGAAAGGCCCCAAAGATATCTAACCTAGAAAATTAAAGGTCTTAAAATCTTTCAACTCTCCTAACCCTCAGCAGCCTACAGGTTGCTGTAATGTTACCTGTGTCTTGTTTTTCAAACCATGTGACACTCAGCTCTGTTTCACCTCCTTTTTCTTCTATAATCCACTGGCACTACAAATACCTGCACTAAGAACTTAAATCTACAACAACAAAAAACAAGACTCCCTGAAGAGTTAGATTCCTAACTTAACATATACCTAGCCTGTGGAATATGTTATCAGTACAGGTTAAAATTAAGTATTACTTTGGCTACCTTTAATGATGATGAGATGGGTAGACACAAATTTACCCCAGGGTTATCATGTATTACCCTGTTGGATTTGGGATGTGGGCACTATTAAGTGCTTGAGAAGAGCGGCAAGAACCTTGTAAGTTTGTTTACTTAAAGGTGCATCTGGCTACTTGTCTTACTATCATCTTATGGTCCCAGGGATTGAATGCCTAGTATGTCCCTCTGTTCCTATAATAAGTGAGAGTTGTTAGGGGTTACTTGACAGATTTCTGTGGCTGATTCATTACAAACTAACATGAAGTCACTGCAGTTTCAATTGCAGTTTCTCAAAATTGTAGCTGAACTGAGAGAAGGAGACCATCAGCGTAGCTACTGATGGGAAGTGATGGTAGGTATTGCTTATGATCATTTAAAAAGATAAAGAACAGGATGGGACCAAAAACAGCTCCCTGGACATCGTCACAAGTAAAATGACCAACATCAGAAAATGTGTTGCTTATACAGACATCCTAAGCTCTGCTACTGAGTTTATTCCTACACTACATGATGGTATTATCTCCAGAGTCTAGTTTCTAAAGTTTTATAGAAAAATATACTGACTGCTGTTTTCATAAACTTGAGTCTTCCTCATTCAGTACGCTGATGATTCCACCATACTCTGCACAGCTCAATCACTACCAGAACTACTTTCAAAAACTCAACAGTCCTTTACTGCAGTTGAATCCTGGCTAAGAAATGCCCAACTCTTTCTTAATCCAAAGAAGACTAAACTAGTTTTCTTTCACCACAAAAACACCTCCCCTGTCACTAATCATTTCAACATCCTTTCATCTGACAACACTGTCATAGAAATAGTGCAGGAAACCAAACTTCTAGGAGTTATCACTGAAAATAAACTTTCATTTGACCCCCATATGCAGCAAAATATAAAGAAAACTCATCAAAAACTGGGACTCATACAGAAACAAACATTTCTTTACTACAGCAACCAAAACTACCCTTGCAAAAACATTTTTACTTCCCTCCCATGTTTACAGTGCCCCTATCCTAACTAAATTACACCCTTGTACCTTAAGCAAGATGGGTGCTGCGGTGGTGGAGCTGCGGTAGCGTTGTCGCCTCACAGTATGACGTTGTCCTGTTCGATTCTCAGCTAGAGCGTGTTCTGTGTGGAGACATGTGTGAATGGGCCTATCTTTGATGAAGGTTGTGCATCAGAGCTGGCAACTTGGCATGTAAAAATCTACTGCCAATCATTAGCGGACCGGAGTTCCACTGTGGCGACCCCTAACCGGGAAAAGCCGAAAGACACAACAACCTTAAGCAAGATGGAACAGTGCTACAACAAAGTTGCTAGGTTTGTCACAAACACTAAATATCACACACACCACTATAAACCATTACTAGAAGTAAATTGGCTTGAACTCCCCAACCAACTTGCCTTTATTCAACTATCTACTTTGCACAACCTTATTTACAAGCCTTCTGCCAGGCCAGTACTAGCCAGTCTAGTGACACCTTACACGCCAAATTGATCCCTACAACCAGAAGACAAAAATCTCTTAGCTATCTCAATGCCCACAAGAAAACCAGGTCACCCTCTGTATTCATACTCTGTCTCTATACTATGGAATTCACTACCTCGAGCTGCCAGGTCTATGCTTGGCCTAACCCATTTCAAAGTCTCTTTAAAAGATCCTCTCTAAAATACATGGTGCTGCTCCTGCATAAAACCTGTCTAATGCTCATCTTTTCCTCTTCTTCCACATTAGCCTCATCCTCCTCTTATGTCACATTTCACTCTCTCACAGACTGCAAGATCCTAAGGCTCTCCTAACTCCTTCTCTGTTTCTGTACCATATCCTTAAACTACTGCTCAGGCTATAATGCCTCTATTCTTAATTCTCTCACTGTCTTTCTGCATCACTAACTTTCTGGCTATTAGTTTCCTAACTGAAACCAGCATTCTATTTTTTCATGCATTATAACAGTCAATGTCATACATAGGATCATAGGCTCATAGCAGGTAACTAGGCTATTATCCCTGAGGCCCTTATAAGCCTAGCCAAGAGTTTAGTACATGTTTAGACAAGTCAGCACCCAAAGCCCCTGTCCAGCAGGGACACAGGTGGAATCCCAGGGGTGTATTTTCTGTTTCCCATCCAGTTATCCAGGTTGTGCTTAAAAAGGGATAATGAGGTACTTTGTTTGCTGTGGAGAGGGTGTCTATTCCACAGATGGGGGAGTCTCTGGGACACAAATCTGTCCAACCAACAAGTCCTATTGATGTCACAGGCCAGGCTGAGGTCGCACATACGGGTTACTTGAGTGAAGCTTGACTTGCAGATATACACTAGTCCCATCAAGACTGGGTCTGAGATTGCTTTGTATGCCTGACAGAGGTCACCTCTGAGGAGTGTGTATGAAACTGAGTAGAGGGACAGGACTTTTAGCCTATCTGTGTATGGTAGATGTTTGAGGCCCTGGATTATCCTGGTAAGGAACCTCTGTGATCTCTCAAGCTGCTGCATGTGCTTTGTGAGGTACATGCCAAAGGGTGTGTTGTACTCAATAACTGGCCTTATAAGGGAAGAATACAGGGATATTATGAACTCTTTGTCCCTGGATTGATACCCTTACTTATGAAGTGGGCTATGTAGAAAGTTTTCCGCACAATGAAAGAAACATGGTGGTTAAAAATCAGGTTGCTATCAACCTAGGTGTCCAAATCCCTCACTACTGATTGTGTATTTAAGACATTGTTATTAATGTGATAATATGTGGGGACATCACTCTCCCCACAGGGGATGATGATGCATTTTTTTGAATTCAGCTTGTGGCTATGTTTCTGGCACCAGCCATTTGTTTGGGTGAGAAGATCCTCTTGGAGGACGTCCACATCACTTGGGGAAATTACCTTGCCCACCTTACAGTCATCTGCAAACTTGGTCAGCCATAGTCCACTGGTTTTAGCCTACACCTCAGAGAAGTATATCCTGAATAACAGAGGCCCAAGACCGATCCCTGGGGTATGCCGCTCGTTATGGGTCTACTGGTTGAGGCAGCTTCCCCTATTTTTATTAGGTGGGTTCTAGCAGTGAGCCAGTTTGCTACCCATCTGGTAACATATGGATTGATGCCTAGTTGACAGAGTTTATCTATTATGCCCGAGTGGGGAATAGTGTTGAAGGCTTTGGCCAGGTCCAGAGGTGGTGTGCACCATCTTCCCCTCATCCATGGCTTTGGTGACTGTCTCAAAGAAGTTGACCAGGTTTAACAGGCATGACCTCCCCTTGACAAAGCCAAATTGTGT
Organism: Protopterus annectens; assembly: GCF_019279795.1. Lineage (NCBI taxonomy): Eukaryota > Metazoa > Chordata > Ceratodontiformes > Protopteridae > Protopterus > Protopterus annectens. Next base: position 769,213,182 of record NC_056725.1, read on the forward strand.
GGGGTTGAGTGTTTGGAGGTTGCCAGTGTCTCTGTTAATGAGGTCCATGATAATCCATTCCATGGCCTTGCAGATCTGGCTAATTAGGCTGATGGGTCTATAATTTCATAGATCGGTAGACTCTCCACCTTTGTGTAAAGGGATGATAGTGGCCATCCTCCACTTGGCTGGGACAAAGCTAGTACTCAGGGCTTTGGTTGAATAGGGTGCCTAATGGTGCTGTAAATTCATGCCTGAGTTCATGTAGGATGCAGCCTGGGATGTAATCGGGTCCCATACAGGATGTATTTTTTGCCTTTGAGAGGGCAGTTCCCTAGAGATAAGGAGTGGGGAGCAGGTACTGGGGATGTCCTGATTTATTGATGGGGGACAGAGGGGAGAAGTTTTCGCTGAATCTGTCAGCCAGTAGATTGGCTATTTCTACAGCATTTGTGTATGTGGTGTCCTTGATCACCAGTTCTGAAGAGATCTAGGTGCTTCCTCTGAGATTGCAGACATATGTGAAGAAGGCCTTATGATTGTCTCTAGTAGATGTGGCCAATTTGGACTTGAAGTTGGCTTTACGGGATTTCATTAGTGCTCTTATTTGCTTGCTCAGGCTAAGGAGAGATTGCTTCCAATTGGGCACCTGCTCCTTCTTGGTCCTGGACTGCAATTTTTTTCCTTTTGTTATATAGTTTATTTATTGCAGATGTCTACCAGAAAAGGTTGCTCTTCCATGCAGAGGATGATTTTGTCCTGTCAGGTATTCCTGATTCCATGCATCTTAAGTATATAAATGGTTGCATAGTACTTTGGTGTAGATTTGGACATTGGTCCAGTTCCTACAGAGGAGGAGGGGCCTGTGAAGCTGTTTATACCATCCCTCAGGAGGTTGTAATCAGCTATGGAGAAGTTTTTTTGTTTGATCCTAGCTAGAGGGGAGCACTACCTACATACTACTTTTTATACACTATCTACTCTTAGGCTATGAATACGGTGAGAGTGACTATAATTGTCTGTAATGTTTTAACTTTATTGAATTGCCTAGATGTGTGGTATATCTTCTAACATCTTATAACATAGTTTATGTTCTTTCAACTTATTTTTGTACAGTATTTCTCATGTCATTTGTATTGTATTGGATTATACTGTATTTCTATTGTACTGTATGTGGAGCTTTTCTCCCCAGGCCTCTGCTGAAAATGGGTTCTGTAGACCTGGTTAGGCCACCCCGGTAAACAAATGTCAAATTTCCCAGAATAATAATAAATAAAGAAATAAATGATTAGATACATTACAAATGATGTATAATGTTTGCAAATAGGAGTGTGTCAGTATGGTTTGTGAGGTAAAATGCTTGCAACTAAGATTGTGTTGGTGTGGTTCGCTTTAATTTATATAAATGTATGATTGCCTATGTCGTAAGTTATGGTTTAATAAAGATGGTTCTTGTTTAAAAAAAAAGTGGCAGGAATTGAATAATTTATGTAACGTTGCTTAGGTTATATGATATATAGCAATATGTGAAGTATAATTTTTGTTAATGTTAATTTAATACAGTTTGATTACTTTTGTATAAATTGAAATTTGCCTGTGTCACAAGTGAAAATTCAATAAAAGTGTTTAAAAAAAAAAAAAGAAAAGAAATTATGCTTAACATCTCTACGGAGTCCATATCTGTTTATGTGATCTAGTATCTGGGAACAGATATGTTTTTTCAAAGATTTTCCTTATTGGGCATATGTTTAATAATGGCTTATAGTTAGGGAGTGATGAACAGGAAGAGACCTAAATAAGTTGGACAATTTCTGCACATTAAGTTGTGAGGAAGCCCTATTGGTGCTAAGAGACAAGTTAAACAAGGTCAGTAATATGAGCTGGTGCAGTTTTAAGGAATACTGTGTGTAAATGACTGAATTTGTTTCCAGCTTTTTTGTATAGCTGCTTAAGCAAGTGTTTTTTTTTTTTAATACTTTCTGGTTGAATTTCCGTAAATGGGAGCATTGAGAACATGTTTTTTAGTATTACAGGTGCTACCAATGTGCTGGAAATGAAATGTAAGTCAATGGAAAGGTGTGACTGCTTTCTGTAGATGTTCTTGGATGTAAGAAACTTTTGTATTTGCAGCCAATGGAAATGGGTAGGAATTACCTCTTACCTTTTTAGCAGAAGAAATCTGGACAAAGCCAAATATAATGGAGGGAAGGGTCAAAAATAGAGACAAACTTTAAATATTGCTCGTATAAACATGGAAAGTTGCTAGAGTAAAAGGTTTTGGATTGTCATGCACATTCTGAAGGATAAGAAGTCTAAAATGAAATGTCTGTTATTATTTGTTGAATTCAGTCCCCACTGAATTGGCAGAAAACCATACATTTTATGAGGAAAACACCAAAAATATATTGCAAAAATCTGGACAATGTGAAAATGTGGACAATTGAGAAGTATGGTAGGAAATATGTATTACTGCATTTTTCCCTCCAATTTTCTCTGTCAGTTAGCTGCCTTCCAGAACTGTTTAGGAGCGTAGGGCTGAAGTTATTTGCTGATTTCAGGGATAAGTAGCATCTGCAGAGATATGAAATAGCATGTACTTTTCCTAAGATCCAAGTTAATTTGGTGAACAGAATTGTTACTGGGTTGCTTTTTCACATTTTCCATGTTACATTCCTTTGCTTAAGTTGGCATTTGATTTCTAAGGTTAACCACCCTGAGCATGTTTTGCCTTTCTGTCTTGCATGTGTACCAAGGAACATAATGTTATGGATTGAAGTTAGCTGATTCATGAGTGCGGTCACTGCTAAATTATGGTCATTCTCCACAAATAATAAGAGTACAAACCATTAATTCTAATAATATTGTATTATTAGTTGTTTTGATTTTGATAGTGTTGTACAGTGGTGGAGCTATTGTTTTAAAAGACCAGTTTGAGGTAGTCACTCACTCTTTGAGAGATTACTGTGATTTATAAGTAATGATGCGCTATATTAATTAATATTAGGTAATTTGGGGAATCACTGGCTATACATGGATTGGGCTGAGCTGGTTGTTTAAATATTTGTTTAAGATCCATTGAGATAGGTAACCTGTTTAGGTACAGGTTAAAATATATGAGCTTTGGCTGGCTAAGATCTACCTGCAATCAACTGGATGTATACGCAAATTTAAGTATACTTTTATCTGCGCTTTTTCATATAGTACTGCCTTTTATTTGTTTTCACTAAATATTAATTGAATTGAATATTGTGGGCTCTGTGTCTCTACAGCTGGTGGCTTTGAAATTGCCTGCCCCACTTGTAAATTTGTATTTGGATACTACTCCTGGGCCCATCTCATTTGCTCACTCAACTGAGTGCAGTGAGATCGTATTCTGATTTCAGGCACACCTACTAGTCCCATCTCTTCAGCCTTATCCACTGTGTACAAAGAGAGCATTTGTGAAGGACGACCCCGTAGCCTCTTAATCCTGCTCTGTTCCTCCCTCAAAAAAAAAAGATATATGTATGTATGTATATATATATATATATATATATATATATATTTATTCAGCTGTTTTTACTGTAACTGCCTTCTAATTTACTGTCTTCTGCACTTGTTTTTAGTCATTTATTAATTTAATTGCATTTATTTAAACTGCATTTGTCATAAGATTGCTACACATTCAAGTGTGCTAGCCTGCACTGCATTTGAATTGTATTTGCTACTGTTTTAGCTGCTTTTCTGTAAAAAAAAATATATATATATATATATATATATATATATATATATATATATATAAAAAAAAATATATATATATATATATATATATATATATATATATATATATATGTATATATTAACCTTGTTTCTTGCCTTTCCTGTAACTAGTCCAGTCCAGATACATACTTGCTGTATCCAGGACTGTTGGTAAGCTTCTGAGCCCCCAAGCCTTTCTGTGTTGGAGGGAAGCCTTCTAGTTTATCAGTGGGAGTGGTAAGCACTAGGTAGCCTATCTACTACAAGAGTAGTGGGTTTTGGCCAAGAAATTGTAGTTTATTGGCCGTTTGGGCAGTTTTTCCATCTCTTTCAACTTTCTGGTTTAAAAGCCTGCATTTGCGTTTGTTGCATGCCTTTCCTGTAACTAGTTTAGTCCAGGTACAGATTTGCTGTATCCAGGACTCTTTGTAAGCTTCTGAGCCCCCAAAGCCTTTCTGTGTTGGAGGGAAGCCTTCTAGCTTATCAGTGGGAGTGATAAGCACTTGGTAGCCTATTTACCACAAGAGGAGTGGGTTTTGGCCCAGAAATTGTAGTTTATTGGCCTTTTGGGCAGTTTTTCCATCTCTTTCAATAAAAGCCTGAGTTTGCGTTTGTTCTCCACCTTTCCTGTAACCAGTCTAGTCCAGGTACAGATTTGCTGTATCCAAGACTCTTTGTAAGCTTCTGAGCCCCCAAAGCCATCTCTGTTAGAGGGAAGCCTTCTAACTTATCAGTGGGAGTGGTAAGTACTAGGTAGCCTATCTGCCACAAGAGGAGTGGCTTTGGCCCAGAAATTGTAGTTTATTGACCATTTGGGCAGTTTTTCCATCTCTTTCAACTTTCTGGTTTAAAAGCCCACATTTGCACTTGTTTCCTGCCTTTCCTGTAACTAGTGTAGTCCAGGTACAGATCTGCTGTATTCAGGACTGTTGGTAAGCTTCTGAGCCCCCCCAAGCCTTTCTGTGTTGGTGGGAAGCCTTCTAGCTTATCAGTGGGAGTGGTAAGCACTGGGTAGCCTATTGACCCAAGAGGAATGGTTCCTGGCCCAGAAATTGTAGCTTATTGGCTGTTTGGGCAGTTTTTTCCATCTCTTTCAACTTTCTGGTTTAAAAGCCCACATTTACGCTTGTTTCCCACCTTTCCTGTAACTAGTCTAGTCCAGATACAGATTTGCTGTATCCAGGACTGTTGGTAAGCTTCTGAGCCCCCCCAAGCCTTTCTGTGTTGGTGGGAAGCCTTCTAGCTTATCAGTGGGAGTGGTAAGCACTGGGTAGCCTATCTTCCACAAGAGGAGTGGTTTCTGGCCTAGAAATTGTAGTTTATTGGCTGTATGGGCAGTTTTTCCATCTCTTTCAACTTTCTGGCTTAAAAGCCTGCATTTGCGCTTGTTCTCCACTTTTCCTGTAACTAGTCTAGTCCAGGTACTGAGCTCCCCAAGCCTTTATGTGTTGGAGGGAAGCCTTCTAGCTCATCAGTGGGAGTGGTAAGCACTAGGTAGCCTATCTACCACAAGAGGAGTGGTTTCTGGCCTGAAATTGTAGTTTATTGGCCATTTGGGTAGTTTTCCATCTCTGACGAAGTCTAGTTTTCAGACGAAAGTGCTCATCTTTGTATCTGTGGTTGTGATATAAAAGTTTATTATTGCCTCAAAATGGTGGCCTGTATTCTTTTATATTTGTCAGTGCTTGGTTTGCATTTTTATATTTGACTTTGAGTGTAGTTTTCCATCTCTTTCAACTTTCTGGTTCAAAAGACTGCATTTGCACTTGTTTCCCGCCTTTTCTGTAACTAGTCTAGTCCAGGTACAGATTTGCTGTATCCAGGACTGTGTGTAAGCTTCTGAGCCCCCCAAGCCTTTCTGTGTTGGAGGGAGGCCTTCTAGATTATCAGTGGGAGTGGAATGGGTTTTGGCCAAGAAATTGTAGTTTATTGGCCGTTTGGGCAGTTTTTCCCATCTCTTTCAACTTTCTGGTTTAAAAGCCTGAGTTTGCGTTTGTTCTCCACCTTTCCTGTAACCGGTCTAGTCCAGGTACAGATCTCCTCTATCCATGACTCTTTGTAAGCTTCTGAGCCCCCAAAGCCTTCTCTGTTGGAGGGAAGTCTTCTAACTTATTGGTGGGAGTGGTAAGTACTAGGTATCCTATCTGCCACAAGAAGAGTGGTTTTTAGCCCAGAAACTGTAGTTTATTGACCATTTGGGCAGTTTTTCCATCTCTTTCAACTTTTTGGTTTAAAAGCCCACATCTGCTCTTGTTTCCCACCTTTCCTGTAACCAGTCTAGTCCAGATACAGATCCAGGACTGTTTGTAAGCTTCCGAGCAGTGCCAAAGTCTGCTCTTCAATTTTTCTTAGATCTGCTATTTCTCTCCTCTCCTGCACTTTTACTAGCTTGTTAGTTTAGCACTTTACCAGACTTCTTGTAGTAATTATTGTAGTACACAAAAGTGTTACCAGCACTAAATGTTCTACAAGGAAACGGCTCCAGTACTTATTAATGTCCAGCCCTCCAGGCATGTCTAAAGGTCAGTTCCATGTGCTTTCTCCTATTAATCTGGTGAACGTGGGCATCCTGAGGCAATGTAGAAACTGCCTCATGTACACCAACAATACTCTCCTCTTACCTCCCAACACTCAGACTTGCGAGAGATGCACTTATATATCCAAATTGGAAGCCACACATTCTCTAGCCAAGACCAGAATAGCTGGTCAAAAGGAGAAGGTCAACACTTGCACCACACCACATGGAATACATAGCCCTCCAGCACACACACCAGCATTGCCTTCACATAAAAACACAAACCACACACCCACCTTCGCAAAGGCTCTCAATAAAAATCTAACCAAACAGCAGAGACCTCCAAGGCAGAAATGCACTCAACCTCCACAACACTAATCACAAGACACATAACTCTCCTAAACAGTGTGCCACTCAACCAAAGCCCCCTGAGGCAAAACAGCATGCCCAACACACTAGTCATAGATGACTCAATAGTGAGGCACACTGATGTCCCACTCACTAGGCTGAATAAGGAGAAAGTAACACTCAGCTGCCTGTCAGATGCCAGGATCCACCACATAATGCACGCACTCAGTCCCTCAACAACAGGTACAAATATGACTCTGTCTTTGTACATGTGGGTGTGAATGACCTGAGAAGTACTTCCCTGGACTCCATGAAAATAGACATGGAGGAATTCTCAGATTATGTAGCCCAGGTGGGTATGACCCCAGCCCTGAGCAGCATACTATCATCACCCAGAATTATACCATAGTACAAGCAGAAAATGAATGATTTCAACAATTGGCTAAGTTTCTGGAGTCATTCTAAGGGGATCCAGTATCTGTCTGCCTGGGATGACATGATTGACAGATATCAATGCTTTGCCAGAGATGGCCTGCATCTGTCACTCCTGGGCTTCTGGATACAGGCCAAGGCTCTTGCCACCCCTATAGTGCCTGTTTTAGGCAGTGTTCCAAAGACCAAATTACCACCATAACAGCTACAAACAAATGCAATTTGAGGGTCATGCTGCTCAATGCTAGAAGTCTAAATCTCAAAAAGTACTCACTCGAAGTACTCCTTAAAATGGAGAACATCGACATTTGTGCTGTAACAGAGACCTGGGTTCAAGGCAAAAGAAAGCACCCCTGCACTACTAGGCTACAACTCATTCCACACCTTTCGGCTCCCGAACTTGGACCGAAGCTCCAATGGTGGTGGTGTTTCCATATTCATAAAGGATGCGCACATGTCTAGACTGGTAGCTCAACATAATGCATCTGAGATACTTCAGGTGCAGCTAACATTGGATAAGACAGCTATTCAGGTTGTAGCCTGCTATAGGTCCCCAACCATGTCCCAAGATTCAGACTCCACATTCCTAAGCACCCTGAAGAATATTAGGGTCCAACCTAACACTCTCATACTGGGTGCGTCAACTACCCCTCCATTAACTGGGAAAATTACTCATGTATCAATACACTTGCCCAATGCTTTCTGGAATTCATTAATTCCAATGCCCTGGACCAGCTCGTTCTTACCCCCACTAGAGGTAGCAACATTCTTGACCTGGTCATTACTAACATGAGAGACTGTTGCTCTACACAAATAGTCAACTCCTCCCTGGTTGGATCAAATCACAAGCTAATCACCTTGGAAATCCACATCCCTCCCACCCCCCAACAAAGGTAATCACCATGAAAAACTTCTCCAAAGCTAATGGGCTTCTAAAAACAGAGGTGGCTAACTTCACGGCACCCATGCAAATGGAGAATAGTTGCATGACTGCCAAATCATACACCAATGCACTGTACGAACACATACACAAATGCATGGATCTCGCCATACCCAGTAGAACTAAGATGTTTTCCTCAAAAAAAGGAAGTTAATCTGGTGATCCCCTGCCAGAAACAAACTACAATAGAAGGAGGAAACTGATGCGGAATAAGGTGAAGTCCCAAGACTGGAAAAACTCCCTTATCAGACTCAACAAAAGGTTGAGATCCCTCATCAAATCCTCTAAAGCTAGCTGTGAAAACAGAATTGTAGCAGATAGTAAAGACAACCACAAGGCCTTCTATAGCTATGTAAAGAATCTCCATGGCAATACCCAGATTTGCTCTGAGCTACTGCACAATGGTATCTCTTATACCGAGCCAACAGATATTGCAAATATACTGGCGGACAGATTCAGTGCTAACTTTACCCCTCAACTCCCCCCAAAGGACCAATCACAATACCAGTAGATTGCCAGACACCCAGTATTACTGCTGCACGGGTTAAAAAAGCACTGTCCAAGGCCAAGACTACAGCTTTTATGGGACCTGACAGTATACCTGGCTGTGTTCTACATGAACTACAGAGTGAACTGGCACCTCACCTGTGTTCCCTGTTAGCACTAGGAACTAAGGTTGGGTGGCATGATGCTAGGGTAATCCTATGGGCTAGGCTTGTAAAGACTCCAGGGCCATTAGCCTAGTACACACCTATGAGCCTATGAACCTATGAACAATAGTATCAAAGTCACATAGAATAACTGTATTTTATGAAAGCTCAGAGAAAAACATAGGTTAGCTGGAAGGGGAATATATTTAAGTGTTATTTCCTAAAGATTTTACCCAGTTGGGACCAGTATCTTCATTTGTAATTCTGTTATCAGTTTCCTGAATGATAATATTAGAATCAGTTTTAGTTTGTAGAAGCATACCCCATCCAGTTCTTTTACCTGGCTTGCTTTCTGTTATAAGGGTATTTTTGTCTTCTAAATAGCTATATGGATTAAAGTTGTTTTTTAGTCATGTTTTAGAGATGGCAAATACATAAGGATTTTCCATAAGAAGAAGGGCATAAGTGCTACTACTGTATGCATTGTATTTACCTTCTTTATGTAGAGAATATGTATTTAGGTAGAATTCTGTGCTGTGGTTTCCTGTGTGTGTAGGGAATAATGAAGTAATGAACTTGTTGTAACGTGTACATTTTAGTTTTTGTTGTATTTGCTAACATGTTTTTATAATTAAGAAAAGTATTTTGATAAGATGAAGTCCTGGGCTGTTGCTTACTGTTTGGGATTAGAATATGGTCTTCAAGAGATAATACTGATGTGAAGAAGGGATGATATTTTTGCTTTGATTTGGGCAGAGAGGTAAAATTTAAAACGAATTGTACTTTGGACAAGGTATGTGTAAATATCACAGCCTGACAGGTTGGTACACGTTAGCATAACTACTTATCCACATATAATTGCATATTTATAAACAGGTTTCTATGACTTCATCAACTTTTCGGAAACTCAAAATTCATATCATTGAGACCATATGATCGATTTTCTGAACAATCGAAATAAAAGAAAAAAAAGCAATCTGCACCCCCACACCCCCTGCAAATTATATATACCAACTCCCTTTTCCCCACTGTAGTGCAGTCTCGGAATTGGTATATAAAATTTGCAGGGTATGTGGGAAGGGGGTGCTGGGGGGCTTGCATTTCTTTTTTTTTTATTTTAACTTTTCAGAAACTCAATCATATGGTCTCGATCATATGAATTTCGAGTTTCCGAAAGCTCAATGAAGTCATATAAATCTGTATAAATGAGTTAAATGCTGCAGATTTTATTTATTTACACTCTTGGTATGTGATTAGCAGTTTATTTACACACACTTTGTGTGCTATTAATGCCATTGGCACTCTCCAAACATGACATATTTATGGTACTCATTAAAATCTAAAGAAAAAGTTTACCTACTACATACCCAAGACATAGACAATGTGACTTCTCCAAAATACCCTAGTACACCCCCTAGTACACCTAAAACAAGACTCTCAAACATTAAACCTACACCCCCTAGTACACCTAAAACAAGACTCTCAAACGTTAAACCTACACCCCCTAGTACACCTAAAACAAGACTCTCAAATGTTAAACCTACACCCCCTAGTACACCTAAAACAAGACTCTCAAACATTAAACCTACACCCCTAGTACACCTAAAACAAGACTCTCAAACATTAAACCTACACCCCTAGTACACCTAAAACAAGACTCTCAAACGTTAAAACTGCACCCCTAGTACACCTAAAACAAGACTCTCAAACGTTAAACCTACACCCCTGGTACACCTAAAACAAGACTCTCAAACGTTAAACCTACACCTCCTAGTACACCTAAAACAAGACTCTCAAACGTTAAACCTACACTCCTAGTACACCTAAAACAAGACTCTCAAACGTTAAACCTACACTCCTAGTACACCTAAAACAAGACTCTCAAACGTTAAACCTACACTCCTAGTACACCTAAAACAAGACTCTCAAACATTAAACCTACACCCCCTAGTACACCTAAAACAAGACTCTCAAACATTAAACCTACACTCCTAGTACACCTAAAACAAGACTCTCAAACGTTAAACCTGCACTTATTTTAAGTGAACAAAGGAAAATGAAAACAGGGACCATATTTCCCCTTCATTTCCATTTCCATTATATACTCCTCACAAAATACTCAAACACAGTACCCACAAAACAGCATTGCGATCTAAATCAATACCTTATAAATTAAATTCACTTATTAGAATTAAATTAAGTGAATTAAAAAGAATAAAAATATGATCTCAGCTAGGTAGTTAAAAAAATAATACCAACAAAAACCACAGTGTTATCTGGAGAAATGACAAACAAAAGAAATAAAAAATAATTACACTATGAAAATGCCCTCTTTAAACAACTAAAATGTGTCACATAAATGCACTGTCATTACAAATAAAGATTTAAATTTATCACTGAAATGGAATACAAAGCCATTCATAAGACACTCTAATCATTAAAACACATGGAAACTGCCTAAATTCCAAGTCATCTTTATGGCAAAAGGAGTTATAGCCCCGAGTAAGACTCAGATGTTCCAAGACCATGAGACAATTTGGCTGCTGAAAGAGCTGATGAGAGGGGACAGAAGTGGGCAACTGAAACTGACTCATCCTGCGGTTTTCCAATCGTATGTACTACCAGCACCTAACTATGGAGCAGGTACATGGCAGGCAGTGGTCTGTACTGGGTGCATGTTTTTGCTCTTGCCAAGCTCTCACTACAGAATTCAAGGAGCATGGATATGTCGGGTCTACCTGATTTCACCGAAAGCTTGAAACACCGACAATGAGAACACCTACACCGGAAGATCGACAATGGAGAAGACCAGAAGTTGAAAATCCCGATGCTGAGAACACCGACATGTTAAGGTAAGTGTGCAGTGGGGACAGACGTTAGGGTCAGGGTGCGGGTAAGGTAAGCGTGTGATAGTGACGGACATTAGGGTTAGGGTGCGGGTAAGGTAAGTGTGCGATAGTGACAGATTTTAGGTTTAGGGGTGGGTTAAGTGAGTTAGGGTTAGGGTGCGAGTAAGGTAAGCGTGCGATAGTGACGGACTTTAGGGTTAGGGGAGGATTAAGTGAGTTAAGGTTAGGGTACAGGTAAGGTAAGTGTGTGATAGTGACAGACTTAAGGGTTAGGGGCGGATTAAGTGAGTTAGGGTTAGGGTGCGGGTAAAGTAAGTGTGCGACAGTGATGGACCTTAGGGTTAGGGTTTGGGTTAAGTTTAATGCATAGATAGTTGTGTATGTAAGGTTTAGTGTAGGTTTGTAAGGTGTTTGGTGTGCTTGTGTTGTGTGTGTGTTTTTCAGAAAAGGTATTTGTTTTGTTGATTGTCGGGATTGTGGTTTGTCGGACATGTGAAGTTTCGTGTTTTTGAACTATCGGTTTTGCGGTGTCAGTTATTTCACTGTCAGTGTTTTGGTGTGTCGGCGTTATCAGGTAGACCATGCATCAGAAGCATGGCACAGTAAGTCATTTTGTTTTGCACTTTTTGGTTCCCTGCTGCCTGCTGGCCATCATGCTTGCTTTCTGTCAGCTGGCCAATTGATTTCCCCTCACTGTGACAAGAACAAACTGATACAAGCTACCCTTAAGGCAGCCATCAAGTTTTTTTTTTTTTTTTTTTTTTGCTGTTAGGCCTCTAATCCCCTTGCACATGCCCAGTGAGTATTCCTAGGAGAGCATATAATAGGCATAGAAAAAGACTGCCAAACACTTCCATGGGTGATGTAGGCGTGCAATTGATCCCACCTGCTAAGATGAGCATATCACACATGTTTCTTTGGTTTCTACCAGTGAAATTGGTACACTTTGTATTCTCTGGACATGTACCACACCCTGCTGCTCTTCTGAGGGAGAGACAGTTGGGAAAAGCCTCTTTAATCCTTCCTTTCCCCCTTCCAGTTTCAGTACGTGCCTGCCCTGCAGTAGAATAAGGGTTGCCTGTGTCATAGTCAGGGCCAATGGGGCTGGCTGTGACCGGCTATCATGGTGATGTCAGTGTGCTTGCTGGCCACTAGGGGTAGGTTTAGACTATAGCAGAAACTCCCTGAACTGTGCATTGTAGTGACATGATTTTTGGGGTGGAGTGCTAGGTAGTTTCGTAGCTTGTGGACAATTGTGGTCCTCCCTTAAATGTGTGATACCTGATGATAAGGCTGTTGAGATGAGGGTGATACTGTTATAGGTCAATATGAGGAAGTGTAGACCCAGGAGAATGGAACAATTACCTTCCACAGTTGCCTGGATGAAGGGCTTCCGTGTCCATGTCTCCACCTCCATTTTTGGTTTCAAAGGAGTTGTGATGTATTGGTGGACATGAATGGACTTAACAAGGCAAAATTAAATTCAGAGGAGTTGGTGTATGATGCATAAAATACCATGAAGTATATGTTTAGGGGAATGAGTTTCAGGATGGATGTAACTTATTAGCTAAACCAACACTGAAAGACATTTCATGCATCACTCACCAGACTCCCATGTATTCCACACTTTTTGTTGAAATTAAAAGTTCTACTGATTAATGATGCATTTTATTTTCTGTGTATGAATACTTTTAATGACAAAATTCTTTCTTTATACACTCCTTTTTATAGATGTTGATTTTGTACAGCTTATACAGTAAGAAATGCTGGTGGAAAGATCATCTCTTTGAGCAGCTTTTCTGTGTTTCTTGAAAATGCTGAATTTTACCTTGAGGCAATATCTGTTTCCTGGAAATGTTAGAGGTTTATGGGAACAAATATAAATGAAATGTTAAACCAGAAATCTTATGTTTCTGTGATGTATATTAAGGGAAATTTTCTGGACGATATGATATATATTGAGAAAAACTTTTGTCAAAGAAGATAAGGCTCATCCTTATAATGTTAAATTTATGTAAGTTATAATTTAGCTGAATAATGGACATGAGTCATTTCTTATATAATACTATTTGCTACAGTTGTTTGATTCTTCTAGACAAGGATATTGAAAATCATCATAAGTGGAGAGACAGTCTTGTGGTGTTGTAAAGACACAATATAGCTCCACTCTTTCCAGTTTTCTAAGGTGGCTGTTATATGTCCCATCGTATCATTGTTTGGCCCATTTCTGAGTTATTCATATTGAAAACATAAGGGCTAAAAACTATCATGGGAATGTAAGGTCAGGCTTCTTAAGATACTTGGAGATCAATAACCAAGGAAGTACCTATAAACTTATAAATTATAAGAGATGGCTTTGTCCCCAGTTTAAGCTATAGCAGTTCCTCTGTCAAAGGACTGAAATATCATAGCAGATTATCTGGTCACATTTTACATTAGCTGATGAATGGAATAAAATCCACAACACTTGCTCAGTCTAGGAATTCTGGAGATGATGCACTTCACTTCCTGCTTAGCTCCTGAATTTCTGGAAAATGCAGGATGCTGTCTCTTTGAGTTTGATGGGCAGCCTGCTTTTTGCAGCCCCTCCTCAAGTTTCCTATGTCAAGGGCCACTTAAAGATCATACAAACTGATGTACTTTCAATTCTTGTTGCTTTTTGTTGATGAAGGATGCCATGACTCTTACTGTTAGACAGTAACATTGCCATCCATGGTAGGGTTCTGCACCCCTTTTATCACAGTCTTAATCTGCAGTATGATTGCTTCTTTTTATACTTAATAGGGATTTATTTTCTTCAGAATTGAGGTAGGTCACTTGCATCTATTGCACAGAGGATATGGAGCATTTAATGTGATCCAAGTGACTGGGCTATGATTAGTAGCCACAGGTCTGTAGAAATCTGGTGGGGGGGAGCTGAAGCGGTGTGGCCCATTTTTCTGTTGGACAGGGTTTGTCTGCTCTCTTGGCCAAGCTGGGTGGCATGATCTCCCCAACACCCGACAGAGACTGGTGGAATGGCTACTAGTGTTCCAGGGTTGGGTGAGAGGCAGGATTACTTAGAGGGAATACCCCATGCAGAAGAGAGGGGGACATCTTCCTTGGATAGTCCATTGCCACACATCTTTCCAGCATCTAGCTGAGTGTGTTCAGGTAGGGCCACAGAGAATAGAAAATATAGGAGCCACCTGTGATGGCTGTCTAAATGAAGGTCCCTCTTAACTGATCCTTGGTCCAATGAAAGGTAATAAATGGGCCATCTGGTCATAAAAGGGCTGATGGTCAACATACAGCAGGAGTAAACAGATGTAAAAAAAAAAAAGAGAGAGAATCCAAATAAGTTGCAAACAGGAAATACTCTCAATCTGCTGTTAGCAAGAAAGTCTGTCCCCATTACAGCCACCTTTTCTATGAAGTGATTAGCCACCTTACTCATTCATTGAACTAATTTTTCAACTTGCCTGGACTAGTTTTACTATTACAGTTATTACCAAAGTCCTCATAAGTATAGAGACTTTCATAAGGACATGGCATTGTTTTCTTCTACATTCCTTTCTTTATGCCAAAACTGATATCTGCTATTGCCCTAAATTAGAAGACTGACTTGCCATCTGCCATCTTCTTCAAAAATCATGGAAGGAAGTTTTAACAGTTTATGGGCCATTTCTAATCAGCTGGGTGATTTTATTTTTGAGGATCAAAGACGTCAAGAATTTTTTATTTCTATTTTTTTTTTCTTTGTTACATGTAATAAATTAGGGGCTTCTGTGGACAAACAAACATTTCTAATTGGCTTTCAAAATTCATTGGGTTTTGCTAAGATTCTGCTAGCAAATTTTATGGGGCACAGATGGAATGCATTTTACTGGGACAGCAAATGTTTCAGTATCCTGCAGCACATAGCTGTGTGTTCGTGATCTGTGAAGCAGTGACTTGATCAACTTTAATGGCTTCCAAATATAATAGATGTGACTACAGTCTAAAGCTGTTTTTGTCGGTGGCAGGAATTGAGTCACAATGCAGTCCTGCATGGGAATTTGGATTAAGTCTCAACCCATTGTACAGATATATGCTTGTTATTTTAATCTAAAGGTATTGATAGTAAAGAGCCAGAAATTATAGAAGAAAAGTGCTTACAGATCTTCCTACAGATTTTTTTGACCTGGCTGAAACTTTTATTTTATTTCATTTATTTTTTTAACAGATTTATTGAATTATCACTTAAGACATAGGCAAACATAGATTTACATAAAAGAAAGCAAACCATAGTAATGTATTCCAAGCTGCAAACCATATACATCACATATATTCTTTTGTATATTTATCATGAATTCGACATTACATAACTTGATCAATTGCTGACTTCTCTTAAACCTCAGTCAGCCTCCAAAACATTATTCTGCATGCATTGCTCCCACAGTATCATATTTTTCTAAGAAATTTGCTCCTACACTTTTCTAAAAAGCCCACTTCCAGTTCTTTTAACTCTGTTATAATATTCAGTACTTCAGATACACTTGGTTTAGACTTTGATTTCCATTTTCTAGTAATTGCTTTTTGGCAAAAAAGCAGAATTAAACTTAACAAGGCCTTAAGAACCTGTATCCCAGCTCAAAAAAAATAATTTCCTCAGTTACATACATTTGCTCACCCAATATTTCTGATAGAGTATTCTGTAGGGAATTTTTATTGACAACTCATTACACTCCCAAAACATATGTTCCTAGTTACCTCTTTCCTCCCCATCACACCCCCAGCATTTGTCAACTACTTGAGGAAAACTCTTTGGAGTCTGCCTGGGATATAAAAATACCTATACAAACACTTCCAAGCAAAAATCCTAAATCTTCTATAATTTGTTGCATATTTGAGAGCCATACATATGTCCTCCCATTGTTTTCTTGTGACTTGCTTATCTAGTCTCTATTTCCAGTATGTTCTAACCCCCTCTGATTGTTTCCTGTAGTTATCATGCAATATAATTATTTATATGCCCTACTCATTATCCCCCTTTTATCAGCAGATTCTTTCTAGACTCATTTAAAAAGTCTACCAGAGCAGGTCTTTCACTTAGGATTCCCCTATCCCTTTCTCTTTGCCTACAATCAATATCAATCCCTGATAGGGAAGGCAGTGTCTAGTCTCCATTCCAACTGTCTTCTTGGCCTCTTCCCATTCTGTTACCTTCCCTCTCTAGTTATTTGCTCCCAATACCTTGGTTCTTTTGCCAGTTTTCTCCAGGAAATTCCAGCCCCCTTTGCCTATTCTCTTTGCCACTAATTACAGTCACCCCCATCTGCAAAATCTACTTTCTCCATTCTTGTGTTGGCTTAGTTCTTAGAATACTTTCTGCTACTTTATGAATATAATATTCTGTGTGGTTTTTGTTATTCCCCTTCAGGATCTGCATCCAAAATCTCACACTCTCCTTGATTTCTTGAATTTCTCCTTTGCTTTATTGTTATACCCTTACACTTTGAATTACAGCTTTCTGCTTGTGTTATGTACATGAACCTTAACTATGTAGCTCTAAAGTACCCCTTCAAATCAGGCAATTCTTATCCAGTTTGTTTTACTGGAAGGATCAACTTATCCCAACTGAACCCTGCCCTTTCTCCTCCCAGATAAAATCCTTAAACTCTTTATTAATTACTATCCACAACTTCTCTTCTGGTTGATAAAAATATACCTGACCTGTATATAAATTTAAAGCAACTAAAACATTTTTACTGCTTGTACATTGCTATTCATATCTATAAAGAATAGCGTCCACTTTCTCAGTTTTTGTATTATCTCTTGTTTACTCTCTTCCCACATATCCTTAGCTGCTATCCAGAATCCTTTTTACTCCATACACCTAAATATTTCATTTTTTCATGTCCCCATAAATATGGATATTGCTTGACAAATTTGTGTGTGGGCACTTGGTTTACAGCTATAGCCTTTGTTTTGTCTTCATTAATTTTATATCCCCAAAAGAGTTGAAACTTGTCACAAAGGAGCCCTCCCACTTTAATTTTTGCCTCCAATCCCTCATATATGCTCCTAATTAAATTATTATCACATCAAGGATTGCAATGCTTCCATTCCCTACTCATAAAAGCCCAGCTTACTCTGCTGAATGCTTTTTCTGTCCATCAAGACACACCAACAACAGCAGTATTTTCTTGCAATCTGCTTTCTCAGGATCATCGTTGTTCTATGAATGTTGTCAAATGCTTGCCTCCACTTCACAAAGCCACATTGATCCACATCTATCGATGTTGGCAACATCTTTACCATTTTTAGCCACTATAAACATAAACACTTTATAATCATGGTTTATAATTGAAATGGTCCTATATGAAGCAGAATCTGATAGATCTTTAGTGTCTGTAGGTATTACAGCCATGACAGTTTTCTTCCAGGATGGTGGTGCTTCCTATACATTTAAAATACTGTTAATAAAACCATCCATATTTTTACCACTTTCTTCCCTCCTAGCTTCCAAACTTCCACAGTAATACCATCTATCCCTGGAGACTTTCCTGCAGATTGATTATATGTTACCATTTTGTCTCATCTCCATCTGTCTTAACTATTACTTGTTAAGCCTCATGTACATCTATCCTAGGCATACTGAAGTCTTCCATAAATATTTATGTTTATGCTCTTTCTTGATTGTCACATTTCTCTGCTTTATACACATTTTCATAATATTTCTGAAATATCTCACCTCTACAGGGTCTGTGGTGATTTTTCTTGTTATAGCCTCCCTAAGTTTGGCAACAACCCTTTCCACTTTCTGCTTCCTAAGTCATTGTGCTAAAAGTTTTTGTGCTCTAGAGTTATCAGAAGAACAGACCCTTAACAGCAACCCCTTTAAACTCAGGCATATTATCCAGAGATTCCCTTATTTTCTCTTCAGTACTCTGCAGTTGTGCTTGTTCTTATACTGTGAGATTCCCCTTATTCTATAATGCTTTAACCTTTGTCAGCTCTTCTAAATAATTTCCATTACTTCTTAACCATCTTTATTTTTTCTTTTATTTCTACCCTATTCTTCAACTCTACTTTCATTTTATCTCACTCCCTAGCTATAACTTCTAAAAAAACTCTGTCTTCACTAGTAACTCGCAAATAATTTCTACTACCCATTCCTCAAATCCCTTGTTTTTAACAAGGGGGAGTGCCATTGTCTCATTTTTACATTACCCTGCATTTTATCTTAGTAGTTATTGGTGCATGATCTGAAATAGTTATTGGATATGTAACAAAGCTCTAAAATTAAATGTACGTGTTCCTGTGAAATAAACTTCTGTTTGGTCTAGCCTAGTTATTGCACCTTGGAAAATGATATGTCTACTACTGATTTCACATCTTCAAATATTTTCATAAATTTCTTCAGAAATGTACCTTTTGTTATGGTTTCTTCTAGGTCCTCCAGATACATCATCACTGCTGCTAATTCCATTCCATTCCCCACCTATAAGTAATATTTCCTGCTGAAAGCTGATTATTTCCCCCCAAATTGTATTAACTTCCATAATAGCAGTTTTAGGTGCATAAATACATATTAGCATAATCCTCCTCCCTTGCCACTAGCCCCTTACTACAACAAATCTGCCATCATTATCTTTTTCCCTCTTCTTTCACTATTGGAGTTCCTCTAACAATTAGTATAAGTATTCCACTTTACCTTTATCCTTGATACTCTGCTGAATATCCCTCATGAAATTCATTTTTTTATCAAGTTCACGTGTTTATTTCTTTCCAAGTGTGCCTCCTGTAGCATTGCTAATTGCATTCTGCATTTCTTAATATAATTCAATATACATTTAAAACAATATGTTTAGTGTAGCCATTATGATAAGAAGTCATCATTCCCACCTATTATATATGCTAGCTTTTTTAAATGTCTATTTCCATCTTTTGTGTTACATGCATCCACTAATGATTGGCAGGTTGATCTTTTATACAGTTGTTTCTTGTCATCTCCATTTGAATCTAGGTCACATTTTACAAGAATTTTTGTTTTAATGAAAACCTTCAAGCAAAAAACAACCACCCCCCTAGAACACCCCCAGAACCTATTAACTTAAAACAAACACACAAACCTGTGTACATCATCAAATAATGAAGTTTAACCCTCCTGATGGGAACAAATGTTCTAAATCAACAGCTACACACACACACACACACACACACACACACACACACACACACACACACACACATGCAAAATCTAACCTAAAATGAAAGTTATCCATGCTAAGACGCCTGTTACAATCTGTGCTCCTACTTACAATAACTGCTATCTGCTGATGTCTTATTTTTATTCCCCTCCCAGATATGAAAAAACAGCTTGCATGTTTTCAGAAAACATTAACCTCTAGCCTTAAATAAAAGTGCTCTGGCTTTTTTATTGCATACCAGTCAGCTTGTCTCTATGTAAACCTAAGAACATCTGCCCTCAGCTACAGACTTCTCAAACTGAACATTTATTTGTTAATGGAAAACTTTTCATTACATTCATTGTTCTCTTATTTACTTGCTTACACTAAAAAAATTGTTATTAGATTAAGACCAGGGCCTTAATCAAGACATTTACTTATGAAAAATTAAGAGAAAACATATCAACTCTACATATATTATAATCTGTGCACTTTTACACCTCATCTGCCACCTCAATGAC
>NC_056725.1:769238306-769293306 GCF_019279795.1 Protopterus annectens
TTTTTTTTTATAATTTAAACAGTAAAATAAATCAAAGAATAAGAAAAGCTAAGTCTAATGGGCATATGTTTAAGGACCACTTGTAGTTGGGGATGCTGTTAGCCAATCATGTAGGGCCCTGATAAGCAAAGGAGTAAATCCCAGAGGTTTTAAACCATTCCTTTGGAATTACTATCAGCCCCTGCTAGGTGGAACACAGGGCCAATGATGTACCCAATAACAGCTCAAGAAGTCATGCAGATTGGGGACTGAAGTCATGATGGGTAACGTAGGCCAAAGACAGCACTTCAAAGGTAATTTACTGTCCAAGAGATAGCAAGTGCAATTTATATAAGACTAGCATTGTATGTTGGTATTTCAAAACCCCTCATAAGTGGCTGATCAAAATGTTATTATTTGCAGGCATCTAGATCTAAATCAGGTTTGTCCAGGTGCACAACATTGTAGTATTCCAACTGGAAAGAGACAAGTTATGTATCACATATGGAATTTATCTGCCAGAGCTACCATTACTGAGCTATTTGGCTAAGTTTAAATGTGAATCAAGTTAGAAAAAAAGTTGTTCTCACAGTTATGAGAAACTATTTGTCCTTTATTTACTATGGTACAGTGATATTCCCTTTGGATAATAAAATAATAAACACATTTTATTTAAAGTGGTCTGGAATAGGTTTGTGTTATTTGTTGAATTGAGTAACTAGGGAGAAAACATATTTTAATCACGGAATGAGCACCCCTTTGACTATTGAAGTCTTGGATTCAGGGTGAAATGCTTTGAAATGGAGTATCACGCCTCAAGTTTTGATAGGACTTTTCCAACTAATTGATCACTATGACATGTGAAGCTATGTGTTAGGTCAAGTAAAAGTCCAAAGTATAGAAGGGAGGACTGATGAGCTATCTTATTCATATTTTGTCAAAATATTCATAGTATTGCAAAGTTTTAAGTTTTGATGGGTACCAAATACCACCAGAACAGATTTAGTAGGATTCAAGTGGAGCTTGTTGTGAGAAGAGATAATTGCAGACAGAAGTGAAATAAATGCAGAGTTGTTTTGACTTTACTGAAATTGTTAGAAGGAAAATATTGAAGGATGTTGTCAGTGTAAATGGATAATGGAATCATGGGTAACTGAAGTGGTGATATCATTAATGAAGAGAGAGAGAGAAGTATGGGGCCAATAACTGAGAACCTTGAGTGACTGCAGCAGAAAAGGTCCCCGTACAGAAGAATTGGCCATTATTTAAAATGTCAGTGGTCCTATTAGGCAGGTCATTTGAGAGTTAGTTAATCATATCTGTGCTAAAGCTTAACATTTGAAGTTTTGTAGTAGAAGTTGTTGGTTCATTCTCCCAAATGTCATTTAAATCAATACAAATTCCTGCACAATAGTGTAGCTTTTCCATGCTAGCATAGATAAACTTGGTAATGTACAGAGCAGTAAAAGCTTTGCGACTATAGGAAAAACCATGTTGTGTATCAATAAGCAAAAAACATGAGAAGTGATATATTCCATAGTCTGATGATAAAGTACCCTTAAAACATGTTTGTATTAGAACGGAGTACGAAGATGTGGCCGAACCTTTGTGGACCACAACAGAGGTGAACCTTTGGGAGGGGAAAGTATAGGGTCATGTTTAAATTGAGTCAGGATAATACCTGATGTGACCTATAGGTTGTAAATGTCTACTGGGAGGATGTTGAAATGTTTTTGTTTTCAAGTTTTACGAAGTGAAGGTGCCATGCATTTGTACTAGGGTTGTGTTCATTATCTAGTCTGTACATTAAGTACTTTACTGTTTTAATGGTGACATGTTTAAAATAAAGTTGATAAAATTGAGGATTAAAAGAGCTTAGGAGCTTGTATGGGTCTGATGAGGAAAATATTGCATATGCAAGGTTGAGAGGATCTTAAAAAGGTGATCTATAAAGAGATGACACTGAATAAATAGGAGGTACAGGAGCATGTCATCAGCACAGTAGTGTTAATGCAAACTTGTTGGATGTATAATGTCTCTGAAAGGAAACAACCAACAGTGAACAATAAGGTACAGAGAATAGAGCCCTGAGGACCCCTCAGTCAAGAGGTGGGAGGCTGAAGAGTTGACTGCAGAGGCCACCCTTTGTGTGTGACCACATAGGCAGAAGACAGACCGGTCTAGCATGACACCCATGATTTCATATTAATGCTCAAACCACACCCACAAGCTTAATGATCCACTGTACCGAATGTGGAAGAGAGCTCAGGAAGGCCCAAACTGGAATAATTATTTTGAATGACATGATTATTAAAGATTCTAGGTAAAGATGTTTCAGTACTGTATCTCTCCTGAAACCTGGACTGGAAAGTATCAGTATATTATATCTCAGATGCACTGAGAGCAACAAATACACTACTTTGCCACAAACTTTACTAAGAAAGGGAACGTTCAAGACAGACCTGTAGTTACACATATTGTTGTGATCAAGGCCTAGCTTTCTGAGAACTGGAGTTATCAGTGCCTCTTTTGGTTAATGGTAGAAATACCCCAGCCACCAGACAGGTGAGAGCAATCTATTAAAAGACTGAACCCAAGACTTCCAGACAGTTTGCCCCCCACCCCCACCCCGTTCACATACTGAACACAAGAAAACTAGACAGTTTACCTTTTGCAATGGCTTGTGGCAAGGGAGCAAAAATGACATTTTTTTTAATAGAGAGTTGGTAAACATTGCTAAGTCTTGTTAGCCAAGAAAGAACTGCCTTTTCAATGTTGCATGTGTATTTCTAGTCTTACTAAAGGAAATAAAAAATAAGGAAAAAGCAAAAGCATGGAGAATGATGTAGAAGGTGTGTTGCAGTGAGGAGAAATGAAAGAAATGAGTGGGAACAGATGGGAGAAGTGATCAGATGGAATATAGAACTAAGGAAGATGGGAAGACTAGAGATGGCGGAATTGTGACTGGATGTCCTAAACTTTATATGAAGAGATAAATTGTAAGAAAATAAGAACTGTGGAAAAATGAGTGAAGCCTGGATAAGGATGAAGAATAGACTGCTTAAAGAATTACAAAAAATGGAGAAAGAAGGGACAGTGGAGCTGTATATCAGGTTAGACAAGACAGAACAGAAACAGCAGCCAGAATAAATGAGTGAACTAATGATGAAAATGAAGGAAAAACTGCTGGGAAATTCCTAGCATGGGTCACGACAGAAGAGAGGCGGTAACGGTAAATAATAGAATGTATGGAAGATTATGAGATAACTTCAGCAAGCATCAATAAGCCTTGAACAAAATAAATAGGAGTTTTCTTAAACACTTTATAGCAGAGCATTAGGGTTGTTGGTATGGACAGCAAGAAAGAAATGGGTTGGGAAGCAATTCCAAAACCAGGAGATACTGAGGAAAAAAGTAGGAGATAAGCACCACCATAAAATGTACGATAACAGAGAAAGTAGTATGAAAGGATGGCCCACCAATTGAGTTTTATAAGAGTTACTGATAATATTGTGCAGAACATTCAAAACAGTTAGAAAAGGAGGCTACAACATCCTCTTTGCAGGCAACACTAGTGTTATTTAAGAAGGACTTGGACAATTGACCTTTGGAAACAACAGACCAAGTTCCTTCAGTGTTGATGCAACAATGTTAGCAAGAAATTATAAATACTGATACAGGGAGAATAAAGGAAAATATTTAGTGGTTATAAAGGTGATTCAAAGAAACAATGGAAATCTGTCAGAGGACAGTAAATGGAGCTGCATTTAATTATTTTATTATATGAAAACTGTATGAATCTGCAAAATGTGCTTATTATTTGGTTTAATGAAATGCATTGTCAATGGGGATCACTTGGAAAATTTGTGAGCAACTTACATACAGATCATAAAATAAAATTATGGTACATGTTGTATCTATGGTGCAGAGGGTTAAAGCCATGACTGCAGCCCCAGTGGCCTTCATTTAGCCAGGGAGACCAAGTGTTGCAGGAGTTAGCTGAGGAGATGAAAGTGAATGAATATCACGTCAACCATCCTAAGGAGAATGAATGGAACCAGTGCAGTCCCTGAAACACTACCACCTTATTGGGGCTAGGTTAAAAAAGCAGTACTCAAGATGCCATGTAGAAGTGTCGCTGAATATTGGTTTGTGTGCTTAAGCATACATGCACCACTGAACAGTTTTAAAGGATCTTGTTCTTGTTGTGTCCATTGGTCATCACAGGTAGTACAATGGTTATAAGCTACCCAGAATCCTCATAACCCCCACTGGGTGATGCTTAGGACCCATGTTTCTTGCCTCCTTCTCCTGGTATCCTCCAATACTAGGAAAGAGGGAAGAATGAGTAAGCCAGTAGGAGCTGCAGGCTTAATTGTTCCAGAGATGGAAGGAAGAAAAGGATCCAGAAATAAAGTTATGGTAAATGACTAATTGTACTTTTGTAATATTCAAATTGTCAATTGGGTCTATATCAAAATTCCAAACATAGAAAACACTGAATGTCAAAACGTCGAACCCAAACCATCGAATGTTGAAAATAGCGAAGCCCCAGAACATCAAAATCTTACCTAGGGCAAGATTTTGATGGACCGTTCTGTGGCTTCGCTATTTCCTCCACTGTGGTGCGAGAGTTACGGACCTTAGGGTTAGGGTGCAGGTTAAGGTAAGTGGATAGCTAGTAATGTATGTATGGTGCAGTAAAACTTTGGTTGCAATCATAATTTTGGCCAGTAGATGGCAATATTTCCTTTTTTATAATGCATACAATTAATTTAATGTGTCTATGATAATATATTTATTCTTCACACATTAAATATAAATGAAATTATTTATTTATATATTTTAAATATTTTAATCAATTGTATTATGAGTTTTATTTTATGTTCAGAAAGTTTTTTAAAAGGAAAAGTGCAATATTCACGGGGTCGTATATTAAATTTGAGTTTGTGGAAATGTCATTGTTTTTTTTAAATTTCATGCTCAATTTGTATTGGTTGATTTTTTAATTAATGTATAAATGGCTTAATTGAAAGTAACACTGGTCATCTGAGGAAGTCTGATTTACTGAGACAAAAACGCGTGTACTGCAAAGGCATTTATGTGTGCTTATCACTTGTGAAGTTTTGTTTGTATTTGGAATAAATTCAGCTTAGAAAACTACCTCGGTGTTTTACTGTACACTACAGGCACTTTTTTTTTTTTTTTAAATATTTTTATTCATTTCCAAAAACAAGAAAACATGAATGCAGGTTATTTATGACAATGAAGTATTTACAAATTATTTAAAAAGGTAGGCTAAAACCTCTAAACAGATATCAACCATTAAAACCAAAATAAAGTATTTACAAGGGTGTCTATTGTTGACATATAATTGACTTTCTATACAATTGTTTCCTGATTATAATCTGCTGCAGTCATTATTCTCCAGTATTTCAGTTACTTTTTGCCATGCTACGTATAATGATGTAGTTCTTTCAGTTCTTCCTTTAATAGTGTTCATTTCCAATTGCGATACTGCTGACACCATATTCATGAATTGCTTAAAAGTTGGAGAAGCTTTGGATTTCTGGTTTGATGTAATGTTCTTCCTTGCAATAGCTAGGAGAGTCCATAAGATTACATATTTTGTTCTTGGCACAGTCGGGTACAGGTGCATTAAACAAAATAATAGAATTGGAAATCTGGAATTTATCACTGAATACCATTTGCAGAAAATAATTTATTTTATCCCAATATGGTTTAATCAAATGGCATTCGTAGAACATATGTTGCCAGTCTGCTTTTATTGATAAATCACATCTCCAGCAGCCAATATTTTTCTTAAAAATAAGTTCCATTTTATGAGGGGTTCCATAAGATCTGTGTATGAATTGCCATGTAAAAAGTCTCCAATGTAATGAAAGTGATGTCTGCTTTGGAGAGAGACGAATTAGTTTTTTATCTCTGTCATTTGGCACATGTCCATTAAGTGATATATAATAATTCCATATTTTGTCATTATTATGCATTTTTATTTTTTTGTTTGTTTTATAAGTATCCCTTTCCAGTAATGGGTTGATTCATTAGTAATATTATATGTTCTATAAGGTTAGGAACATTATGTCTTATTGATGGTTGCATTGTTTCTTGTTTGCTTAATATATACTGTCTTAATTCTTGTACATGTAACCACGAACTATCTTCCATATTTAATTTCTGTTTAATCTGGTCTATTGTCAGAGGATTTCCAGAGTTTAGCAATTGATGCCAATATATTAATCCCTTTTCTTTAAACATGTTGACTACTTCCATATTAAATGTTATTATATTACCTTGTGTATACGCTACTGGATATAAAAGAAATGACCATGCTTTAATATCAGGATTGCTATTAATAAGATTTTGGAAAATTTTTAATGTATACGTAATGTATTTGGAACTTATATTTTTATTCTTATGTATCATCATATATTCCTTCATCAGCCATAGAAAATTGTTTGGTATGAAATCTGTATACTTATTTGCTACTACAAATCCTGATTTTAACCAGATACTCTCATGAACTAGCTTCCATTTTGATGTATATTTTGTATTTAGCCATAATGATATTGTTTTAATAATGGATGAATGCAAATATATTTCTATGTCTGGTAAACCTATGCCTTCTATATCCCAATCATCTAGATGATACTTCATAGCTATCCTTGTTTTTTTTGGATACCATAGGAATCTTACCATTAAATCATTTAATTGTTTTAGGTGCGATTTAGCTGGTGGCAAAGAACAAGCTTGTATGACATAAAGAATTTTTGGAAATATGATAATTTTAATTATATAAAGCCTTTCTTCCATTGAAAAGAAGAATTTATTCCATCTTTGTATTAGATTTTTAATATTATTTAAGGTCTCTTTATAATTTGTTTCAATTGTAGTATCTAGGTTGTTAGTTATTATAATTCCCAAGTATTTAATTATATTATCGGTAGAGATATATTTATGGTATTTTTATTTAGATCTTTTTATTAGTATTTATAAGCAATACATTTGTTTTGTTCTCATTAAATTTAAGACTTGAAAAGTTTTGAAAGTTTTGAATTGAGTCCCATAATGCTTTTAAACTGCTAATATTTTTTATGGTAATTAAAATATCATCAGCAAAAAGTTGAATTTTAAGCTCTAGGCTGTTATCTAGTTGTATTTCTTCAATATTTTTATCCATACGTATATTATTTGCTAAGGGTTCAATGACTAGCGCAAACAATAACGGAGAAAGAGGGCAGCCTTGTTTTGTGCCCTTAGTTATTTTAATAGATTTAGACAGACAAGATCCCAGTTTTATATAAGCCAATGATTTTTCATATAATGATTTTATTAACAAAGTGATGTTGTTTGAGAAGCCATATTCTTCTAAAACTAACCACAGATAATCCCAGTTCACTGAATCAAATGCGCTATTTATGTCTAAGCTAATAACATTCATTTTATTTTTTGTGACATTTATATAATCATTTAAGGAAAGAATTCTTTTAATGTTGTCATAAGTGTTCCTATCTTTTATAAAATCTGTTTGATCCTCCTCTATCAAAAGTGGTAGTAATTGTTTTATTCGAGCAGCATGCATTGCCATAAAAATTTTATAATCTATATTAAGAAGTGAAATGGGTCTGTATGATGAACATTCACTGGGATCTTTATTTTGTTTCAGAATTGGTGATATTAATGTGTACTTCCAAGAAGGAGGAATGTCTTTACCATTTTTAACTGATGTAAAGACATTCAATAACAACAGCAAAGTCTCATTTGATAGTAATTTAAACATTTCTGGGGTGATATTATCTATACCTGGAGCTTTGTTTAATTTTAGCTTATTTACTTCAGCTTTAAGTTCTGTCATTGTTATTTGTTTATCTATTAGTTGTACCTGCTCCTCTAATAACCTAACTTTAACATTGTTTTTGAGAAAAGCTTCCAATACTGAATGTGTTTCTGTTTTCTCATTTTGATTATTAAGTTTATGAAAAAATAGCCTAAAAGCTTCTAGTATTCCTTCTAAATCAGATACTTTCTTTTTGGTTTCTATATTATGTATTTCCTTGATTTGATTTGTTTTAATAATCTTTTTAGTCCTATTTGCTATTCTTCATTGGTTTTTAGGGTTCATTGAATAGTAACATAGTTTAATTTTTCTAAGTTGATCATTGTTTTGAGGTGTAGCGTCTCTGAGTATTTTTTTATTAGTATCTTCTAGTTCTTTTATTAAGTTGGTGTTTTCATTTTGAATATCAAACTTTAAATTATCTACTTTTGACTGTAATTCCATTAATTCCTTATTCCACTGTTTTTGTTTATTTTTATACCATCCCACCGCTCTTCCATATAGGTATGCTTACAATGCATCCCATATATATATATTTCAGATACATCTTTTGTAAGATTGATATCTAGGAATGTTTGTGTCTCTTTAATATAAAATTCCTTAAAATCTTTCAGATTTGTTATGTAAGATGGTATTCTTGTTACTGATATCCTTCTCTTGAAACATAAGTCTATCTCAAACGTTATGGTGTTATGGTCCAAAAATGGACATGAAATTGTCTTGACTTTATTTAATTTAGAGGTTAAATCCTTTGTTATGTACACTCTATCTATTCTAGAGTATGTATTATGTCTATGGGAAAAATGTGTAAAGAACAGTGAATCTGGGATAGCATACTCATTTATGTCAACTATAGTAAAAGTTTCAAGAAACTCAGATAACAACTTTGTTAAAGGTGATCTCTTACGTGTAGTTTTAGTATTTGTGTCAGTTTCTTTTATAATGCAATTGAAATCTCCAGCTATGATTAAATTGCCTTTGGTATATTGTACAATGTCTTCTAAGTGTTGTTTGGCCACTCTAACACCTAGTCCTGGTATCCAATAAATATTCACTAATGTATATATAATTTAATTGATAGATATTGTCACTAGACAAAACATTCCTGAGTTGTCATGGAACGTGTTTATGATTTTAGGCATTAAAGTAGTGTTTTTCCACAAAATTGCTACTCCCCTTCGCTTCTGATTATAGGTATTGTATAATTTTTATTATTTTATTTATGTCTTCCTGTGTAAGGTGTGTTTCCTGTAAAAATACTAGTTGCGCTTCACATAGCTTTAAATATCTATAAAGACTTCCCCTTTTGCAGCTATTATTTAAACCATTTACATTAAGAGATATACATTTTGCAATTGGATTTATATTAGCTTTGCTTTTATCCATATTCATGTACTCGTAACAATGTGTAGATGTGTGTACATGAAGAGAATGACTTGTTATTTCTTCTTCCAACAGTATTACAATAGATTATAGACACCCAATGAAAGTAAATTACAAGATCATAACTGAGAACAATATAAGATAAACAACCACCAAACCCCTCCATGAGAAAAAACATCTCATCCTTGAATGATCTAATCATTCAAGCGATCTCTCTAAGTCTGCATTTCAGCATCCTCCCCCGGCCCCGCCATATGGTAGTTTTATAATGAAAAGTATCTTATATATCTTTTAAGTATACATGTATCTGTCTTTACAGATTACTTAAATACAGTCTTTATCTATTTTTAATATTTTACAAAACACTAAGGCAACACAACTATACATAGATTTAATACTTAACTATTTGTTTTTGTTTAAATTGCAAAGGAAAATCTTTTATTTTAATATATCTTTTGTGTAGCAATAATGGTTATGCATCTTAAAAATAATATGCTTGCTGTCTATCTCCCTTATAGTGTGAGTGGCATTCATAGGTATCAAATTTATTGTAATGGTCTACCTATATATATATATCTATATATATATATATATATATATATATATATATATATATATATATATATATATATATATATATATATATATATATATATATATATATATACATATACATACATACACATACACACACATATATATATATATACACACATACATACATACACACATATATGCATACATACATAAAAAAAAAATGTTAAGCATTATATGCATCAGTTAACCATGCCACAAATTGATTAAATCAGAAAGTATCCGTAACAATGAATATAACATTACATTTGTATTGTCATTTATCAGTAATCTTATAGTTTTCTTCTAATTCAAAAAGTCATATTTTAGTGGTATGAATGCTACTAATTTGTTTTTGGCATTGGTATTATATAGTTTAAGACTATATTTCTTAGCAATTCCTATATATTTATTAGTGCCACTGGCATATTTCATTGCTAGTGTACCACATATGTCATATGTCAAATAGCAACTCATACTCCTTATGATATTACAGGATTTATCTGCAGCGTTATAACTGTAAGGTTGGAAAATATGAGAAGCAAAGTAGGCTTTAAATATGCTATAACACAATTGTTTGGTACTTATTACTGTTAACTCTTCTACATACACAGGAAATGATAACCTTATATGATCATCAACCATTTTCCTTCATTTTTCTCTTCTTCCTTCTATTCTCCATTTTTAATAAATATTTATTTCTATTGTGGCTTCTTAGAATTTAGTGAGGGTACTCCATATCATATTATAGATAATATACAACGTTCAAACAGAGAACATGCCCAATATAGAGGCATATTCTCAACTCAAGTGGTCCACACCATATATTTATAACACTGCAGTCAGAAATATACTAATGAATATGCAATAACTAGTAGCTTTGCAGCATGTGTGTGTCTCTAACAAGTACATACCTATAGGATATTAAAAAGAATAGATTGCACGCTCTTGTTTCATAATTAACAAATGCACACAGCCTGGTATTTACTTTCATAGACAGAAATTAGACCTGTTACTTATATGCATATCAGGTACCAACAGCAATATGTTAGTAAATGCCTATGCTATTCAAATCATATTTTAATGCTGATTGATATGAGATGTAGCTGACAATGGCTTTAGCGTTTGTGATGTTATATAATATATATTCAGTATTATAAGTAAAAGTATGTTGCATGTCTATTTGCAATCTAAGGTTCAAGGCTGATCAATTTAGACATACAAGACAATCTCTTTAGCCTTGGTTATATAATGGGAGTTACTGTGTCTCTACACAACCATTCATTTTCAGTGAGGATGTTCAATATTAATATAACTTGCCTTTAATAAAAGCATACTTATAATTCAGCAGTTCTTTCCTATATATATATATATATATATATATATATATATATATATATATATATATAAAACAATATCATAAGCAAGTCTGAGATTTTTTCTTGCTCATTACTGCTTAATGTTTGTGCTACTTGAACAATTTAATATTTACAGAGTATCTTGATAATTAAACAGCAACTCCTTTTTACCCTTAAAATGCCTAATAACACATAGCTACATTCATGAACCTTAATTGACTTACTATCCTTAAGGTTGAGTACACTAGCTGCAGTGTGTTTACAAATATGTTATATTGTTCCAGTCAAGGACTTAAATATATTAATTTTTTATAAAATTAAGTTAAATTATAGTAATTTACGTGGGTGATCGTATTAGAAAAGATTATAGTAAAGTCTGTATGTGTTAACTATTCATACAGTTTCTTCCAAGTGATATACTTCTTTTTAAGCTTTGTGTGCTGTTTATGTGTACAATTCAAAATGAATAACAAATATTACAATATAATAAAATGTCATGTATGTGTTGATACCTTCTAAATTCATTAGGTACTTCAGTGTACTTTTAATATTTGTTAAAACTGTAAAAGCACTTTGCCATCTCATAAATAGTGTGCTGGTTACTTTAAGTAGCTTAGGAGCTGACACCACACCCATACTGTCTTGTTTTAGTGCTGACATCACTCATGACTGTTTACTTTCATTTTGTGCTGTTAGAAGGTTTAACACACTGTAATGGATTCTAACTGAAGAACCTTCATTCAGGGGTGGTAAAATAAGAGTTCCCAGCTCGTGACCATGGCGGAAGACAAAAACAAAGTAAGTGAAGTTTTAGGGCTTTTTTTAAACTGAACACCATCTCATTAAACTTCTATTAGTTTTCTTAACATTAAGGGAAGATATACAAGCCAAACAGTTGTTTGTTAGTCAAAAAGGCACTTTTAGCATCAAAGAATAGATAATTACTTTTCAAGGCACTTTTGACAGTTATTACTATCAGTTTTATATATTATTATGTGTATTAAATACATCAGTTTAGATATTTCATGCAGCTTAGTTTAAATAATATAAAAAGGAATCATGCTCATTTAAACACACCACATTAATATGTCAGTGTAAATACATCATATTCTATACTAGCAGTAAAAGGCAGGTAATTTATAAATGAACTATCTAAACATCATTTAGAATTAGAAAAATCATGACTGTAAGTATTTACACTGTAATAGAGAAAGATATGTTACCTTGCTTTCTTTAGGGTTGTTTCCTTTAGTTATAAAATGTCCTGCTTATCTTGTATTTATATTGTTTCAAAGACTGACACATGTGTAAAGCATGAATGCTTTCAAAGAACTTTTTTGCTTTACAGAGCAAATAGAAGACAATAATGTTTGTGTTTTCATATGTCTTTTATCGCTTCTTCTTCTTCTTGTCAGCAGTGCTCCATTCATTTTTTTCTAAGTGACGCTTAACCCCAAATTGGGAGAAATCCATTTCTTCCACATTATCCAAGGTTTTATTAGCTGAAAGATAAGAAACTGTTGCTTGCAGAGTGTCAAAAGTTTTAGGACCTTCAGTAAAAATATTTTTATTCTTGCAGGAACAGCAAGTGGACTTTAAGTTGTCTTTTTCAATTCCTTTATCAGAGGGAGACATTCTTTTCTTGCAGTTATAACTCCAGCAGAATAATCATTATCAAATCTGATTATGTTGTCTTTGTATTTAGCTGGAGAAGTTGACCATGCTGTTTTTAAAATAAGTTCCTTGTCCTGTGATGAAAAAAACTTTACTATTATTGATCTCAGGTGATTTTTTGATTTGATGGTTGATGAAGCAGCTCTTAAGGGTCTGTGGGCTCTTTCAATTCCATAAGAAAGAGCTTCAGGCATTTTAAAACTTCTGGTAACCAGGTAGTAAGGAAAGTCACCATGTTATCTCCCTCTGTTTTCTCTGGTAGCTCATAGATGCAAAGGTTATTTTGTCTGGACCTGTTCTCTAGATCCTCTATTTTATTTTGTAATGAAGCATTTTGTTGTGATAAAAAATGTAGCTGAAGATCTTGTTCTGAGAGTCTGCCCTCAGTATCATTTAAGGATCTCTATGTCAGCTATTTGAGACTTCTGTTGCATCATTATTTCTTGCAGTTGCTGTATTTGTTTTGTAGATCTCTCCTCAAAAGTGTCCAGTTTGGTATTCATTTTGTCAAATTTCACTGACAAGTCTTGTATAGCATTTAATAAAGACTGTATCTTCTTTTTCATCATCTGGTCCTGTGTGGTATGCTTAGAAAAGCTCATTTTCAGTAGATTCAGATAACTTCCTTCTTGTTTTTGATAGGAAAAATAATGTTTAAAGCCAAATTTTTTGCACTGTAGACTTCTAGTGATATTAGTAGAAGTAATTCAACAAAATAGGTTTGTCTACAATATCTAGTTTTTAAAAATTCCTGTCAGAAATATTTTTTGAGCGCAGAGCTGAGAAAAGATGCTGCCAACCAGTCTACATCCTAGCCACACCCCCCTACAGGCACTTTTTGACTGTTTTCTTGGTGATTTTAGAGTGCCTTTCCACTGCATTTTTTCTTGTATGTATGGTGTACTGTAGGGTTGTGTTTTGTTAACTGTATGTGTGTGTATTTATTGCTTTGTTTGTGTATAGTTTTGCAGGGTATATGTGCGATAGTTACGGACCTTAGGGTTAGGGTGTGGGTTAAGGTAAGTGGATAGTTAGTAATGTATGTGTGGTTTAGTGTGGGGTTGGGTTTTGTTAACTGTATGTGTGTGGTTTATTTATTTTGGTGTGCTTGTGTTGTGTGTATGTTTCTTGGAACAGCAAATTTTTTCCCTGGGAAAAAATTTGCTATTCTGAGCGTTCGATTTTTTCAATATTCGAAATTCCAAGTTCGAACATATGGTGTTCGACATCTTGGAATTTCGAATATATGATAGAGACCCGTCAATAACATCATCCAGACCTTTTCAAATTTTTGATTGCTTTGGTAAATATTGATATTTAGAATTTAGTCAATTAAATTAAATTAATTGCAAGTTTGGAGATGTAAGTTGAAGAACGGAGAAATGGAAGAAATAGAAGATGAATACGAGTGAGATATTTTTGACTTAGGCCAGGATTTGTGAAGACCTACACATTGTTCTTAAGCTTGCCTCTGTGATGAGTAGCAACAAGTGAGTTGTTTGTGATTCAGGAAACAGCTGTATTTGTTGTAGACAGTTGAAAAGTGAGGGTTAGTGGTCAAATATGCTAATGAGTGAATAAATAGCTGAAGCACATGTTATTGAAGCAAATAATCATGGTGGAGTGATTCAGAAAAGTATACAATGAGCACAAATATGTTTAGTTTGCTTTAGCTCTGAATTCAAAGTCACAGGGAAACTTTGAAAAATGTTAGGGGTAGCTAGGTCAATTATAAAACTATATGTGCAAAAAGTCGCTAATATAAGGTACTGCTGCCAAATTTTGGCCTAGAAGGTGTACGGTGTATGACCTACCATGGACTACATGAAAAAGATATAATAGATTGCTACAGGGTGGACAGGGATACTATAGAACAAATAGTGAACATCTGCTATCCTCACCTGAGGCCCCATGGGAATCATGGAGGACCAATCAATGTAAAAACAAAGCTAAGTGTGACATTGCATACACTAGGTACAGGGACTTTTCAGTGACTCACAGGGGGCACAATGGGGGGGGGGTTCACAGGTCTCTGCCTGCAGAATACTCCACCAGTTTCTCAATACAATGCACAGCATGATGGGAGGATATCTGGTTTCTATTTACCCCAGTGGAGAGAGCTAGTACCATGCAAAGATTCTATGCCATAGCCCCGTGTTCTGCCTATCTGGGGCCACAGCCTGCACAAACATTGAAATAAAGGCTCCACCAGGTGAACTGGGAAGGAAGTACATAAGCAGAAAAGGCCATCACTCCAAAGTGGTCTGCAATGCACCAGGCATCAAATATAATGTTTGTGCAGGGCACCCTAGTTTCCATATCTCCTACATATGGCACACCTGTGACTTGTGCATAAGGTTTTCAAGGGGTGACTTTTTACAAGGACATCTAGTGGGGAATGCAGGATGTGCACTGGAAGTGTGGCACATACACAGACAAGAAATAACATAGAGTGTGCATTTGGCCTGTTCATGTCATGTTTCTGATGTCTATACATATGGAAGTGCCCTGCTATATAACTCCCACCACCTCCTCCAAATAACTGCCTGCCTGTGCCATCATAACATCATACTCAGGCAGCAGTTGCAACAGGGAGCTGCAGGACTGGCAGCACAGTTCCCAGCAACTCACCTCTGGCTGGGCTAACAGATACAGATGAGGGGTCAGATAAGGACCCTGCAGCTGGGGACAATCATAGCCGACAGAGACATAGACAATGTGGCATGGTATTGGCAAAAAGGCAGTAAAGAGCACACATTCACCACTTAATTAAAAAAGAAAAATTAGATAAGTACACACAAACAGTAACAATAACCAATGCAAACTTACTAGCTTTTACTTACCCACATAATGGTGGGCTACTTTGAGCATCAGACATAGGTAACCCCAGACTGCAACATTGCCGACAACAAGAACAACAGTGAGTGATGAACCTGTAATGAGCCGATAAATGCTTACCTTATTTTTATGTACTTCAGTAAAATCAAACTATGGAACACCTATACAGGAATGTCATCAGTAATCTATATGAGTGATATATGCAACATATACACTCTAAAACAACTATGAAGCTTTTAAATGGAAAAAAATATATTTTTCTTGCATATGTATTATGTTTATAACCTATGCTTCAAGTCAAACCAAACCTGTGTCAAACAAACCCAAAGAGAGTAGGGCAATGTCACCATCAGCTGCATAGGTAGGTGATCAATCATGCATAGTTATAGAAACTTGCAACTACAAAAGACAAGAAGTTAAGACACAAATGAGGAGTTGCAGTCCATCACTAGAAAAAAAAGGCATTGCACAAATACATGGACAGCCAGCTCACCCCTGTGCATCAGACATAGTAGCTCAAGTCAGAAACCCCAACAGAGATCAGGGCAATTGCAGCACCATCTGCACAAGGGAATGAACAAGGAATATTGCATATACTGTAACACTACTACTCCTGCTACTACTACTACTACTACTGCTACTACTTCTGCTACTACTACTACTACTACTACTACTACTACCCCTACTGCTACAGCTACTGCTACTGCTACTACTGCTACTAGCACTACTTCTACTTCTACTACTACTTTGGCAACTACTACTATGTCACTACTTCTAATACTGCTATTACTACTATCAATACCACTATTACTCTTACCAGTACTACTGCTATTACTGCTACTACTTCTATTACTGCAACTACTATACTACTGCTACTATTACTACTACTAATGCTACCACTACTACTACTACTGATATTACTGTATTACTTCTACTACTATTGCTACTACTACTATTGCTGCTACTACTGCTGCTACTGTTTCTACTGCTACTAATACTACTGCTACTGCTACTACTACTATTACTGCTACTACTACTGTTGCTACTACTGCTGCTACTACTACTGCTACTTATATGACTACTACCGTTACTCCAACTGCTACTACTACTGCTACTTCTAGTGCTACCACTACTAATACTGCTACTACTGCTATTACTGCTATTACTACTAGTACTTCTACTTCAACTACCACTGTTGAACTTAAGCAGGATAAAACAAATTAAAATTCAGTACATATCCTGATGAAAACAAGCATTTGGACTAAGCAAGCATTAGCTGATCACTCTATGCATCAGATGCAGATAACTCTAAGTCACAAAATTGTGTTAAGGGCAAGGCAGGCAGGGCACAGTCACCATCAAAATTTGCACAGGGTGGGGCGTTTGCAGGAGGGCAACCCTGACACAAAAGAAGTGTGTGTATTTGTGTGTGTGTGTGTGTGTGTGTGTGTGTGTGTGTGTGTGTGTGTGTGTTTACCTACTGCTTCTTCTGCTGCTACTACTAAGACTGCTACTACTGATACTATTATTGCTATTACTGTTACTACCACTACTACTGCCACTGTTACTACTACTACTGCCACTACTACTGCTTCTGCTACTACTACCGCTACTACAATTACTATTACTACTGCTAGTACTGCTACTGCTGCTACTGCTATTACTGCAATTTCCCTTACTACTGCTACTACTGCTATTACTGCTACTACTACTACTTCTACCACTACTACTACTTCTACTCCTTGTACTACTGCTACTACTACTACTGCTACTGCTGCTACTACTGCTACTACTGCTACTGCTACTATTACTATCACTGCTACTGCTACTACTGCTATTACTGCAAGTTCTAGTACTACTGCTACTACTTCTATTACTGCTACTACTACTACTACTACAGCTACTACTGGTATTACTGCTACTACAAGCATGAGCACTACAGCTACTAGCATTGTTGAACTTAAGCAGGAGAAAACAAATTGAAATTCAGTACATATTGTGATGAAAACAGGCATTTTGACCAAGTAAGCATTAGCTGACCACACTATGCATCAGATGTAGGTAACTCTAAGTCACAAAATTGTATAAAGGGCAGGGTACAGTCATCATCATCAACATTTGTACAGGGTGTGGGATTTACAGGAGGGCAAGCTTGACACAAAAGTAGTGTGTGTGTGTGTGTGTGTGTGTGTGTGTGTGTGTGTGTGTGTGTGTGTATGTGTGTGTGTGTGTGTATATGTAGGTGTGTGCATGAGAGAAAGATGAGGGTCAGAGCAAGTATGCACTGTCAAAGCCAGTAACGCCAGATGTATATAATCCAGTTTTAAATAATTCTGTGTGTGTGTGTATCACAGACAATGTAGGGTACACTATATGTGAGTCTGTAGGAACACAGCCTCAGCAGTTGTGTTAGCACTATATCCTGGCA
The DNA here is from genome assembly GCF_019279795.1 of Protopterus annectens. Classification (NCBI taxonomy): domain Eukaryota; kingdom Metazoa; phylum Chordata; order Ceratodontiformes; family Protopteridae; genus Protopterus; species Protopterus annectens. Next base: position 769,256,398 of record NC_056725.1, read on the forward strand.
TTGTGGACAAGTGTGAGCTTTGCATGGTGCATCCAGATCATTGTTGCTGCCCTTGACCATGGGAACTACCTATATCAGGAGTTACATTGCTAGTTCAATGACCCTGGCTAGAAGTTGGTGTGTGACTTGAACATGAGCAATGTCTACTGAATGGGCTCTCACAACTATGTCTATGACTATTACCATGTGGCTGACCATGTCGAGGTGTGGAAACCTCCTCCAGTGATGGAGCAGTGGGAAGTAGTACCACTTTGGGAGCAGGATCAGGCATGGCCATAGCAAAGTCAGCTAACATTTGATGATGTAGTAACTCTTCAGCCTTGTAGTTGCTGACCCTTCTCCAGCAGATGTTCCATAACAGACAGTGCACAATCCAATGTATCGTTCATCCAGTTCAAGGAATCTTACACAAGGTTCATTCAGTCTTATACACCAGGATGCACAACATGCAGTACTCTAGCTACCTCTTTTGTGGCCCTGGTAATACTTGCCTGTGCCTCCACAATGGCCCTAAACATACATTGGGTGGTAAATACTGACATACCAACATTGGAGGTAAACATGCATATCTACCAACACCCCTGTTTGGTACATCACCCTCATGAGGGCTAGTGGAGATTCCACCATTTCTGTAACTGGGGTAACTACAGCACCCTGCTCAACTGTGTCCCCATCCTCCTGTCCACTCTCAGATGGTTCTGTCATTGGAATGCATAGGCATATTGACTATGTCCAGACTGTGGGGAAGGGGATGTTGGAGCCACACCCTCCATGTTGGACATACTTTCTGCTACTCCAGACTGTGCCTGTTCATCACTGCCATCTTCTACAGAGGCTACTGATCCTTCAACATCAGGCAGCTGGAGCATCACAGTGTTGGTTCCAGCCTCACCTGTAAGTACACCATGAAAACAGAAAAACAAAAGAAATACAATGAAATGATTACATTATACAACTAAACCAGAACAGCAACAGATGCAAATACGAATAACCTTTACAGTAATATGTATATGTGTATTGTACCTTACCTACTTCTATCCCTTTCCTCCTCTTGAAGTTCTCTCTTATCCTCTCCCCCTCAGACCACCTTCTCTTACCTCTTCCTACTATGCTCTCTCACCCTCTCTGACTGTCTTTCCTTCTTTTCCTCTCTTCTCCTCCTTCTGACTCCTGTCCCACGCCAGCTGTGTATCTCATCTTCTCCTTCTCTCTCTCCTCTATCTCTATGCTTTATATCTCATCTTTTATGGCCATAGTATTATCCCTTTATTATATAGGTAGGAAATTTTTTAACGGCCGGAACAATGTTTGATATGATCTCTAACTGTTTGAGTATGTATTGTATGTTGATTTTTTATTGATTTTTTTTCTTTTTTATTTTATATTTTATTAACAGTTCCTGTTCATTTATTTATGTTTTGTGTGGAGCTTTTGAGCCCCCCTCTACTGAAAATATGGACATATATCCAGCTAGACTAGCCGGTCAACAAAAAATAAATAAAATAAAATATATATATATATATATATATTATATATATATATATATATATATATATATATATATATATATATATATATATATATGTGTGTGTGTGTGTGTGTGTGTGTGTGTGTGTGTGTGTATGTGTGTGTGTGAGCGTGTGTGTGTGTTATGTTATGTTTTAAGTGTATTTTTTTTTATTTTTTTTTTTTAGGAACAGCGATTTTTTTTCCCTTGGGGAAAAAAAATCACTGTTCTAAGCGTTCGAGTTTGTAAGCTTTCGCTTACATGGGGTCGATAGATCTTCGTTCACTTTTCTAAGTGTTCGATGATTTAATATAGACCCATACATATATATATATATATATATATATATATATATATATATATATATATATATATATATATAGATAGATATCACAGCACACAATGTAACAATGTGGGGGGTTACAAAGTGATCTAATTATATCAATGCAAGACCTATACAATTGCCATATTCCACCCCTCCCCATGGCAATAACATATGAATGCAGAAATGAGCAAAAATTATATCAGGTATATAAGAACAGGCACAGAGAACAGTTTCTTAATGTAATGATAAAGTACATAAGCTTTACAATTCAGACATGTCTCAATATCCTCAGAATGTTGCCAGAAACCCATGAAATAGAAGTAAAAAAGCATTGCAATAATAATTTAATTATATGTTCATTACAAATACAACTTTTCAAAGTTAGACAACACAGGAGTAAATTACTTTTATTTACATCAGTGAGGAGCAATGCAAACCTGACACTTTCTTGATTTCACAGACCTTCCCAGATTTTTCCCATAATTTTGCACTGTCCATCATAAAAAAGTTTGATTTGCTTGTAAATCAATCAGGATTACAGAGAGCGAAGAAATCTAGACATCAGAGTTGTATACTTATTGTCCAAAAAAATGCATATTGATGCTAAAGGTGTTATAATTAACTTTTAAATGTAATTACTGTAATACTTAAAACTAATTCTTGATTTTGAGCCTTTGTTCTGCTATTATTGGTATTGCACTGAATTCTTCTGCAAAGAAGTTGAAAGTTGTAGTATCTGGTGTTCTGACAGCGTTTATAAAATTCCATGAAAGAGAGAACCATCCCTGAAGATCAGAAGCATTAGCTTTTCTTAAAATCTAAGGTTTGCGCTGAGATCAGTCACTCTGGGCTGCTGATTTCTCTTGTGCTTATCTTGTTTATGTCCATTTTCAGCTCTATCCTAACAGGGTCATAACACTGACCTGTTCAGTTTAAAAGCATAATCAGGAAACAAATAGATTTTTTCTCCTCATTTTTCCTCAATCCACAGCAGCTTTTGTGGTCCTCTCGCAGCCATTGGTATTGTAAGTACCTAAAGCTGGCTATGTTGTTAGTTTTAGTGGAGTGAATGTCTACTAGCAGGGTATAACTAAGCCAGGGGTGCTATGTCAGTGGTAAAATATATTAAATAGCATTGTGAATAAATACTTGATAAAACACTGTTTCTACAACCAGAGGCATCTTTGAATTTTGGAGGAAATGTAAACAAATGTTATTATTACCCATCTGGTTTGTTAATTATACAAGACTGCTGTACTAGCTTTGGTTGGTTTGACAGACATGTTACAAAATATCAAGATAAAATAACTTGCTGTGGTTGGGCACCCCCCCAGAAACAGGGGGCCCTAGTGACCCCAGAGTTTGCTGGTGCCTAAAGCCGGCTATGGTTGTTTGTAATCTCACATGCCTAACTATCATCACTTCTGCAAAGATCACATTCAGTAAGACTTATATTGTACCAGGACTAATGACAGCTGTGTGAAAGTATGGATATAGTGCTGTCTTAGTGCAAATATCAGAAGTAAAAAGCTGAGCACGTGTGCTTCACTTTCTGTACATTACTTTGCCAAGATTTAGAACATAAACACTGTTAATCATACCAATTTTTCATGGCGATGCCATGGGTGCAGGGATCAAACCTGGACAGGGTGACATCTCTGTGCAGGCATCCTTACTGTCAATGTTTTACATGTATAAGGTCACAAAGTGGAGAAATCATCACGCTGATTTAATTATTTTTTTTGGCTTCATCCTTTTCATGACACTTAGCATTGGGTATTGTGGCCTGCCAGCAGTGGCTATGATGAGTGACAGTTCATCCATTTCCAAAAGAAAAACTGAAGTTTACCTCTGGACAAAGCCATATATAATGGGGGGAACAAAGGCCCCAAAATAGGGACAATTTTTAAATATTGTTCCTACAAACTTAAAAAGTTTATAGACTAATGAGTTTTGCATTAGCATACATTTTTGAAGGGTATGAAATCTGAAATTCAGATTTCTAACATTATTTTCTGACTTCAGTCTTTAATGATTTGCCAGTGATTCACAAGAAAACCACAATTATAATAAAATGGACTAAAAATATGAAGCAAAAATCTGGACATTCTGTGAAAATCTGTACAGTTGGGAGGTATGAACTGAAAATGTTATTTCACATATGCAGAGACTTAGCTGTCAGTCTTATAGATGAGACTGGTGGTCGTGTGCCTTAGTCAGCAGTCTGGATAGTTCTGAAAGCAGAAAATACACCTGCACTGCAACATTCTCAGTGACTCAGCATGTTAATTAAGTATTTTCTGAAGAACAGTGCAGGATTTGAAGCCACATTAGCAATATTTTGAATTTAAGGGTTAAAGTTAAAAGCTGAATGTTGCAACACAAGTGAAAATAACTGTGATCTGTTGCAGCTGCTGTAATCACAGTGCTGTTTACAATAAAGGTAAAGCACACTTGCATGTGTATGATGTTACAAATAGTTGGTGTACATAAGTATGAGGCAGTACTATTAGGAATTTAATGGTTTAAAAGAAATATGAAGAGCTCTGCAACACAAGTTGAAAAATATGTATATACATGGCTCCAGCGGAATAATAGTTTTCATTACCCCCAAGTGTACATTGTACTGAAATATGTATGCTGTGTAGAACACTACATCCTGTACACTCTGTATGGCCCCTTTCTCAATATATGTTGTAACATGATGCATCATGAGGTTAATGAAAACACCAGGTCATCACACAAGCTCAGCATTCTAAAAGCAATTTTTCTTTTCATGACAGCTGGCATGGAACATTGTCAGCATGCAGGAATGACTGTAAAGAACTGGTAATTCATGTTTTATGGCAAAAACTAAAAAAAAATGTTACATGTACTAAGACTTTGTCGTCATCTGTGCTAAAATGCTTGGCCTTAGCACGAGTCAGTTAACACTGAATACATTATAAAAATCAGTGCAATGGAAGCTTTTCCACAAGAATTCACATTTGCCTCTTATTATTAATCAAATAAAAGAAAACCTCAAAGTGCAACTGTTACAGGGTTGTCGGAATTAGTTGTATATCCCATCATGTTCAAAGTTGTACACCTTAACTTACACTCTGGTACTGGCAGTTCTGCTGTGGCATTAACACGTAATACACAGAATAATGAAGCTTTGGTTCCTTTTTGTAATGGGCTTGATTCTAAGGTGCTGTCACTCACAGTTTGTAACATTTTACGTGCCCCAAATCATTGTGCATTGCTTAAACAAAATTCGTATTTTCATGATATGTCTGTGACAATATTCTAGTCACAATTGCAATCAGTCATCCCTGAGGACATACCCAAAGGTGCCAATATATCATCTGAAATGTAACTGAGATATCAACATTAACTAGCAGTTGATGGAGTAGCTGTGAAGTATTTGTAAATATTTTGATCAACACAGACGGCCAAGTCTTACTGTCATATTTATCACCTAAAGTGGACATTAAAGATATCATACCCACATTTTATTACATTCCATGTCTGTGCTTTCTGTCATGCAAATGCAGTTGCCTAGTTTGTCCCTTGTGCATAAGCTGGTACACACCAGCGATGAATTGGGTGTTGGTTCCCTGTCATTTTTCCTGATATCTTTGAGATGACATGGCAGGTGATACTGAGGGTAGTGCTTCATTTAGAGCACAAAGATGGTGTCAGAAGGAGTCCAAGATCTTTGCTGGACTCCACTTTAAACATTAACAGCTGAAGGCCGAAGCAGAACAACTGTACTGTGTCTCAATACAAAGCTACGGCTTGGAATAGCTTGGTCAAGGCTGTCACCATTCAGCTGGTCCACGCACTGGTTAACAATCTCATCATCATTACAGCGACTTGAAAAGGTGCAAGCAAAACCTCCTTTGCAGACAGAAGGAATATTTTTGGACCAACAACCCACCTGAGTTGAGTAGGTATACTGGCCTGTTACCAGCCAGTACGGGTCTATGTTAGGAAAGCGAAAAGACGTTTACGCAAATACGTAAACATCGAACCGTATAGCGCAAAGTGGACTTAGAGCTAACATTGAAATCCACGAAAATGGAAATATCGAATTTCCATGGTTGGCCCGTTTGTGGATTAGCTGCATAAGGTAAGTGTTGGATAGTTGTGGAGTTTAGGATAGGGTGCAGGTTAAGGTATGTTCTCAGATAAGTAATGTATGTTAGATTTAGTATAGGGTTAGAGGTAGGGTTTCGTTAATGTATGTATGTAGGTTATTTATTTTGTTTGTGTATATTTTCGTAGGGGAAGTGTGCGGTAGTTACGGACCTTAGGGTTGGGGAGGGGTTAAGGATAGTGCAGAGATAGTTTTGTATATAGGATTTAGTAGTCTTGGAGGTAGGGTTTTGTTATATGTATGTATGTGGATTATTTGTTTTGTTTGGGTATATGTCTGTAGGGGACGTGTGTGGTAGTTATGGACCTTAGGGTTAGGGAGGGGTTAAGGATAGTGCATAGTTAGTTTTGCATGTGGGGTTTAGTGTAAGGTTAGAAGTAGGGTTTTGTACTTTACTTTAGGTTAGAAGTAGGGTTTGGTTAGTGTATGTAAGTGGTTTATTTATTTTATTTGGGTAGGTAGTATATAGCTAGTGGTGGGGTTGGCCGACCATGACAGTTCGATTTTTTTTTCACTGTTTAGTGCGTTCGGGATTTTCATGGTTCATGTTATAGGGGTTGATGTTTTGGTATTCGCTCATAGGGTTTTTCGCTTTCGTAATATAGACCCGCCAATACAATACCATGAGTAGCCAACACAAAGAAGGTGTTCATTATTTTTTCCATTCTGCATAACTCCTGTAGAGATACAAGGAAAGAGGTAGGCACATCAGGAGAGACAGCAATGCCTCAGAGAGGCACTGGTACGTATGGCTCAGGTATGACTGATAGCCATTTAATAATAGCTCTGACTTTAAAATTATTTTATCAGATCTGTGGACATCTTTCCAGAAATTCTTGACATGTTCACAAATGAGTAGTCATCCTCTATATATACCAAATGTGCATATCTGCTTGAATAGCTCTTTTCATTGCATTAGGTAATGTTTCAGTCAAATCCAAAAAGAAACGATGGCAGAATAGCACAAAAACGAAGTTTAATTCACAAAGTAAAATCCACAAGATAAAATCCAATAAAACACATGAAAACACTCTGTAATTACGCTGTTATAGAACCACAAGTGAGCGCTTTCATCTCCAAAGGGAGATTTCTTCAGACTAATGGTTACAACACACTGCTTCATTTAAATACTCTTAGCAATTAATAAGGTGCTTTAATTAAGCAATCCAATTAAAAGTTATCAGTTTAAAATGTGTTTGAACTACAACATTCTTAAACTATTCTGTATACCTGAAAACTAACCTAATGTTTAAAACCTTTCCTTTTTAAATACATAATGAATTCATCTCTATTGTTTAACCCTGGCGGAAAACACGCATTTAATCTCACTTGCCAGCAGTATTCAAGCCACACCAATTCTTCTTCAATATTTATCTTTGTAACATTGGTATGGATAAAATCTATAACTAAACATTTGAAATTAGTCTTACATTTACTTTCTAAATAATGTTTTGCCAAAGCATTTTTGACATCTCCTTTGCCTATGACATATTGATGTTCATAAATTCTTCTATACAATTCCCTTCCTGTTCTACCAACATAAAATGAGTTGCAATCTAAACATATTATTAAATAGACAACATTTTTAGACTTACAAATAAATCTGCCTGGAACATATATCTTAGTTTTGCCCATAAAAATCTCATGCCTATCTGTATATAAATAACTACAATAGTTACAATTAAAACATTTATACATTCCTTTTCTTTCTTCTACTACTCTACAGCGTAATTACAGCGTGTTTTCATGTGTTTTATTGGATTTTTTCTTGTGGATTTTACTTCGTGAATTAAACTTCGTTTTTGTGCTATTCTGCCATTGTTTCTTTTTGGATTTGTGCTTTGTTTTGAAGCGTGCTGCTTTGCTCATCGCTGTGTTCAGTTTCTGTTGCAGTTTGGCAAGCATGGAAAGAGGAGCGGCTCCTGGGACCAGCTTTACGGCAGTTTCTGCCGGGTGTGTATTGAATGATACTCCTGATGGCTCTTTTATCATCAGTGAAGAAGGTACTGTAAATCTTATTCATAAAAGCCAAAGATTAAATGTGTTGGTTAACAGTGAAGAAGAAATTTTAAGAGGGTGTTTAGCTCCACCCAAGAATCCGTTTACTTTTGATATCAATGAGGTAATGGAAACAACCAAGAATTTTGGCTTTAACATTTCAGAAAAGTTTAATATACTAGAAAAGGATTTGTTATTAGTCAAACGTCTCCAATGGGACAACTTATTTTTTGAAAACAGTTTGAAAGCTCAGCAAGTCCCAAGAGGACTAAGAATCAAAAATTTACCGGCGGGTAAAGATTTACCCAAAGCATTTACTGACAAATGGTTGAGTATAAACCAAAGGGCTGGTCTACAATATATGGAACTGCTACACAAAGTAAATTTAACTAAACTGGAAGAACTAACCGGGAATGTAAAGACTAATTATGATATTCTCAAAAATAACACGTCCAGCGACAATTTCAATAGCAAAATGGTGCTCATACAGGAGAAATTACCTAAGTTAAATGATGAACTATGTCAAAGAAAAACAAAAAAATTTCAAAGGGATAAAAATGAATATGTGAATGGAATAGCCACAGCTTATGGACTTCGATTGGAAACAAGTGTCAACAATAATGTCTCAAAACAGCAAGAGATAAATTTGGTTAATGTAGATGAAGAAATAATTAGAGTAAGAAGGTCTGAAAGGCTTGGCAACAAAAATAATGTAGTAACTGTGGCTGAAATCCACCATATTCCCTTGGGGGAAAGTAAACAAAATTCAAGTGAACCAGCAGTAAGGCCTAAAATTAAAGACATGAGTAGAACTAAAATGAGTAACCAAGAAACAGTGTCTAAAGGATCGACCAAGGAAGACAACAAACAGATTATCGAAGTATATCAGAGAATTGACAATCAAAAAAGAACTTGGGCCCAAGTCACAGCAGACGGTTATAGTGATAAAACTATCATAGTAAACAACAGCCACAAAAAAACTGGGGGGCAACAAATATCCAAAGAAGAATTGGAATTACCAGCGGAAGCAATGGAAGACTTAAAAAGTGTTAACTTTAAAATTATCAATTTGTGCAGTAAAAATATTTCTTATGATGATTGCTGTGTACTAAGTAAGGGATGGAATTTTGCCCCAGCACAAAGGGCCAACAAACTCATCATGATTAATGAATTAAGAGACTATGTGAGAAAATTAAATTTCAAAGTATTGTTAGGAAGTCAGAAACCTAATGATTGTGACTTCTACAAACCTAGTTGTTATAATCCACCTTTATGTAAAGAATTGGAAATGTTTCTTAATATATGTGAACTACAGATGTTAGAAATGTTAGAAGAAGATACAAAATACAAATACTATAATCTGACAAAAAAGAGAAAAAATGTTTAGATGTCCTACTTAAAGACGAGAATATACTTGTCTTAAAAGCTGATAAAGGGGGAGCAATGGTTTTAATGGATAGGAAAGATTATGAAGGAAAGATGAAAGAAATGTTATTAGACTCTAATTTTTATAAGTCAGTAAATATGTCTGAAATTAAGAAAGGTTTTTCACTTATAGAATCATGTATAGTAGAATGGTTCTATGCAGGTAGAATCGATGAAAAAATGAAAAGGAACATAACTAATAATAACCCGTTGATTAGTAGGATCTTTGGAATACCAAAAACCCATAAAAACATAGATTCTCCCCCTTTAAGACCAATAGTTGCTAGCAAAAATAGTAAATTAGAAGGGATGTCTATTTTTGTAGATAAACATTTACAGAAAGTAGTTCCGAAGGGAGTCACTTATATAAAGGACAGTTATGACTGCATGGCAAAACTTAACAATATTAAGGTCTCAGAATCTGATATACTTGTAACATTAGATATAAATTCTCTCTATACTATGATTCCTAATAAGGAAGGTATGGAGATGGTTAGAATGGAACTGTTGAAATCAAGAGAATTTTCTATAAATACTATTAGTCTGCTAATGGAAATGATAGATTTAATATTAAGTTATAATTATTTAGAATTCTATGATGAATTGTTTGTCCAAGTCAATGGGGTAGCTATGAGTGCAGCCTTAGCACCTAGCTATGCTAATTTATTCATGCAAGGCTGGTAAACAGTAAATATATTAGAAAGTAGGTTTGTGAAAAATATTAAAATGTTAAGATTTATTGATGATATTCTGATTATTTGGAGTGGGACGGTCAAAGAATTAAATTTGTTTTTGAAATATATTGATAATGTCTGTTCTTATATTAAGTTTTCATATAATATCAATACTGAAAATATAAATTTTTTAGATCTCACTATATATAAAAAGATGGAAAATTAGTGTCAAAAATATATAAAAAAGAATTTCAAAATAATATGTATTTACATTATTCAAGTTTACATCCAAAAAAAACTAAACAGAATATTGTCAAAGGACAAATAAAGAGAATAAGTAATCTAACAGATGATAATGAAATTTTTCATCTAGAAGCTGATAACTTCTGTGAAAGGATGTTAAATAGAGGTTATCCCCAAGAAATGATTAAGGAAGTTATGACAGAAGAAATTGTAAACAGAAATAAAAATGAGAAAAAGAAGTTGAATAGAACATCTTCAGCAGATTTTACCACTGCTTTGGCAGTACAAAATAGTACTGATTCTTATGTCATCAAAAATATAGTAAGAAAAAATTGGAGAATTTTTAAAACCAATATTAATTTATTACAGAAGTTAGGCGATAAACCTAAGTTTGTGCAAAAAAGAGCAAAAAATTTTAAAGATTTTTTTCAAGGAAAATTAAATAAAAGTAGAGTAGTAGAAGAAAGAAAAGGAATGTATAAATGTTTTAATTGTAACTATTGTAGTTATTTATATACAGATAGGCATGAGATTTTTGTGGGCAAAACTAAGATATATGTTCCAGGCAGATTTACTTGTAAGTCTAAAAATGTTGTCTATTTAATAATATGTTTAGATTGCAACTCATTTTATGTTGGTAGAACAGGAAGGGAATTATATAGAAGAATTTATGAACATCAATATGTCATAGGCAAAGGAGATGTCAAAAAAGCTTTGGCAAAACATTATTTAGAAAGTAAATGTAAGACTAATTTCAAATGTTTAGTTATAGATTTTATCCATCCCAATGTTACAAAGATAAATATTGAAGAAGAATTGGTGTGGCTTGAATAATGCTGGCAAGTGAGATTAAATGCGTATTTTCCGCCAGGGTTAAACAATAGAGAGGAATTCATTATGTATTTAAAAAGGAAAGGTTTTAAACATTAGGTTAGTTTTCAGGTATACAGAATAGTTTAAGAATGTTGTAGTTCAAACACATTTTAAACTGATAACTTTTAATTGGATTGCTTAATTGAAGCACCTTATTAATTGCTAAGAGTATTTAAATGAAGCAGTGTGTTGTAACCATTAGTCTGAAGAAATCTCCCTTTGGAGATGAAAGCGCTCACTTGTGGTTCTATAACAGCGTAATTACAGCGTGTTTTCGTGTGTTTTATTGGATTTTGTCTTGTGGATTTTACTTCGTGAATTAAACTTCATTTTTGTGCTATTCTGCCATCGTTTCTTTTTGTATTTGTGCTTTGTTTTGAAGCGTGCTGCTTTGCTCATCACTGTGTAATGTTTCAGTCAACATAACGATATGTGGGTTCAAATCCAAGCAGAAACAATTAGTCTGTATTACCTAAAAGTTTATTATTCTGCAATCAGTAAGTTAGAATAAGATTGTAATAATTTCACATCAACATTTTATAAGTTGCAATGCATAAAGCATATATGCAATATTCACACTATTTGCATAATGTGTGTATATTATTGATGAAATTAATGTGTAGGTTGACATGTGTATGGCTTCATATTTATATGTGGATGTGACAAATCTTTAAAATATTTATCTGGCAATATGCATGGACTGTGATATATCAGAGTTACATAAACCTTTTTATATTTTTCTATGTTGCCTCTCCTCTCATGGTAACTCTCTCGTTTTATCGTTCTGTAATGATATTTAGACTATAATTCCTGCTGCAACATGAATGACAACCAGCACAGTGGGATAGCTTGATCTCAGGACTTGGATTGCCATATCGTCACAGATGGCTAGGGTGGCACCACCACTAGCAGTACAGACACCCAGCCCTTCTGGGTCACAACCTAACAGTGCTGCATGCACAGCTCCTGCACTACCTGCTTTGCCTGCATCAAGTAGCTCAGCTCTGGGGGCTGGTGCACTGGTGGCCACTGGGAGTAGTGATGGTGGAGGTGGTAACTGCATCTCAAGATCAAACAGGGCTGGTGGAGGAGACAATGGAGAAGGGCCTCAGTGCTCACATTGTCAGAATAGAAAAAAATCCTTCACTGAATAGTCAAATCGATGTCCTGTTTGTCACTGTCCAATGTGTCTGCAACAGGAGGCAGTGATGATAGCACAGATGGTGAGAACTAGATTCTCACTGTACTCATGCTGGATGACAATGTGCCTCTAAAGTCAACCACCTACCGTTAATTCTGGTGTCACCAAATCTTTTGCATCCATCACCATCCCTGTCTGTCGAGTATCTCCTATATATTTGTAATGATACTGAATGTACCATACCTACCTAACCCTCTTATTCTTAAATACCTTCCTCAACATTTGTCTCTCTCAAAACAAATGAAAAGGGCACTTGTTCCGAAAAAAAAAAAACAAAAAACAATACATAGCTCTCCATTTCACTGATTTGTGTATATGACAAACTTGATTTGGTTCAATTGGCCACATAAAATATAAAATAAGTTGTCACACAACCTTGATATTGTGACTATCCCAATTCCATAGATTATTTGTGGAAATACACTGTTAGTTTATGAAGGACTACATACCTTTGGCACTTTACTAACATCATCCTGTGCATTCCTTTATTGTGCATTCCTTTATTCTTCCCCCAAGTGTCTTTCCCTCTTTTTTTACCCATTTTCACCACTGTCCTATCAATCCCTTTTCACACTTTCAGTCTGATAAGAAACAAAATAGATTCACACAACGCATATATGGCCAGAAATGTCCCATAAACTAAACCCTACATTTCTGTCCTCAGCATTTGTGCAATGCTTGGCAACACCCACCAGTGCTAAGTGAGGAGAAATGACATTTCATATCCTATCGAAAAAACTGAAAATTTTACCCTTGTCTGCATGAATACCATGCTCCTCATGCTGCTGTGCTTAGCCCTGTTGCATGACAGAAAGCAATACTGATAGTCCTATGACGACACAATTATTCTTATATGTTTAACAGGCTGCAGGGTTTAATGTAGAAATGTTGCAATTCTTATTACTGTTATGAAGTCTGATGCACATTTAGTCCCTTGCTTCCTACTTTTCTCGTCTCTTCAAATGTGTGTTTTTTTACTACCTGAAATATGGCTTGCTTTGTGGTGTGCTCAGATAATGCTCACATCTAAAGAATGTTGATGTGGATTGATAAGTGTTCAAATCCAGCAGTATGTCAAACATTACTTAAAGTTTTTCTTTTCATAACATTTTCCCTTATGAAGTACTGTAACATAAGTAGCCTGACTACTTTTTAATTTAGTCTGCAAGTATCCCATCCTTGCTCATACCTTTTTGGCTGTAAGTGCAAGAAATATGGACCAAGTCAAATGTAAAGGGGGTACAACAGCTGAAAAATAGGGACAGATTATAATTATTGCTCTTATACACTGTTAAGGTTACTAGAATAAAAGATTTAGCATTAGCATGCATTTTCTGAAGGATATGAAGTCTGACACATTAATGTATGTTATTACGGAGTGGCTTTAATCCTCCAGGATTTGCTAGAAAAACACACATTATATGAAGAATGCAATAAAATTATGATTTAAACATCTGGACATTCCATAAATATGTAAACAATAGAGATGTATGCTTATGCATTATCCATATCATGAACACTTTACTGTAATGATCATGACACGTTTTAATGATGACACAGAAAACATTAACACAAAGCACACAAGTTTTGAAATTGCTCAGAATCAGAAATTTTTATATGTCTGTATTCTTTGTGCTATGCATGGCATGGAGCATCAGAGTTCACTGCCATTTCCTGTTCTAAGTTCAAAAACTCAAAAATAATTATACTCAATCAAGAATTTCATACAATGATCTTGACATAAACAGTTAGGAATGCAGGAGAAGCACACCATTAGTTGACAACTATATATATCGACCATGATCTAACTGCTCAATACACCTTAACGTGACACACAGATATCATTTATGCTTGACAATGTGCATAAATTAAGTGGCATATGAGTTATTGTTATAGCACATAGTGATTTGTGATCAACACGTTGCTGTTTTGTCTTTCTGTCGCAACACATTGTCCAGTCACCTAAGCATATGTCATGTAAACTAAAACTATGTGATGTCTGACCTTTGTTATAAAATTTCACCTGTGGTGCTGGCAGTTAATACAATGTTTTGTAGATTATGGACCTTGATAGGTAGGTGTTCACTTCCAGCAAGAACTAACTAATATGATTGTGTAAGACTTTAGTAGTAAGTAAGATCTGGTGTATACACTTCCACTCAGAAAAAAACATTTACATGGTGAAAGAGCTAACACAACAATTTCAATCCATTTTAGGTTAAACATCTGCTTTGCAACAAAATAATTAATCCATACCTTCAAAACTATTGTGTCTTAAACATGCAGTGACTCATGTAGTAAGACATTTCTTGTGGTGTTGGCAAGTAACATAAAGCTGTCTTGATTGTGGACTTTGGTAGGTAGACATTTGAATCTAGCAATGACTTTCTAGTATGAGTGTGTGTGACTGTAGTGATAGATAAGATTGACTTATATAATGTCTTATATAACAGATCTGGTAAGTACCCTTCCACTCACAAGACACATATACTTGGAGAGAGGGCTCCCCCAACAATTTCAATCCATGGTTCTCTAGATTGTGGACATAGGCGGGTGCTCAAATCCAGCAATGACAAAGTAGTATGAGTATGGGTGACTATAGTGCTAGGTAGGGGGTGGCTTATCTGATAGACCTAGTGTTTACACTTCTCCTAAGTGGAAACATTTATATAGGGAGGGTTCTCCACAACTATTTCACTAGCTATTTATTTGCCTTGCAACACAATGGTAAAGTCATCCCTTCAGATATGTTCTGTCTCATACTGGTAGTAAGACTTCTCCTGTGGCGTGAGCAGCTTGTACATAGTTCTCAAGTTTTGGACTTAGATAGGCAGGGGTTCAAATTTGCTAATATATGCATATATAACAGTAACAAAACCGTAGGTCAGATAAATGATCAGAAAACAATGAACCAAAACCAAAAAGAATGCGGACCAAATGTCTATGCAATCGAGTGCTTCTGTCTCACTCTTATACAAAAGTGACCGACACAGCTTCATTACCCAAAGGATGATGGTATGGTTGATTCACACTTGCATGAGCACTAACATGGCTAAAGGATTTTGATCCCTCAAAATACATTTTAAGGGATACATGAGCATTCACAAACAATGCTTAAGTCAGACTTTGAAGTCTGTGCTTTCTGACACATGTAGTTTAAAGTCTCCTGTGGCAGGTGCAGTTAATACACAGCTCTTTACAGCATGGATGTAGGCACTGGCTCTAGTCCACCTATTTTCACCTACTGTGATTGCATTAACAGATAATCAGAAATGTGTATGAATGGCTTCATCAACAAATATGATGTGGATAATGGAGAACAGTTACATGACTACAGTATTTTGATAACCCAAACACATTTTATGTAAGCCATATAGCTTCAGACACACCACTGAAGTCATCCATTCAAGTGTGTGCATCCTGACAGCTCTAATAATGATATTTTCTATGGCATTAGCAGTTAATATGCAGTTTTACAGATTGTTGAACTAGATAGACAGGGTTGCCAACCATCCGGAATTCTTCCAGACTGTCTGGAATTAAGAGACACTATCCAGAAAGCAGAAATTGCCTTTACCAGATAGCATATTGTAAAAAATAAAATTAACTATCTACAGGAGAGCCCCGATGCAGCCAGGTGCTCTGGATTGTGTGGAATGCTTAGCATTTACCATCAACTTAGCCCTTTGTTGACCAGTGTGCTTGAAATTCTAAATTGTAGCATTAACCAAGTCAGAACGACTGTCCTGAAAGCTCATACCAGCAGCAAGGAGATCAGGAGGTGTATGCACTGTACTGATTTCAGTACAACTTCTTTGGAAGAGGAGTAGCACTAGGACCTTGAGTGTATGAGAGAGTATGTGTGTATGAGAGTGAAAGAGAGAGATCAATCACGTTATTATTTTACACTCACTAAGCAGTTGTTTAGGGCGTGTAAAAAATAAAACAAAATAAAAGTGTGTGTGTGTGTGTGTGTGTGTGTGTGTGTGTGTGTGTGTGTGTGTGTGTGTGTGTGTGTGTGTGTGTGTGTGTGTATGTGTATGTCTATGTTTCTATCTCTATGTGAGAATGAATATGTGTATGAAAGCAAAAGAGACTGTGTGTGTGAGACAGCGAGAGAGAGTGAGAGTGATTGAGTGATCGAGCGATGTGTAAGTGAATGCATGTATGAAAGCAGAAGAGACTATGTGAGAGATCAAAACAGAGAGTGAGAGCAATCGAGCGATCTTGTGTGAGTGAATGTGTGTATGAAAGCAGAAGAGACTGTATGTATGAGAGATCGAAAGATACAGTGAGAATGATCGAGCAATCTTGTGTGAGTTAATGCATGTATGAAAGCAGAAGAAACTGTGTGTGTTAGAGAGTGAAGGGTGAGAGCAAGCAAGTGATCACCTGGCAGCAGTTAAGAGGTTGGTGCATATCTCTCAACCTCTTACAGCAAGAACTATGAGCAAAACTATAAATAATGGGGGGGGGGGAAGGGACAAAAATAGGGGCACTTTTTAAATATTGCTCTTACAAATGAAGCAAAAACATGGATCCTGTATACTCCACTGAAAATGGCCAAAACACTCCAGTGAGTAAACTGTAAAATGCTTTAATTTTTATATTAAGTCTACAAAAATAAAATCCACTTTTCGTCAAGAAAGTATCCCAACTTCCTCAGAAAGCTATTATTAATTACTACATCAAGTGTCTTAAATGTATTAACACAAATCACATGGTATTCTGATTAAACCTTAAAGTGGTATCAGTGCTCATGTTTGTATTTTTCTTAATACTGGTAAATAGTTAGTAAATATTACATCCGTAAACACGTGTGATTAATTTCTACTACTTTTAAGAACTTTTCTTTGCAGAATTATTAATAATGATAACTGTATATAAAAAATGTAGTACCACTTAGACATAATCATTTAAAAATAAAAATAAAAAACACTTATACTCTGTAACTCAAATAGCACCTGCCAACCTTGAACATTCTGTCTATAACAGTTCTAACATGCATGTAATATACTATAAAATGTAGTAAAATACTGTGAAATAAAGTAAAATGAAATAAAATAAAATAAAGTTGAAATTAAGCTAAATGAAATAAAATAAAATAGAGTGACATAATGAACCACAAAATATGTGGTACTTTATAAAGCAATCAATTACTAGATATTATTATTATTACTGTATGTTATTGTTATTCAAACTCCTCTGAACCAACCAACAGGAACAAAACCCACTTTTCCTAAATGTGGTGTAAAACTCCCCTATTCTTTATCTGGCTACGTTTTTTAACCTTAAAATACACATTATAGAGCTCATTTCATTTATGCCTGGATATTGGCAGGCAGTCACTCTAAGTTGCCAGAGGATGTATATTCATGTATAAGTAAAAACAAACTAGAAAACGCGCTAGCTAGGCACATAAGCGAATTTGAGGGACATGAATTTAAATTTAGGGTTCTTGACCAATTAAGGAATGATGGAAGAGGTGGACCTGAGTCTTTAAAATTAGAAAGAAACAAACTCCTCTGGCAACTTAGAGTGAATGCCTGCCAATATCCAGGCATAAATGAAATGAGCTCTATAATGTGTATTTTAAAGTTAAAAAACCTAGCCAGATAAAGAATAGGAGAGTTTTACACCACATTTAGGAAAAGTGGGTTTTGTTCCTGTAATGTGTGTTGGTTGGTTCAGAGGAGTTTGAATAACAATAACATACAGTAATAATAATAACATCTAGTAACTGATGGCTTTAAAAAGTACCACATATTTTGTGGTTCATTATGTCACTCTATTTTATTTTATTTCATTTAGCTTAATTTCAACTTTATTTTATTTTATTTCATTTTACTTTATTTCACAGTATTTTACTACATTTTATAGTATATTACATGCACGTTAGAAGTGTTATAGACAGAATGTTCAAGGTTGGCAGGAGCTATTTGAGTTACAGAGTATAAGTGTTTTTTATTTTTAAAGGATTATGTCTGAGTGGTACTACATTTTTTATATACAGTTATCATTATTAATAATTCTGCAAAGAAAAGTTCTTAAAAGTAGTAGAAATTAATCACACGTGTTTACGGATGTAATATTTACTAACTATTTACCAGTATTAAGAAAAATACAAACGTGAGCACTGATACCACTTTAAGGTTTAATCAGAATACCATGTGATTTGTGTTAATACATTTAAGACACTTGATGTAGTAATTAATAATAGCTTTCTGAGGAAGTTGGGATACTTTCTTGACGAAAAGTGGATTTTATTTTTGTACACTTAATATAAAAATTAAAGCATTTTACAGTTTACTCGCTGGAGTGTTTTGGCCGTTTTCAGTGGAGTATACAGGATCTGTGTTTTTGCTTCATTTGCGTGTTTTTTATCTTTAATAGTTTGTTTTTTTTATTGCTCTTACAAACTCGGAAAGTAGGTAGAACAACACGTTTTGTATTAGTATGAATTTTCAGCACTGTATTAAGTCTGAAACTCAAATGACTGTCATTTTCTCAATACAACCCTAAATGTTTTGCCAGAAAACCACAGTTTTATGAGAAACAGACAAAAAATATGAGGCAAAAATCTGTACATTTGAGAGGTACGGGTTTGTGTACCTCACCTCTTAGCTTAAAGCATCTGGATAAGCCTAAAATTAACAGGCGACAAAGGCTCAAAATAGGAGCATATTTAAATGATTTGTGTTCTGAAGAGTGTGTGTGTGTGTGTGTGTGTGTGTGTGTGTGTGTGTGTGTGTGTGTGTGTGTGTGTGTGAGTGTGTAAGAGAGAGAGAGAGAGAGAGATCAATCACTGGCAGCAACAGTGAAGGGGTTGGCATACCTCTCCTCCTTTCAGCTGAAGAAATCTGGATAAAGCCTAAAATAAAGAGGAACAAAGGCTCAAAAATAGGAACAGATTTTAATTATTGCTCTTATAAAATTAGAAACTTTCTTAGGTGAAAAGATTTGTGTTAGCATGAATTTTCTGAGTGAAATAAAAGTCTGAAACACAAATGTATGTCATTATTTAGTAACTTCATTCTCCAGTGATTGGCAACAAGCTTTTAGGAGTAAGGGACCAAAAATAAATACCTGGATATTTTTTAAAATGTTATACTTTGGATGTAAATTGCTTCCTCCTACAACATTTACTTATTCTACATCAAGTTTGAAACATTACACAGAGGAACTATTTTACATCAAATATATATAAAAATAATATAGTAATAAAAAATCAATAAGTAAGTAAACACATCAATTTTACAGACAGCCCATTCTCTAAGTGCAATAATGCCCTCCAGGGCATACATATAATCACACATACACATGCAAATATATCTATATATGTATGTGCATGTCTGC
Source organism: Protopterus annectens (assembly GCF_019279795.1). NCBI lineage: Eukaryota > Metazoa > Chordata > Ceratodontiformes > Protopteridae > Protopterus > Protopterus annectens. Next base: position 769,276,141 of record NC_056725.1, read on the forward strand.
TTGATTTTGTGTGTGTGTGTGTGTGTGTGTGTGTGTGTGTGTGTGTGTGTGTGTGTGTGTCTATACCCATACAAAGAGATGCAGAGGCAGAGAGACACAGTGTCTCTCACATACACTGAAACTCAGATGAACACATACAAACACAGACACACACATAGACAGGCAGACAAATCAATATACATATTATATATGTTATATATACTATATATACTTCTCTTTGTGTATGTGCGCACACACACACACACACACACACACACACACACACACACACACACACACACATATATATATATGTATGTATAATTTTCTGATCAAAAATGTATGTGTGTGTGTGTGTGTGTGTGTGTGTGTGTGTGTGTGTGTGTGTGTGTGTGTGTTATATATGTGTGTGTGTGTGTGTGTGTGTGTGTATACACACACACACACACACACACACACACACACACACACACACACAAATATATACAATAAATGAGACAGCATAGTTTTACAGTTGTGTACATGCAACAGATGAGTGTGTTGAAATGTTTGACCGATGATTGTATGTACCGGCAGAAAATTGTGGGTTCTAATACCACTAAGATGAACAAATAAGGGACAGGACTGTGAATGGGTTGGATGATGAAGTGTCTCAAAAGTTAGAGCTTGAAGTTAATCTAACTTTTGAAAACGCAATACAGATAGTCATGGTGGTTATGTATTTTGCATGTTGGGTACCAAAATTACAAACATTTTTCTTTCACATACATGTCCAGAATTCTTGACAAGAAAAGTTGGCAACCCTGTAGATAGACAGGGTTTCAAATCTGGTAATGTATTTGTGGAAGATGATATTGACAGACAAGACTGGCTCACACAACAGATGGAGCTAAGCAAAGCCGCACTTATGTGAAAACAAACATGGCTAAAGGATCTTGAGCCCCAAAATACATTTTAGGGGAGGTATAACCATTGCTACAGACTGCTGATATAATCCCTTCAAGTGTATGCTTCATGAGACTTCAGATATGATTCTCTCTGTGGTGTCAGTGGTTGAAATACAGTGACACAAGCGAATGAACAAGTCTGGCAAGGTATAACTACTGAGGGGGTTTAAAAGACTGCTAATGCATAGGATTGATTCCAGTCTGACTTGCTGTAAACATTTACAATGGGGGAAAGAAAGACCAAATTTTGTAATCCCTTTAATGGAAGCCACATGCATTGAAATGCAGTACTCAGGTTATCCCTTTAAATGACCATTGCATGACAAGTGTAATATGAAGTGTTCTGTGGTGTCATCAGTTAATGCACACGTCCATATGTTCTAATACAGTGACACATGCCTTTTATTATTTTGTTCACAATATTGTTGCTGCAGTCAAGAATGACTTATTCATCAGATCTTAATGTGTGTCGTGTTACATAGTTGGTCACATAGTGTGACAGGGCCTTTGTTATGAAGGTTTGTAATTGTTTTGATATGGGTAGATGCTGTTCACATGGTAATTGTTGTTCATAGGTTCACAGGTTTATAGGTAGGTACTAGGCTATTGGCCCTAGGGCCTATATAAGCCTAGCCAAATGTACCCTGGCTTTCGCCACCCAAGAAAATTATTTTCCTGTGCCACTGTCGAGCAGAGCCACCGAAGTGAGAATTATGAGCATGCCCAGTGTAATGATGTATGCCATTGCACAACAGTTAGTACAAAGCACAATAGGTAATCAATGCCATGGAATAGTTATTGTCATTTGTTGTTGGTTCAATTACTACCTGGTGGCACTGTTGTATTTGTCTGTGTGGTATGCTGCCTTTTGTGATCCTGGTATTACAGATGTGTTGCAAAATGCGCAGTTCAGGAGGCATTTAGATTTACAACATGATATGATAGTGCCTTCAGAGGTGTACTGTGTCACACTGTATTACCTGTGTATGTGCAGCAGCAGCAGCAACAGTAAGTGTATATGTTACATGATGCTTACATAGCCACAATGGCCTTATACTCCTTTCACATCTAATACGGTGAAACAGTGCATGCAGCAGCTGTCATTACATAGTGCTGCTTCTTCTAAGGGCTAATAATCATGGGTGGTCATACTTTTATGCTTACATAATCATGTCCATAGTCATACACTGACATAATCTTCCATTAACGTGCTGTTCAAAGTGACAGTTCTCTTGCTGTCGCAGGTACTTGTGAATTGTACTATGCACTGATTTGGGCTGTATTAACTATCTCATTTTGTACTCTTCCCGATATGCATGTTGCTGCCACAACTGTTATTGTTTCCACTATCAGTACTTGAATGGGAATTACATCTGGGGATGTTGCTTAATTTCCAATACTGTTCCACAGTTTTCTGTATGTACTTTCCCATTATCCCTGCACTGATACTTTAATACATATAAGGCATGAGAATTTCTAAACTTGTGTTACCTGCATGTCTCTTCAAACATCACATTGTTTAATTATGAGCATTTATTGCCTGTGTTTTATTTCCCAATATATATGACAATGCTGGTGAAGTTGTCACCTGCCCACTACTTTCACTAAATGCAATGTCCTTCTGTAGATCATTGTCCACTGGTAGTGTTAGGCTTCCACTGCCTTTTATGTATTCGAAGTTGACCTGTCTGTTGTTCCATTGTTCACATGTTCCCACTTTCTGAACTCAAGCTTGTTTACAGTCCTGTGTATGCACTGTCTACATGAGCCCTGATGCACCTCCATGTGGTTGCAAGCATGTTTTCTGGGCTCAAACCAGGGCTGTGTGATGTGTAGAGTAGCTTGGGGTCTTGCATATTTAATTAGCAATTCTGCTCATCACGCACAGCTGGTCGGTTGTGTTACCTTCAGCCCAATGTGTCGCACTGTTAATAAATCCAAAGGCCTAAGAGTTCACAACTCAAAAGGAAACTGTAGGTAAAATCATGGCTAGATCAGCCAGCAAATTAGGTACACTTTGTTGTTACTGTACCTATTATTACTATTATTATTAGTAGCAGTAGTAATAGTAGTAATAGTAGTAATAGTAGTAGTAGCAGCAGTAGAAGCAGCTAGCATCTCATATGTATGATGATGATGATGATCATCATCATCATCAGTTTGGATAAATGGACCAGGGTAGAGGGCTCATTGAGTGGTAGAATAAATATAGCAAAATGCTACCACTATCTAAAATATTTTATTTCTTTGGGCACATCCCACCAGTGGTCCTGAGACAGTGAGTAAGAAGCATAAAGGAACAATTGATAATGACATAGGGAAAGGAAGAGGATGAAGAACAGGCAATCTCATGATTGTAAATAGGTAAAAGGGAGATTTAATTTGAAAAAAAAAAAGAAAATCTGTCATATAAACAGATAAGAGCAGATATAAAAGTGACTTGGTCTTGAGAAAGAGGCAAGAGAGTATTTGTGGAACTTAGATTATATCACAATATCAAAGTCTGAACAAGAGGATGTGTCAGAACCTATACCAGGACCTGACTGTCTTCTTGAGTCAGTAAGTGGCATGGAACACAAAGAGCAAATAGCATGTATTAGGAGTACAGTAGGTAGCACATAACTGAATTAAGTTGTGGGAAAATAATTTAAATTAAATTAAATTCAATATTTAATGACAGCAGTAAAAAAAGCTTGGGACTATGTAATATGATCCCCCAGGTGAAGCATAACATCGGTACAGGTATACACAGTCTGCAGATATGGTGATGGATCATGTTGGAAGTACATTATGAAGTCCACTGGGGTAGCTTTCATGTTGGAAGATTGTATCAGTCAGGTAACCTTGGAAAAGAGTGAATGGGAACTTATAGGTTCATAGGTTCATAGGTTGGTACTAGGCTATCAGCCCTAGGGCCTATACAAGCCTAGCCATAACAATTCCCTGGCTATTTCTTCCCACATTATTTACTTTCCTGGACCCCTGTCTAGCAGGGTGACTGACGTGATCCCTGGGGTGAATTTCCTTTCTCCCATCCAATCGTCAAGATTCCTCTTGAAGAGGTCCAAAGAGGCACTCTGCTTGACATGTATGGGCAATCTATTCCAGAGTCTGGGGAGTCCCTGGGTCAGGAACCTATCCCTCCAGCATGTTTTGTTTATTGTGATGACAAGGTTTAGATCCCTGAAGCGTGTAGCTCTGAGGGATTGGGATTTCTTTAAGTGTAGCATGTCCAACAGCTCTGGGTTTGACATGGCCTTGTATGTTAAGCAGAGATCGCCTCTGAGTAGACGATATGCGACAGAGTATAGCTGGAGTTTTTTAAGGCGGTCAGCGTAGGGCATCTGCTTTAGGCCTGTGATTCTTTTAGTGAGGTATTTCTGAGGCCTTTCCAGTTGTTGCAGATGTCTTGAGAGGTACATACCAAATGGGGCGTTGTATTCTATAATGGGTCTAATGAGGGATGAGTACAGTGGGACAATGACCTCTTTTTCTGGATGAAAAGCCCTTCGTGATGAGGTGTGCCACATAGAAGGATTTCCTGACTGTTGTGGCGATGTGGTTATCGAAGGTGAGACCACTGTCCACCTGTGTCCCTAAGTCTCTTATCACACTTTCTGTGTTTAGTGTACTGCCACCTATATGGTAATTCATGGATACATGTTTTTTCCCAAAGGGGATAACAATACATTTCTTGGCATTGAGCTTGAGCCCATGGCTCTGGCACCAAGCATCTGTTTCTGTAAGGCCCTTTTGTAGAGTATCCACATCATTTGGGGATTCAATAATGGCTCCCAGTTTGCAGTCATCTGCAAACTTTGTTAGCCAGAGTCCCTTAGTGTTGACCTGTACTTCAGAGAAGTAGATGCCAAACAAGAGCGGCCCCAGGACCGAACCCTGAGGTACTTCACTTGTCACTTGTCTGGAGCTGGATTTGGAGTCGGCTACTTTTACAGTGTGGGTTCTATCAGTAAGCCATTTAGCAACCCATTGGGTGACATAGGGATTAATGCCCAACTTAGTAAGTTTATCTATGATTCCAGAGTGGGGGATGGTGTCAAAGGCCTTGGCAAGGTCTAGATAGGCTGTGTGGACCACCTTACCCTTGTCCATGGCTCTGGAGACTGATTCAAAGAAGTCAATCAGGTTCAGGAGACAAGATCGGCCCTTCACAAACCCAAACTGGGTGGGGTCCAGTGTTTGAAGGTTGCCAATGTCTTTGTTTATAAGTTCCATGATAATACACTCCATGGCCTTGCAGATAAGGCTTGTCAGACTGATGGGACAGTAGTTTCCGGGATCCAAGGTGGATCCCCCCTTGTGGATTGGGATAACTGTAGCTCTGTGCCACTCAGTGGGCATGAAACCTGAGGTGAGGCTATGATTAAACATGACACTTAGGTGAGGTGCCAGTTCATATTGTAGTTCATGTAGTACACAGCCCGGGATGTCATCTGGTCCCATGGATGCTGTATTCTTGGCTTTAGAGAGTGCGTTTTGTACCTGTGTGGCCGTTATTACTGGAATTTGGCAATCTTCCGGTATTGAGATGGGCCATTTAGGGGGTGAGAGGGGGTGAAGTTGGCACTGAATCGATCTGCCAGGATATTGGCAATATCCTTCGATCAGTATATTTAATGCCATTCTGTTTTAGCTCAGAGCAGATCTGAGCATTGCCATTTAGATTCTTGACATAGTTATAGAATGCTTTGTGGTTGTCTTTGGAATCTTTGGCAATTTTATTTTCGTAACTAGCTTTGGAGGATTTTATGAGGCATCTCAGTTTCTTACTGAGGCTAGTAAGGGAGTTTTGCATCCTGGGATTTTCCTCTTTTCTGCAAAAGTTTCTTCCTTTTGTTGTAAAGTTTGTTTATGGCAGGGGACCACCAGATTGGCTTCCTTTTTGGATGAGAGCAATTTGGTTCTATTTGGGATGGCACGATTCATGCATGAGTGGATGTGCTCGTACAGTGCCTTAGTGTAGGATTCAGCAGTTGAACTTTCAGTTCCGTCTGCATGGGTGTCATGAAGTTTGTCACTTCTGACTTGAGTAGCATGAAGTTGGCTTTGGAGAAGTTTTTATGGTGGTTTCTTTACTGGGGGTGGGGTGGGATGTGGATGTTAAGGGTGATTAGCTTATGGTCAGACCTGACTAATGAGGGGTGACCATAGGTATGGAGCATTGATTTCCCATGTTGGTAATGACCAGGTCTAGGATATTGGAGCCCTGGTGGGACTATGGATTAGTTGATCCAGGGCGTTGGAATTTATGAATTCCAAGAACCGTTACGCAAAGGTGTTGGGACATGAGTAGTTTTCCCAGTTAATGGCAGGGTAGTTAAAATCACCCAGTATTAGGATGTTTGGTTCTATCTTAATATTTTCCAGTATGTTTAGAAAGGTGTAGTGAGAATCTTGGGGTATGGTGGGGGATCTGTAGCAAGCTACAATTTGGATTGCAGTCTTACCTAGTGTTAGTTGCACTTGGAGAATTTCAGACACATTGTGTTGGCCAACTAGCCTGGTGGTGTGAATATCCTTAGTGAATATTGACACTCCTCCACCTTTAGTGTTTCGGTCCTGGTTTGGTGGCAGAAAAGTGTGGTAAGAGTTGTAGCCTGGTATTGCAGGGGTGCTCTCTGGAGCCTTGAACCAGGTCTCAGTTACTGCACAGATATCAATGTTCTCCATTTTTAGGAGTGCCTCGAGAGAGTGCATTTTGAGGTTTAGACTTCTAGCATTGAGTAGCATTACCTTCAGATTTTGCATGCTTGTACCTGTTACGGTGCTGGTTTTGTTCTTTGAAGTTTGCCTAAAAAAGGCACTATAGGGGTGTCAAGAGCCTTAGCCAGTAACCTGAATCCCAGGGGCGACAGGTGCAGACCATCTCTGGCAAAGCATCGTGGTCTGTCAATCATGTCGTCCCAGGCAGACAGATACTGGATCCCCTTTGAATGACACCATAAGCTTAGCCAATTGTTGAAGTCAATCATTTTATCCTTATATTGTGGTATCATTCTGGGCAAAGGCAGGATGCTACTCAGGGCTAGGGTCATACCTGCCTGGGCCACATGATCCGAGAGCTCTTCCATGTCTCTTTTCATGTAGTCCAGGGAGGTACGTCTCAAGTCATTCACTCCAACATGGACAATGACAGAGTCATATTTGTACTTGTTGTGGAGTGACTTGAGTGCATGCGTTATGTGGCGGATCCTGGCACCCGACAGGCAGCTGACTGTAATTTTCTCCTTATTCAACCTGGTGAGAGGGACATCAGTGTGCCGGACTATAGAGTCACCTATGACTAAAGTGTTAGGTACATTGTCTTGCCTTAGGGGCTGTTGCTGGGTGGCACACTGGTGTTGTGAACTATGTGACACATTGGTTGTGATTGGTGTTTGTTTGCGTTTCAGCTTCAGAGGTCTTTGTTGCTTGGGCAGGTTACAGTTAAGGGCCTCTGCATATGTGGATTTAGTGTTGCTATATGTGGGTGTTGGTGGTGCGGGTTTAGAAGGGCTATGTGTTGCTTGAGGTGTAGTGTGGGTGTTAACCTTCTCCTCTTGACTGTTTAGCACAATCTTGGGTGGAGAGAGCTTTGCTTCCAGTTTGGCTATGTAAGTGCATCTCTCACAGGTTGTAGTGTTGGGTGGTAGGAGGAGAGGGTTGTCTGTGTACATGAGGCAATTGCTGCATTGCCCCAGTATGCCCAGATTCACCAGGTGGACAGGAGAAATCACCGGAAGCTGACCCTTGGACATGCCTGGTTTGGGGCTTTTTTTTTTCTTTGTAAAGTATAGGAGCTGTTTCCTTAGCAAGGTACTTTGCAATTATAGGCTGTTTAGTGCCTACGATTAATTTCTCCTTGTTAACAAGGAGAGTTCAATGTTTGTATGAGTTTAAGGCTTCCTAGTGCTTTCCAGCAGGTATTAGAGAAAGTGCTAGTCACAGGGATGCTTAAAGGTAAGATTGAAAAGAATGCACTCTGCAGTGTGCACTAGAGAAGTTAGATGTGAAAGTAGGTAACTTGAGTTTTACCTGTTTAAAAAGTTAAGGTTTAGTGGAGAGTTACTATTGAAAGGGGTGGTCACTTTTGTATTTTGGTACTATGAAATACTGTAGGATGGCCAATAAATTTAAATAATTGAAGGGGTGGGATTTCAAAAATGATGATTTTGTGATTACTCACATAAGCCAGTGAAAGTAGAGAGAAATGAGATATATGGTCAGATTAACATAAGAGGCGGGCAACTAGAAAGACAGTGGTATTTAACAAGACAACTTAAATGGGTGGGAGGACGGGAAAAAATTCTGCCTGACTCAGAACAGAGAGAGCTGTGGTCTCTTTTGAAGTTTTAATATGCTGTTAAAACAGAATGCAAGCAAAACACAAGGTAAAGAAAACAAACTACAGTATTCAAAATATAGAAAGGCAATACAGTAATACAAAAAATAAAAGCAAACTAACCTTTCCTTCACAGAAGTGTAGCAGAGTCTGGATGAGCCTTTCTGGTAAAGCCTTATATATGATAAACATGCACCAAATAACATTAAGTAATCAATGTCTTGTAGGAAATGTCCCGTTATTACCCCTTGTGTAAGTATGGAAATATGCTAATAGAAAATCACCAATATCTTGTAGGAAATATCTTTTTCCTGGCTGCAGCATTTAATGTCATCAAATTATTGTAAATTCCTGTGGTATAATAGGATGGTCTGTTACATCGAGGCCCCAGTCTTTGTTAGTGGGGGTGTTTTTATCTCTGTGCAGTTGCACATACCATAGTTACAAAAGGATACATGTCCCAATCTGTGGGTGATAATTCCTAGGTTACAGCTGTCTTCTATGATTTTTCACATCAGCCTTGCTTTAAAGTAGTTTTGTACAAATACTGAGCCATCACCCCATGTTCCATTTGGTTGACAGCAAAGAAAGGAGGTAATAAAGAAAAAAGGATGGACAAAGTTTATGCCAGTGGGTCATTTGGATAAGTAAAAAAACACAAACCAAGTGGGAAAATGTCACTACATTGTGCATCACAAGAGAAAAGGGGCAGCTAGAAAGAAATTAAAGATGGGCTACCTTTTTCCTAAAATCTGTATTCAGCGACATTCATGTGAACTGTTTATACACAGACATGACATTAGCATAATCTATAACACAGAAACACCCCAATGTCAGATTAGATAGAAATGAGCATTGTGCACAAGTAGTGAAAATGTGTCTCACAGTAATGCTGTCCAGATAGTAGAATATATTCAACATATAGAAAATTAATATACTTGGTGATAATATATGACTTACTTTATACTTATAAATGCTTATCTGATGGAGTCATTGCATCAAGTTACATAAATGTAGATTTGCAGCTACATGCTGCTATCTTACCTCAGATAGTTGAAAAGCAAGACACCAACGACTGTCTAACTACTCCAAAAACATATGCACATTCATAATATTTGTAAGAACTATAATTCCATTCTCCTTCAAATGGTACTTTTAGCTGAAGGACAAAAACAGCATTCCACTGCAGTGGACTGTGACTGTATAAATACCCATGAGTGTGAGTGTGTGTGCATGTGTGTGCGTGTGTGTGTGCGCTTGTGTGTATGTGTGTGTAGTTGGGAGAATAAACTGACTCAATGGTCAGTACTTTTTATTCTTCATATATGTTGTACATGTAAATAAACAACACAGTAGATGGAATCACCATTTCCATTTTACTGACTTCATCTTTAATTGCAACAAGTTTTCATCAGAAATATCATACGTTCTACCCTAAGCTCATTTATAAGAACATGTAAAATTGTCTAATGAATTACTGACATGTAAACAGTAAAAACAGTGCTTCTTTGTTTTCAAACATGCATTTACAGATGTTAATTTCAAATCACACTTATTTAAACCAATATTTGATATTCAAATGTTCATTGTGCCCAGGGACTTAATCAGCATTTAATTAAAGCTGCTGCCACAATTATCTACTCTTCGATCTATTACTGATGTTGCCACCCTTAAAATCAATGCTGCCTTGTTGAATGATACAAAACTCGAACTTCCTACAGTTAACACAATGGGAACTTTATAGGTACAGCTCATTATTCTCATCCTTGTTTTTTACCCCCAGTAAAGACTCATAAATACAGTCTGTTAATCTTCGAATAGTTTTGCCAGTATGAAAACAAATAGATGAGTAGCACCTGGCTAAATCAACAACACATTCTGATTTGCTTGTAAACAATTAGTACCTGCAAAAGTTGTGCCAGTGCCTTCACTAAATGATTTGAGAGTTACATCTCTTCTGTTAACAAAAAGTTCATCATTGCTCCATAAGAGTTTCCAATTCATGAACAGCATCCTCATAAGTGCCAGGGTGTCCAGAAAATGGGTTAAAATAAACCAATTTAACAGTTATTTTTTTCTTTGTAGCCTGAAACTGGATAACTTCCAGTTGCAATTGACAGATAATCCACATGCCTTTTATGTGATACTTCACCACCTCAGTCTAGACACATTATTTTAATATATCCCTTTCAACTTTAAATTGTGAATCTCCAGAAATTAGTCTACTAACCCTAACAGACACTTCACCATACTCTTTTTAATGTGTATGGCATGACAACTCTGAAAGTATAAATATGAATTAGCAAATGTATCTTTCCTATAATCATTGACATTAACACAGATTTATCTCAGCCTTACCAACTTTCACATCCAAGTAATTAATATTAGCAGTGTTCCTAACACTAGAACTTTTCAGAAAGGAAGGACTACTATTTAAAATGCAAATAAATCCATAGAATTCAGCTTCCATATAGTGCCACAGGTAAAAAAGCTTCATCGATTAACCTAGAATAAAAAGTACCTTTTAAAATTTTGTCAAACTGTATGGAATAGTTTCCTCCCATTTACCCAAAACTGAATTGTCGTATACAGATGCCATGTTTGCTCCCATGGCCACTCTAGAAATTTGCTGAAAATATGTATTATTAAAGGTGAAAATGTTTTCCAAATGTAATTCTAAGAGTGTACAAACAAAATTCAGTCTGTAACTATAAAAGTGAAATTCTTAGCCAGAAAATATCTTATCATGTCCACACCCATGACAGAAGAAATGGAAGTTTATAGAGAGGGGGACATCCACTGTGGCTAACAAATTATCAGACATACTGTCAGGAACACACTTCTTAATGTCGTGAAAACGTACCAAGAGCTGCATGTAAAGGATGGAATGTGGACGAGAAATGGCTTAAGAATCTTGTCCAAAAATTAGCAGATGGTTCTATTTTACAACCTTGCATCATGACAATACCTAAAGGGACTCATCCTTATCAGTCTTAGGGTTGCCAGGGACATTTGCCAGTGTAAGAATTTTCACATACAAAAAATGTATGCTTGCACTTCTAACTCTTTTGTTAAAAAATCCAATGAAAATCTATCATTTTGTTTATATGCTTCAAGCACTTCCTACTTTGCAACTCCTTGATAAATCTTGATCTCTTCCAACAACATAATCATTGCCTCTTAATATTTCTCAGCAGTAATAATCATCAGTCCATTTCTTTTATCACTTTTCAGGGCTCCATGTCCTTGAGTTTACCTAAAATTATCCACTTCTTATGATTCAAATAAAAAAAAAATTGCAATACAAATTATTCAAAACCTCTCTGAAATAGCACTTACAATTTTGTTCAAATGCTTGGAGTGCTTTGTTCAAGGGAGGATTATAAGTGAACTATTTCTTAATACCACCACAATAATTGTTCAAATTACTGTCTCTAAACAAAAAAGCCAAATTGAATTTCCATGTGAATAATTTCAACTTGAAAAGTATTCTGCTAATACTTGCTCTTGAAGAAGCAAATTAAGACATACCTTTTTCTAAAACACCCAACTGCTCATCAGAAAATTGTATGTTGCTGAGGTTGAGAATTTTAAATGAATTAAGCTGCAACCATACCAGGTCCTTCCCCTGCTCATTGTTTCTTGCATGGTTCATCTCCATATCCTACCTCACTGCACCTGATGAAAACTGCCCCAGAACTCCACTGGTAGGCTGAATGACTGAGTCTCCTTCCATTGATTTCCATTTCTCAGTGGACCTTATTGAAAACTAGTGTATTGTCCCTGAGTCATTGATCTGCAAGGAGCTCTAGGTGGAGTCCCCTGCCTGGTTCAGCTTAAAATGAATGGGTTAGTGAATACTACCACCACCCTCTGCTGATTGGTCACCTGTAGATACATTTACTTGTTTAGATTACTAACCAAACTCAAGCTATGTAACAACTGTTTCATGGACATATGTCCTACCATTAATATAATCATGATTATCTCCCTTCAATTTTTAATTTTCTTTTGTTTGATACTGACCATGTACATAATAAGGTTAAACTGATGTACACCTTTACATTTTCAGGTGCCTTAATGCACTCATTCAAGCCACAAATCTCATTGTCCAATTTACTAAGCTTTTTATTATTGTTTCATAAGCATTTCTGTAGGTTCCAGGCCAATTCTATCAAAAAGTTTTGCAAGTTCCTGACAAAATAAGTTAAAAAAGTGATGCCTGTAAGGTGTTTAAATGTTCTAAGACCTTAAGGAACCCTTTTATTCTGAATGCATTCCTTTAGAAACAATTTATCCCACATTAAGGATATATATATATATATATATATATTTGACTAATTTTATTTCGAGTTCTTTAAAAAGTGATTCCAAATTAGTGTCAAGACTCATGTTCACCTCAGCAGATATTGTATTAGCAGCACCACATGTTCCAGTAGATCATTAGGGACATACAAACAGTTCATGCACTTGCAGTCATTTTCTCCAGCTACTTCTCCTTCTCCGTTCATATTTGGTAGTTCTATCACCAAACAGTTCATCTGCATTCTGGAATGTAGAAACCATAACCACATAATTTCTACTGGACAAATAAGCAGTTGGCTCACCCAGCCTCTCATGGTGCTGTAAACTAAAAGAAGGCCGCCAATGTGTCAGTAACTTATTCAGATTCCACAAAACCGCACAGAGGTTGTAAGAAATAGAGTGAAGAGTGAGATCACTCATTGATAATGATTATGCCATCTTAAAAACAGACAAATGAATAAAAAAAGAAACCACTATGAAATAACAAATATGCAAATGGACAACACAGTAGATGGAATCATGACTTAAGTTTTAGCATTTCCATCTTTAATTACCACTAGACATTATCAGAAACAAATCTTGTGACTATCAGATGGTAACTGAGAAATGAATTCCTCTTACTGCTGCACAAAACTCATAGACAAACAGCTCCAGTATCTAAATTCATCTTAACAGCTTAGTCTTGCCTTTTTGTAGTGATCCAAATGGATCCAAATGTTTGTATTAGTTCATTTCAGGACAAACAGTTTTGTGCATATAAAATCATAAGACTCATCTGCTGCATCTGACTCCATTTTGTCTGCTCTTTCCCTTGCTTCCTCTATCCACTAATGCTTCATATATGTCATCATTTGTACTCTCTTTCCCATTTAAGTTTATCCTCATAATTTTTCCACTCACATACTCTCTGAATATGTTCATTTTAAACAATGCCTTCTGCAGATTTGATTTTGTGCAAACCAACCCATGTCAGCTTCTTCTAACATTTTGACTCTCTGAAAGCTTGCTTGCTTTTTAGAAGCATTAACTGGATGTAGCAGATGTAATTTTGAACTAACACACTCCTATAATATCCATTTTATATAGAAACACTGCTTGCCTCTTTTTATTTAAGCACCCTCAAATCACTTGAAATATTTCCACACTAATATGTTTGCCTTAATATGCAAACAGTGGCTTCCCTGTGCCTTGTTGAGTACAATCTGGAAGAGGTTCTGTCAGGATGACTTCAACCTGTGAGCATGGAATTTCTCAATCACTGTTTTCATTAAAAAGAAAATCGATACCAGTGTAGCTTCTAAGCATGTGCCAGTGGTAATTTGCTTGTTTTTCCAAATTTTTTTCTATCTCTGTTTTTATTGAAATTTTACTTACAGGAAGAAAAAAGATTTAAAAATAACTATTTGTACAAGTGTCTGCATTAGTTTTTATAATATACAGAACTAAAATTCATTAAACATACAAATAGTGAACAATTTATCATGCAATATAGATTAATAGTTCTCTGTTAATAAGATTCGGTTTATCCAACATGTATGTCTTTGGTTATTTTATCTTAATAGCATATATTTATTTGACATACAGCAATGACAGTTTTTATAAATTTTGTAAATGAAGGAGTAACCTAATTTTTTAATTCTCTCAAGTCATTTCCTGGTAGCCATTAATAAGATCCAAAGAAGTGAGAGTTGAGGCTTGGCTAGATTTCCTTGCTCATCATGTTGATACAACTGATGAGCTGGTACATATAACCTTGGGGGTATGAGGAGCTTGACTTTTATATTAGAGGTGCAGGGAGGTTTGCTCCCCACCAAGGAGTGCTTCCATTTAATTTTTTTTTTCATTGGTTCAAATTCCCAACCAGCTCTGATCTGTGAGTTAATTCTTTACTGAGTTTTAACTTGATAAGTAATAGTGGAAACACAAAATTTGTTTCTTTTTTTTCTTTTACATAATGTATTTCACCAAAATTCTGTTTGTTGCAGAATTTTACCATTATTTTTTTAATGTATACATTTATTGTATATTGCTATTAGCTTGATTACTTGTATCTTTATTTTAAAGTTGTTTATATTTGCTTTTATAATAAACTTTGCACACAAAGGTCACTGTTAATGAATGATAGTCATTTTCAAAAGTTACCAAGTCTCTTTAATTGGTAAATTTCATAATTATAGTCTTGATAATGTTGATATTTAATTTTATTTTGCTTTGGACCCCCCTCCCTGACATTACCTGATATCCTCTCTATCTTCAGACAATTGAGACATTTGTTCAGTTGAAGTGGAAGAGGGGTACTCCCAGACTAGGTGTGAGCCCTACAACCTATTTGTTCCTGCTCAGAAATCCCAATCAACCCTCCATCTCCTCCACTCCCCACCCTTGGTGGCTCTCCTGAGCTTGCTGCCACTGCCTTCCAAATGGAAGGGTGTCTCTGTATGTTAATTTACTTTTTTTCTGCATGCTGTGAATGTACTAACCATAGTGCAGGCCTGGTGGGCTTTGAACTCCACTAAGTGAACAACTACTGCCCTTCATAGGTGTCACTTGTATGACAAGCCAGTGTCGAATCCCCCCCCCCATGATGGGTAGGCCAGCCATGGCCATTTGCCCCCATCTTCCCAAGCTAGCTCCAACAGGTACCTGATCTGATAATTATATCTCAGGGACATGTGAAATAGTCAGGGCTTTATCACTCTGTGCCATTGAGCTAGGTAATTGACTGTCAATGTTATATAAAAATCATACTGTACATTCTTGATATCAGTTGTCTGTGCCTTAAATAATACTTTATAAATCATTTTATAATATAACTATTCCTGCAAGCTTTTTTCATTATGTTCAATCACGTTTAGTACTACCTTTGTCAGAATTGTACTCATGCACTTACCTAGTCAGCCGTCTTGGTCTTCATGAGACTTTTTTCTTACCAGCAATACCATAACTTATTTTCATAATTTTTTGCCAAATACTATTGTTTTATATAATTGGATAAGGTATTGGTTACAGGAGCTGGGCACATCTACAATTTGCTGTATAATTCCAAAACAGTACACTGAAAATAACTAAACAGTACATAAAGCCAGAGCAGAATCACGTGTATTTCAAGTCAGATGCTGCTGAAATACAACAGTATTCCAGCTGGAAAGAAACACTCACATGTACTTTAACATACCTATTAAAAGTTACCACTACCTGTCTTGAATTTAGGGTAGTATATTTTATTGAAATATGGTATGCTAAACCTGAGAAAAGTGAGCTTGTTCCTTTTTGGATGCAATATGTGTTTGTCACTTGATGCCTCTGCTGCCCTAATACATTTCAGAAACAGGTGTGTACATGTGGGAAGTTAAGGTATTCAGAAGCAGTCTGATTTAAGTGAAATGAAAATTATTTTGATAGCAGTGAGATGTACATTGTCTTTCATTTTATATAGTCAGATATGTTAGCCTGTACTACAAGCCTGAATCACATTGTCACACATATCCTGGCCTTAAAATGGTAACTAACAACACTTTTCAGATATAAACCAATCCCCTTATGCACAGTATTTTGAACCAATGCTATCAGTGGTGGTTAATGACTTCAAGGGGATGGGCACTGCAGGAAGGAACTGAATGGGTTTTCCTAACTGAAATGGAATTGTCTATACTTTGGTGGGTTAGTAATTGTTAAACTGTGATCAAACAACAGATGGTGTTAATCATTTTTGTTCATTTATTTATTCATGTGTTGACCAAGGTGGAGCAGCTCACAGAATATCTCAGTAAGCACTCAGAATTGTCACTTTATTGAGTGAATATACCACAGATGCCCAGCTGTAATCAGATAAAAAAAGAGTAATAATAATCATATTAATGTATTTCATTTTGTTTTACTCAAGCACACACTAGCCTTGCCAAGCCAGATAAGTGTTTAACTGTGAACAAGTAACAGCAGGAGTCAGTCAGTCTTATTCTTCAACTGCTCTTTGCCTACCATTTACAGCTACTTTATTGACTGTACACCTCAGATGTCTGATTCTGATCAAATGAATAAATGCTTGAACAATGGCCACCTAATTATATTTCAACTTGTTTCTTTCAGTCACATGCAGTGAAGTCCATTGCAGCCCTTCAGACACATTAGCCACTTTATTGATTTTGCACACCTTGGATATCTGATTGTAAGTAGCTGAATGAACAACTACATAAATTATAGCGACAGCTATAGATTTCATTTCTTTGCTGCCAGGTGTATACAATGCAGTCAATTAATCCTGCTCCGCAAAGATGTGCCTACCAGCTGCAGGCACATTATTGACTGTGTACAAAACAGAAGACTGATTATGATCAATTAATGAATACATAAATAATAGCCAGCATGATATATTTACAGCTTATTGTTGTCAGATGTATATAAGACAATCCATTACAACTCATCCTTGCACACATATAGAGAAGTGCCCTTAAACTGCATCTATGTTGACTGTGTACACCTCAGATGTTTAATTGAGAAGACACACGAGTAAATAAACTATTGCTCTAGTAATGTACTTCAGCTATCTACTGTCAGCTACATACAGTGTAACCACAGCAACCCCTATGAACACAC
>NC_056725.1:769295806-769298306 GCF_019279795.1 Protopterus annectens
CACACACACACACACACACACACACACACACACACACACACACACACACACACACACACACACACACACACACACACACACACACACACACACACACACACACACACACACACACACACACACACACACACACACACATACACACACACACACACACACACACACACACACACACACACACACACACACACACACACAAAACACACACACACACACACACACACACACACACCAATACAACTCTGATGCTAAAACTTTCATTACAAACAAAAGTTTTGGCATTGCTACCCACTCACATGCCTCATACTCAGTAATTCAAAATTTGACTAATTCACTGCTTGACAAATTTAACTATTTGACCATTCTACTACCATTAAAAAAGTGACAAAATGTACCTGTGACCAGATGTTCCGTACCCACACACACACACACACACACACACACACACACACACACACACACACACACACACACACACACACACACACACACACACACACACACACACACACACACACACACACATGGCGAGAGATACTGAATGTATATGTTGAACTATTTTAAATTTATTGTCAAAATAGAACTGAGCTATAGACCTATGTATTTTAAGTAAAATTTCATTAAAGTTACAGAAATGTGTAATTGGACTTGTTTCAGGGGTACCTGCTGATAGTATTGAAGGGGTGTTATTTCTTAGAAATTTCAAATGAACCGAAAAGAAAATCTCTTCCTCTTTTTCCCGTAAGTGCTACAAACTCCTTAGTACAGTATACTACAAAGGCACAACCAATGATGGAAAATGGGACCTCCTAAAAGAAGGTTCAGAATTATCTAACCTGAGTTAAGCAATTGCTTCACAACTTGTTGTAACAGGGACATTGCAACATTCTAGCTTTTCAAATAATTGCTGTTTAGAGCAGAGCAGTTACTGAACTTTGATACTGAAGGAAAGCTTTTAAGAGTGAGATATACTGTGATGTCACTCCCTTCTCCTGCAATAATGGAATCTGGTTCACTCACTCACCCTACACTAGTAACACTAAATGCTTTTCATTGCTGGGATTACCATAAGAAATATGTTATACATATAAAACACAATGTAGGTTATGAAATAAAAATGTACAAATACTTCCTATGGTAAAATTAACTCTGCAATAAATTGTGAAACTATATCGTGTACACAGTATCAGTGTTTAATGGTTCTTGTGTTTTTTAACACATGCTTTTAAATAAATATACAGTGTGCATTGTATTTAGCAAGGGTCATGTAATGTCAGCATAGTTACCAGTTACATAAAAATGTAGTATCACTGAATCAGGAGTCCCTAGCTTTTCAGTTCATCCTGCCAAATACATTAAAACCAGGTCAAAAGGAATGTGCAGAGAATAGAAACTCATCCACAAACAGCTGTATTGGTATTAAAATACTTCCTGTGCACCCCTCTCATGTATTTATTCCAGTCTGTGAAATTAAAACACTGCATAACTTATACCTGCAGTGACTGAGAAATGTTGCAGATGCCAGTTTCACCATTATGTATCATATTTGGAAACCTGGCCATAGAGAGCCATTAATGGTATGCTTACAAAGCTAGAAGGGTGTAAAGCTTTGAATGATATACATTAAGGCAGGTCAAGATGAGACAGAAAAAAATTAAATAGAATTGTGTGATCTCCAGAGGTGTGGATACTACTTTTATATGATGGCATGCATTTATATAGAATTTGGCACCAGCATACATAATAAGAATGATGAACGTTATAATGTCTCATTTTATTGAGTAGTGAGGTTAAACAGCATTACAAAGGAGGCTGTTAACGAAAGAGTGTTTGATTTTGCCACTTGAATTTGGCGTACTATTAGATTTTTCCAACTCTGCCTGATGTATCAGAGTGACTTGGGCATAGTTTTATATAGAAGAAACAAACAGTAGTGTAAAGCACCCAAAAAAACAAGAAAAAATATCAGAGTGCAACAGCTAGAAGAGCGGATGAGCGAACTTGCCAAAATATATCCAAAGTTTATTAAATCCAACAGCAGGTATTAAATAAAGTTAAAACCATAAACGCTTTATGTTTCAACTCGCGTTTTTGTCCCCATTAACTGGATTTCATTATTTTATATAGAAGAAAGCTACTAAGATATAAGCATTTAGTTTTTCAATACTACATAAATGACATTCTGATGTTAATAATCTAAACAGATGTTAATAATCTAAACAGATGTTTAATATATGCTGTAGAAGTTGAGAATTTGTATCACATACAGCGGATACTAATTCGAGCAGCCAGAAATAGGAGTCAAGCTGGTTAAATCCTGCCACTCCCTAACACACTTTTTCTCAGCCTCATTTATTGTTGTTTTCAGAATCTGCTAAGCATTTACAAAAATTCTTACACTGAAATATTCATTCTAGCCCGTTACGGGCTTATATTTCAGCAGATGGCAGTATCAAACCATTAACCAGGATAAGAAACTACAATAAACATGTAGCTTACC
>NC_056725.1:769305806-769453306 GCF_019279795.1 Protopterus annectens
CCCTTTTTTCCAGGAGGAGATAACATCTATATATACTTTTATGTCTCCTATATGTTGCATCAGCTTTGAATTTGCCAACTCTCAGAAAAAAATGGAAACGCTTTCTCATTAGTAAAAAATACTGAGCTTGTCCTACTCTCCAATACATGGTAAGTCAGCCTTTTATGAATGTCTGTTATCAGTAAGATTTCATTTACAGCAAAGTTGTGCAGATTTCATAATTTCTGACTCAGAACTTGATTCTCTGAATTTGTCTTCTATCTGCGGTGTCTTCTACATGGAATCTTCATGTTCTTACTGTGTTTACATGGGTTTTCATGGAGAACTCTGGCTACTCTGCAGATTCAGACACAAACAATCTTGCAAATTGCATGCAAATGTGTGTGTATACTGATTCACACATGGATCATGTGATAGTTTGCCACCCAGAGAATGAATGTGTGAATGTGATTTATTTGTGTTTTATCAAATTGTCTAGAAACTCCTTAAAAATGTTTGAACCTAATGTAGAGTTCAGTTCCCCTCCTCAATACACACGCACACACACACACACACACACACACACACACACACACACACACACACACACACACACACACACACACACACACACACACAGTATTAAGGTATATTCTATTCCCAATCCTCGAACATCATGATCGCCAGTCAGGATTGTTCCACCTCCCTGCACAGTGTATATAGAACTGACACAGTGAATACGCAGTGGCTGTTGTCAAGTTCCTCATGTATATAAAGTAATAAGTGATCAAGCTGTCAGTGGACAATAAAATCTAGAAAATGATCCTCTTTTCTGCTGTAATGCACCTTATTAATAACATCAGAAAAAAAATCATATAAACAAATAAAAATAATGCATGGTATTTTAACACCATGTTCTGTATCGCAATGCAGAAGTGACAGCGCAATAAGGCAAATCTGTCAATAAGCCATTCCTGAAATAAAAAAAAAATCAGGGCAATAGAATTGCACTCCATTTATATTAAAGTAAATAAATAAATACTACATTTCTGTTTCTTAACTGATTTTTCACTACTCAGCATCTGCACCAGTTATGCATAAGTGATTCCGAGGTGCCCTCTCCCCTAGGTTAATGCTTCATACAGGGAGAGTGATGGGCACCAAGCTCACTAGTTTTTAGCTCATAAAATACAAAACTATAACCTGGCACACTGGGATTTCAACAGACAGTAGTCAGTCACCATTTCTTACCGTTTCCATTATATTTTTGCACTACAAAATCTTTGGACCCTGTACTCCCTTTCATGACATTTACTACCTTGTATGACAAAATCATGCTCTCTTAGCTATCACACGCACACACACACACACACACACACACACACACACACACACACACACACACACACACACACACACACACACACACAATTTTTGATGCTGACTCTGCCCTGCTCTGAAGAAAGTGTTTCAAAGCACTATTGTAGATTTTCCATATTCCTTAGATTACTGAGAATATTTCAACAAATGAGCATATGTGGCCATTTCTTAACATTTTGACTACAGATGTTTAACATACCGCCTGAGGAATGTTCTAATGTACAATGGCATTGTTATTTTACATTTCCATCTAAAATGCTCATTTTGCCACAGTCCCTGACCAGAATAATCTTCTGGTTATGAATTCAGCTAAACCACACATTTTATGGAATCGGATCATAAAATGTGCACAATAAATGCAACACCAAAATTATTAAAAACTGCCAGGTTTTTATATTGCATTTCATTTGGGAAATTTGGACTCGTGACATTTGTGAACAACATATTTTCCTATAAAACTTTTCAAAAATGTCTCCAAAAACTGTTCCTAAATGTGATAGCCTATTTACTTTCTAGATCTAGTTTAAAATACAATGCTATTTTCAGCTCTTCAACGAATTCAACATTTCTTTGCAAATTCTGTCTCTGCTCAATATGTCTTTAAGAAGGGGTTTGCTATATTTTTTTTGAAACTGCAGAAAATGCATCTCAGTGTATTTGAAAAATGTTAAGCTTGTGAAAGGAATTAGTTGCTGCTTGTTAGTCTTCTGAGAAAGCAGATAGTAAGGCCTTGTTTATGTCTAGACAAACACAGTGACAAACCATAGACAGTCTAAACATGCCAAAATGAGGCATTGCCTGGAAGTGAATGCTGCATTTTCCTTACTTTGTTCCTCCTCTTTTGAGTTTGTGTGAAGGACCATACCCAAGCCAGATTCTCCCAGAGTGACTGATGTGAATTTTATGTTTGCTTCAGAAACATCTGCCCTGGGAATTAAGACTATAGTATTAGATTCCCTACAGGCAGTCAGGGTGAAACTCTTCTAGGACACACATTTCATTCAGCTGTGTAAGAATTTAAGAAAAGAAACACTCATACTGGAATGGAATATGCATCTAAACAGATGAGTGTAAGTAACAGCAGCCTACAGAAAATGTACTAATTTGGTAGCGCATGGAAAAAGTCCAAAATTTAAGTTAATGCAATGTGCCTTACAGTAAAAAAATACCCCACTAGTAAATGAATTGTCACACTTACCAGACAAAATACAGATTGATATATACTAAAACAGGCAATAAACTATAGTTTACTCCTAAAAACCTAATGTTATTTTACTTTCTATATCAGGCACTAACCTTTAATTAATATCTAAATAACAGCTTTACTGCTGCACAGTAAGACATATATGTATACTTGTGTACTTATATGTATACTATTCAATGAGCCATGGCTTTATGTGGCTGTTTCTAGGCTATAAATAATTTTTTTCTCTAGAAATGAGAAAAAAAATGTAGAAGCTCCAAATGACTTTGGCATTATTTTCCTTCCTCATTGCTTAATACAACAGAGCTATAAAATGTCATCTTACTGTGGCACCTTACCTTGTGGGATCAGTTAAAAAATGAATAGGAGTTGGCTTTTACCTAGTAGATGATTTTGCCGATTCCCAAAGGACATTCTACTGTACACCACGTTACACACACACGCGTGCGTGCACACACACACACACACACACACACACACACACACACACACACACACACACACACACACACACACACACACACACACACACACACACACACACTACTTTTCCTTGATGAATGTGAAAAAAAATAATAATAACAGTTTCAGTTACAGGAATGTGTTTTTACCTTGCAGATGAATATGACTGATTCCTAGAGGTGCAGTGCACTACACACCAGATTACATAAATGCACGCGTGCACACACACTCATTTTCAATCCAATTTATGTGGGAAGGAGAGTGATGACAGTGAGAAATGTCACAGCTTATTAAATATGTTAATACCTTTGCTACATATCCAAGCCTGTGATTTTATGCCCTAGGATTCATTAATGTAAATTAGTGGACTAAGACTTTTTGACTAGAGCTCAAAGTAAGTTAACAGTATCAATCATTAAATAAGTCATAATTAAACTCTGATCCCCAGCAATGACAAAACTGCCCGACTGCAAATCTTAAGGGTAAACAATTTTGCAAGTCAAACCAAAGAAGTACATGCAGCAGTTATAAAGAGCAAATATTTATTTAATAACAGCTACACCTATTCTAATAGTTCCCCCTATTTTATACTAATATAAAGAAATGTACACAAAAATTAATACCTTAAATATTTATTATTTACTAAATTCCTTAAGTAACCACTTTTCAAAAGCTAATCTCATCAGCCTTCCCTGCAAAATATAACTTGATTATAAAATATCAAAACAATAATAATAGTCAGTAAGATAAATCTACTTTAAGTAAATTAAGGCATTTCCATGTCTTGATTGTGTGATAAACAAGGTGTGGGAGGATGTTTGGCCTTTGACTGCTTGCCTTATAGCACAAATAGGAATGTGGTTATTACACAAGTGACTTCCTCCATGCCTTAATAGTTGCATCTGCTGGCAACCGGTTGGAAGGTATTCTCATTGTAATTTCTAAACTCCATTCTGGGAAAAATGTAGATGCAGCTATATATATATATATATATATATATATATATATATATATATATATATATAGAGAGAGAGAGAGAGAGATTTTTTTTTTTGTTTTTGTTTTTAAATGTTAAATTTACCTACATTTGCAAAGTTATGGTATCAAACTTCTACTAGGTGACATTTTGATGAACACAGAAGGGAAGGAAGTGTGTAGTACATATGCTATTTTTATTTTATGTATTTTGGGGATGTGTTGTATGATATGAATGTGCATACCAAGGTAGTAAAAGCTGTATGTTTTATAGTTTATGTAATATTTGATTACATTTCAAAACTGTGCAGAAATGTATATTCCTCATTGTTTTAAGACTGACACACAACATAAAGTAGCTACTGCTTTTTTTTTATTTCAGTATTCTTCTGACCCTGAAATTCCCACCAGCAAATAAGAATCAACCTGCACATTAATACATTTTTTCTACAGTCATCCACAATAGTATTATACGTTTTTCTAGTTTATTGCTTAAATAAGTGCAGCACTGAAATTTAAATTTAAGATAGTCTGTGATTATTATTATTATTATTATTATTATTATTTGCTGCTCATATACTTGTATTTGCAGATGTACAAGATTTGCTTTAGGTAATCATTTTATCCTTACATTGCATTCCTTTCCTGAGCATATTTTTTTCTTTTTCAGACTGATAGTACTTTTAGCCTGCTAACTTACAGGTCATGTTAGAACCTGCATTTTCCCTAAACATTACTGGTAGTCATTGATACCCTGTGGATTTGTAGCTTGTGAACTTCGGAATAGTCCTTACTGGAATATTGCACTTCTCTTGTATATAGAGGAAGGTATGGTTTAACCCATAAAGTTTGTACTTAATCTTTGGACATGTAGTAAACCCCCGAATTTAAAAGTTTATCAAATTCTCAAAATAAGCTATAGACAATAGGGTGAGCAACACAAATGTATCCTCTATGCAGGGACAAATTTGCAAAGGTAATGAAATGTACCTTCCTGAGATGAGCTTATGGCAAACAGAACATTGCTTATTTCCCAAACTTCTTATTCCATGCTACTAGGATACTTTTAAGGACTGGGTTTATTTTCCTGAAGTGTTAGTTCAGAAGAATAAGTGATTTGTATGAATATTAAATAATCTTATATAGCATTTATGACTGGGTACTGTGACTGCCATTTAACTGTACCTCAGGAGTAAAGACAGGGGCAACAAAACATTCATGCACTACATGGCTGATCCACTGACAAAGGAGAAAGCTGTCAACTTGCTTTTGAATAATAATCTGGATATCAGACTGCTGGCCAGAGGGAAGGGATGAAGGAGTAGTGTTTACCAGTTTGACTTCAGCAATTGTGAAGAGAAGATGCTTCCCTCACTTTCTGAACATGACCTCTAGTGGGCAATGGAGGAATAGCAGCAGGATGTACATTAGTGAAAGAAGGGAAGCAGCATACAACAGCAGTGGGACTGAGCAGCAAGTCGTAGCTCTTTTTTCAACCTGGGCCACTGAGTGCCCTCTTCAGTGATAGCTAAAATACAGTGGTAACTGTAGAAAATATGCCCAGATATGAAGTATGCTACATCATGTCAGTTTACCCTAAATGCTGTCTGTACCAAGAGGAATTAATGAGCAAAGAGATTTATTTATTGCCAATTGTTTACCAGGAAAGTCCAACTGGGTCCAAGGTACCCATTATCACTGAAGGCCTGAGGAAAAAAGCTCCAGGGCATACAATGACATGAAATAAATTATACAATAGTGCAATTCTTCATAATTCTTAATCTTCAAGAAATACAATAACCCAAAATGATGTACACAATAGTGTAAGTTTACATAATTCATAAACAGGAAAAATCAAAATAATAAAAAATGCAACTTTTCTGGGCTATTGCTTATATAAATCAAGAGTATAGAAGTAAGTATGAGGATTAAAGGAAGCAGTAGAAAGAAAATTGAATCTCAGGAAGATGGAGAAAGGAATCATTAATACGAGAACAGGTGAGAAGGCTTTGAGAAGTGCAGTAGCAAAAGATAGTTATAGAAAAAGTGCAAAAATAAGGATGGCCCTTGAGGTTAGCAGTGCGAGAGGAGTATTAGATGTGAGAAAGGAAGGTAGTGAGGAAAAGGTAGTAGATATTGGAGGTGAGGTGAGAATAATAGTAGGTATAATGGGAGTTTTTTTAAGTAAGAGTTAAAGGGCAGATTTTAGCACAATATTAAACGATATGCAAGGTTGGATGAAAAAAAAGCATAACATATGTGCTGTGATAAATTTAATATGGATTGTGCTAACCAACTTACAGCTTACTATGATTCAGATAATAAAATGGGCTCAGAGAGATTCTAGTGTTACTAATGACATATAGCCCTTCCAAACACTTTTTAGCTCTAATAGTGTTTACAGCAGTACAGCCTTGATAAGAACACAAAGTAAGATCATTTTTACTGCCACATCTCTCTACTTCGTGGTTACTCCCTTATGTATAGTGAAGTTCAAATAAATATATTAGTGCAGATTTACATTGCGTAGAAGTCCCCAAATGCTGATCATTCCTTTGTTGGGACAGATAGAGTGATCATGTGTCTCATATCACTCAGGAAAACAGCAATGACTGACTAAGATGACAGTGTTGGACTGCGTTTTTCACTGCACACCATTATATGGCTTAGTTGTGTAAATGCACTTCTGTTTGTCACATTTTCTTCCCATTTGATTACATGTGAATACTCCGAAAGACTACTCAGAAATGGCATTAATATCACCATCATTATTACTATATCCCTTCTAACAAAATGAGAGCATAGCCTCCTTATAACACAAGCAATGCAATTTTGTTAAATAGGAATGTATTACAAAGTCAGCATTTTGAAATGGATTCAGGACTTGAGTGAGTATACATATTAATAAATGACAGAGGTGTACCCTGCTTGGTCACAGACTGCTTCATTGCAGGTCATTTCATCCATGATCAAGCATGCTGATGAGAGGTAGCTGACACAGCTAACCTGCATTGTATGTGGAACTTTATCTTATTCCTCCTTAGTTTCTACCTCCCTTCTTATTATAACAAACTCCAAGGTCACTGCACTTTGGGGAATCTATGTGGTGCCCCAGGGAATGATTTACACATGGACCACAGACAAATGGGTGCAAAGAAGTAGTAGGTAGACAAGTATATGTGTCCCAATTAGAGTGGAATGGGAAAAATTAAGGGCACATCAGTAAAAAATGGTATAAAAATAAAATGACAAAATGTTAAAACAAGGTTCATAGGTTCATAAGTTCATAGGTGTGTACTAGGCTAATGGCCCTGGAGCCTTTACAAGCGTAGCCCATAGGATTACCCTGGCATTGTGCCATCTGACCTTAGTTCCCAGTGCCTCTGTCAAGTAGAGTCACTGGAGTGATTCCCGGGATGAATTTTCTATTTCCCATCCACTCATCAAGATTTTTCTTGAAGAGGGCCAGTGAGGCGCTCCACTTGACATGTATGGAAAGTCTATTCCAGAGCATGGGCAGCCTCTGGGTTCTGAACCTGTTCTTCCAGCTTTTTCTGTTGATTGTGGTAATGAGGTTGAGGTCTCTGGAGTGTTTAGTGCAGAGGGATTGGGATTTCTTTAGATGTAGCATTTCTAACAGAGCTGGGTTAGACATGGTTTTGTAAGTCAAGCAGAGATTACCTCTAAGTAGGCAATATGAGACAGAGAATAGTTGGAGTTTTTTGAGTCTGTCCATATAGGACAAGTGTTTAAGGCCTATGATCCTCTTTGTGAGGTACTTTTGCAGCCTCTCCAGTTGTTGCAGGTGTCTAGTGAGGTACATGCCAAATGGGGCATTGTACTCAATGATTGATCTAATGAAGGAAGAGTAGAGGGAGACAATGACCTCTTTCTTCCTGGATGCAAAACCCTTAGTAATTAGATGTGTCACATAGAAGGACTTTATGACCACAGTGGTAATGTGGTGGTCAAAAGAGAGGTTGCTGTCAACCTGTGTTCCCAGATCTCATATAACACCTTCTGTGTTCAGTGAACTACTGTCGATGTGGTAATTCATGGGAACTGGGCTTTTCCCAAAGGGGATGATGACACATTTTTTGGCATTGAGCTTAAGGCCATGGTTCTGACACCAGTCGTTGGTCTCAGTGAGGCCTTTCTGTAGGATGTCAACATCACTTGGGGAGTTAATTATGACACCCAACTTGTAATCGTCTGCGAACATTGTCAGCCAGAGTCTTCATCCACAGCTTTGAACTAGGTGAACCTATTTCTTGAAGAAATAGAATGTGGAAATAAAACAGCAAATAAAAAAGTTGTCAGCAGAAAGTATGACACACTAAAGGAAGAGAAACATATTTAAAAAAAAAAAAGCCATCGCTGTCACTTTCATCGGTCCCCTTTTTTCAATTTTCACATGGGGTCAGGGTGTCACATCAACATTAGTCAATGTGACCAATCACCTAAATCCAATGCTTAACATTCGCAGTGCCGAGTGGCTAGCCGAGAAGAATAGGATGAGATTAATAGCCATTGAAAGAAAAATAAATACATAAAATAAATGAAAGATATTAGATAGTTGTTGTTGTGTCTTTCGGCTTATCCCGGTTAGGGGTCGCCACAGCGGAACTCCGGTCCACTAATGTTTGGTAAAGGATTTTTATGTGCCAAGTTACCAGCCCTGATGCACAACCTTCAAAGAAGGCATGCCTATTCACATATGCCTCCACACAGAAGATGCTCTAGCTGAGAATCGAACGGGACAACGTCTTGCTGTGAGGCGACAACGCTACCGCAACACCACTACTGCGGGTTGAAAGATATTAGATAGTGAGAAGGGATAAACATACTTTAATCGGGATCAAATGGGAGAAATGAAAACACACATCAGGAAAATGACTGAAATAGGAAGATGACATTGTCAGATTGCATTTTTCACTACACAGCTTTGTTTCAGCATTATATGGCTTATTTGGGTAAATTCACTTCTGTTTGTCCAATTTCTTCCAATCTGAGTCTGATAAAAGATAGCATTAAAGTAATGAACAATGCTACTAATAAACTTGAGTGAAGAAAAATGAAGGTATTAAAAGTAGTACATTTCGAAGAAAATGGTGTTCTCTTCTTGAATTTCAGCTTTTGATGGGTAATTGCATTGTGCAGCTCCTTTCTTCCCTTGCTAATGTGGATGGCTTATCATTGCTTTGTTACAGCAGCCGCATAACCATTTTTCACTTGCTGCTTTTATTACACCTCCAGGACTGTTTTTGGTTGTCTCCCTGTTTTGGATGATTTACCTACCTCCAGTGTTTTTGCAGGCACACAACCAGATAAATGTAAAGGCTCAAGCTTTGGTTTGAGTTATCAAGGGCCAGACATGGCAGCCATCATTGTTTTCTACTTCATCTGAGTCAGCCTCTTGGCCACACTTAGCCATGATGGACCCCTGACTGAGCGAAATCTGTAATTAAGTGTAGGGGGAGTCACACCATCTAGTAATAACTTGCTGTCTATTACAGCATGTAGTCTGTCTGCCGCTGCCCATTATAAGATATTAGGAGTGATCCTGATTCTACACATTACTGCAGACAGTGGGTTCAAGTTAACATCTAACAGACTGAAGTCTCACATTAACATGAATTAAAACATTATTTAATGGCTACTGGTCATTTCAAATGCCAGTTCTACTTTGCAGTATTAAGACATAAAGGACATCTGTTGGCAAATGTCTGTCTTTATAACTTGTAAGATATTCAGGACCATTTTAAACTTTAAAGTGAAAAGATAATACTCCAAGTGTAGTGTGGATGCAAATTAGAATGCTTATTAACTGTAACTTGTATGGTGGTTTTGTTATGTGTGAAAAGCAAAGTTATATTGGCTTTTAGTCTCAGTGTTTTTTTTAATGAAGTCCCTTGTATTGGTGATTATTTGTTATCATGAGCAGGGATGGGTTTAAACTCGACTGTTGCAGTTCACTTGGTCGACACTAGTTTATGATGCAAGTGAACTGTTGTATGTTTTGTGTGATAGGTTGTTTGTGCAAAGGCACTGACTTGTGGCTGACTTGTGGTTGGATTATCAAGGTTAGTGGTGAGGCTGAGAGTTTGTGAGTGTGAGTGTTTTAGTCTTAGGGTAATGATTAGGTAAGAGGATAGATTTAGAGAGTGTGTGTGTGTGTGTGTGTGTGTGTGTGTGTGTGTGTGTGTGTGTGTGTGTGTGTGTGTGTGTGTGAATGTGAGTGTTTTAGGTAAAGGGCAAGGGTTAGGTAAGGGGATAGATTTAGTGTGTATCACTATTCAGAGAAATTTAAGCTGCATGTGTGTCAGTGTTACATGTAGTGCATCGGAAAAAGAAATGTGTTTCCTTTTTCGATTTACTAAGTTTTGCTGTTTAGTGTTGTCATAATGAATGGTTTGTGTGTTTTTAATGTTAATCATTTAACATGTAGATCACTCATGATATAATCATATATATATAGATACTTGCATGCCTGTGAGTGTTAGATAATTAGTTAATTTACTATTTGATGGGTTATGTGGAGACATGGGGTGGACATGTTTAAGAATAGTAGTGCTTGATTAAAAGCTGCATGTAGATATTAGTGGTTGAAACCAACTATAGTCTGTATGCAATATTTCAAAATATATAAATAAAGAAAACAGCGGTCTCTTCTTAGGTTACCATCCTTTAATAAAACAATAAAATCACCTCCAGTTAGCGCTTCCGTCTCACCTCTACAGAGACTTCTTCAGACTGAGGTTAACTTCTACAAAATTCCTTTTTTTAAGGCTTCAATTGTCACATGGTTTAAACTCATCACATGATGCATTCATTTTAAAATGTCACTTCCTCTTACTTCCAACTTCCAAAAAGCTAACTTTATAAAAATACTACAAAAAAGTTAAGAAAAACATTTATAAATACACTCAAGAAATACTTTATACATTTCCTAAAATACTTAATACATTTAAAAACATTTAAGAAACACACTTTCACCAACATACTATATTTTTAAAAAGTATTACTAATGTTTGAGCCTCTTTCTTTTCAAATACATAACAAATTCCTCCCTATCATTTAAACCTGGTGGGAAGCAAGCATTAAGTTTGAACTGCCATAAGTATTCTAGCCAACCCAGCTCTTCTTCTATATTCATAACAGTAGTATCACTAGGAAGAGCCTCTACTACCCATAATTTATACTCTATTTTACAATGTTTTAACTTATAATGTTTGCTTAAAGCATTCTTTTCGTCCCCTCTCTGTATGGTATATTTGTGCTCATAAATCCTTTTATATAGTTCTCTAGTTGTTCTGCCAATATAAAAGGATTTACAATCCAGGCAGGTTATTAAATATACAACATTTTTTGATTTACAATTAAAACACCTGGAACTCTAACCACTTTCTTACCCACCTTTATTTCTGAGAAATCTGTGTATAGAAAGTTGCACATATTACAGTTAAAGCATCTTATCATCCCTCTCTTATTTGCTACTTCCTTTGGTTTATTTAGTTTAGCTTGAAAGAAGTTATTATAACTTTTAGCCCTCTTCTGCACAAACTTTGGTTGTTCACCTGTTTTGTTAATTATTTCACTATTTGTTTTAAGCACTCCCCAATTGTGATTTATCACCCTTTTTATTGCTCCTGAATCTACACTATTTTGTATGGTCATTGCTGTTCTATACTTATATTGTGTCATACAAGATTAATTTCTTGTTTTACTTTTTTCTTTCGTCTCTATTTGTTCATGTAATATTTTCATTACTTCTTTTTCTGGATATCCTCTAACTTCCATCTTAGAACAAAAATATTTTGCCTCATTTAGAAAATCTTCATCTTTACATGTTATGCTACTTATTCTACTTAACTGTCCATTTATTATATTCATTTTAGTTTTCTTGGGGTGCAAACTTGAATAGTGTAAATAACTATTATTCTGAACTTCTTTCTTATAGATTTTAGATACCAAACTTTCTTTCTCTTTGTATACTGTAACATGTAGATAATTAATTTCTTTCTTATTATAATTGTGTGTAAAATCTAAATATGTGCAAACATTATTCATATACTTAATGAACTCTTCTAGTTTGTCCAACGTTCCTCTCCACACCATACAAACATTTATTTATTTTATTTATTTTATTTAACATTTGTTGACCGGGAATGTCCGACTAGTTTTCCACATCCTGTTTCAGCGGAGGCGGAGGGAGAAATGAAATGCTCCAAATTGGAATGTCTGGAATGTGGGAGGAAACCGGAAACCCCGGAAACAAACACAGGGACACACAACAACACACACAAGGAAGGCACCCAGAGGGAGAATGAGACTGGAAACCCTGGAGAACCTCTTGCTTAACGTTAACACCGTGCACACCACTGCACCTACATCAGCAATAAAACTCACAATCTTAACTATGTACTGTTTGTACTCACTTTCTAATACATTTGCTGCTTCCCAGCCATTCATGAACATATTTGCATAGCTGGGTGCTAGGGCTGCACCCATCGCAACCCCATTCGTTTGTACATAGATTTCTTCATAAAAAGACAAGTAGTTGTAATTCAGTACTATATATATCATTTCCAGTATTAAAGCTACTGTATCTGCTGAGTTTTTATTTGATTTCAATAATTCAATTCTCACAGTTTCCATCCCTTCTTCGTTGGGGATGACTGGGTAGAGAGGTTTTATAGCCAATGTTACTAGAAAGTCCTCTTCTTCTACTTTTATTTCTTTTAATTTATTTAGGAAGTCAAAACTATCTCTTATATAAGTTTTACTTACAGAGACTACTTTTTGTAAATGTTTATCTACATATACTGACAGGCCCTCAGTTTTGCTACCTGCACTGGCTACTATAGGTCTTAGAGGAGGGTTGTTAATATTTTTATGTGTTTTGGGTATTCCTGATATTTTACTTATTTTGGGGTTAGTTGTCAATAAACTCTTCCTAACTCTCTTATCTATCCTACCAGTTAGGAACCATGCTTCAATACATGCATCTATTAATGCATACCCCTTTTTTACTTCTCTCATATCAATTTTCTTACTATTTAAGCATTCGAACATCCTTACGACATTGTTTTCCACTTCCTGTTGATGCCTCTCGCTCGTAGCTTCATTCACTTGTACGCAATTGCGCAAACATAGTCCATAGGCTGCTGCCACACCCCCTGTATAATCTGTTCTGTCTCGTTCATATTTTTTAAGTTTTCTGCTGCTTAACTCTTCATTAAGCTTGATCATGTTATCTTGCAGAATACTTATTTTACTGTTGAAATTTTCTATTGTGGTAATTTTTTTTAACATATTGTAGTTGTTCTGCACGTTCTCTGATAACTCTGATGCTAGTTTTCTATTGTGATTTAGTAACAGTTCTACATACTCCAGTGCAGCATTCTGATTAACCACTAGCCATTTATCCACCAATTCTTTTAGTAGATTTTCTCCAGCTGGTAATTTGTTGATTCTCAAGCCTTTCAGTACTCTTTGAACCTTTAGACAGGTTTCAAAAAACAAATTGTCCCACTGCAATCTCTTTAGTTTGGTCAAGTCTTTTTCCAACTCACCAAACAATTCACTATGATTTGTTTCATGTTGCATCTGCATTTGTTGTTCATTTGCCACAATAAAAGGATTTGTAGGGGGGGGCTAAACATCCTTTCAAGACTTCCTCACTTGATATGAAACTCCTTCTTCTTCCACTATTAGCCAAGGCATTACCACTTGCTTCATTGTTGGTGATAAGTGAACCCATAGGTGTATCATTCAAAATACACCCTGCTGGTAATGAGACAAAACTTGTCCCAGGAATTGCATGGTTTTCCATCAAGACACAGCTGCAACAACAGTACAATATCCACCAAAAGCAGCTTTTCACCAATAAACTTGTAAAAACAAATAAAGAAAACAGCGGTGTCTTCTTAGGTTACCACACGTTAATAAAACAATAAAATCACCTCCAGTTATCGCTTTCATCTTACGTCTACAGAGACTTCTTCAGACTGAAGTTAACTTCTACAAAATTCATTTTTTAAGGCTTCAATTGTCACATGGTTTAAACTCATCACATGATACATTCTTTTTAAAATGTCACTTCCTCTAACTTCCAACTTCCAAAAAGCTAACTTTATAAAAATACTACAAAAAAGTAAAAAAAAAAAAAACATTTAAATAGTAAAGAAACCAATGAAATAAGGCGAACAGAATATGGATCAAGGAAAAAGAACAAGTCAGGAGCAACAAAAAACTCATTAGAATATAATGGGAACTGTAACAATGCAACGGCAAGTCCCCAATTGAGAGAGATATCGGAGGATGGTGAACGAGGGGCAGAAAAACAAAGTATGCCTTCAGTAAAGACCCAGCAAGCTGTGGATGTCTATCAAAGAGTTAATGAAGGACAAAGAACCTGGGCCCACGTAACAGCAGAGAGTGGACATAATAAATTTAAAAATAACTGGCAACCAAAAACGGCTTTGTGAGGAAAGAAATCAGAAGAAGTATTGGGGACAGAAAAAACAGTCGTGGAAAACATAGGTACAGTAAATTTTAAAATTATTTTTATCTACTTATGTTTTTTCAAGTCAAGAATGTTTAGCTCTCAGCAAAGGATGGAACTTTGCACCAGCTCAATGAGCAAATAAAGCAGAGACAATAAATGGCCTGAGAGATGATGTCAGATTGTTACATTTTGATGTGCTGTTGAAAAAATTATGAAAGAAGTGATGTGTTACTTTACAAACTAAGCTGTTATAACCCTCCTTTATGTAAGTAGTTGGAAATGTTTTTGAGCATATGTGAAGCACAGATAATTGAAGTATTAGAAAAGAAGGCTGAATATAATTAATATGTCTATGAAAGAAAAAGAATGCTTTAACAATTTATTAGATAAAACTGATTTACTGCTGTTAAAAGCAGATAAAGGTGGGTCCTTGATAGCAATGCACATTCTAATATGCTCCAAGACCTTTTTACAGGTACGTGTCAAAATAAATAATTTGTATATTTAAATTGAAAGTTATTAGTATGTGCAGGACATAACAACACCCTGCTCAGTAGTTAAAACTGTTTGAGGACTGTGTGTGAGTAAAGATTGCGATAGTGGTTCAGCGAATAACTACAAATTACTGTAAAATGCAATATTCTGTAAAGAATTTTAGAAAAATTAATATAATATATATATATATTTTTATTATAATTTAAAGGAGGAAGCAGTTTATGCTGACAGTATCAAAAATAAAGTGAGAAGAGAATGACATCTTTATAGCTGCATGGATGCTTTTCAATGATTTTTCTTAATTACAAGGTCAGCTGCATGCCGTGGGCAATATGATAAATAATGGTTGTGCTTAAGATGATGCTCTGTTGACTGTAAAACTGTACATGTGTGTTTATCAAGGGGTGCTGATTGGTATGGAAAAAATAAACAACTGAACAATGTCATAAACAAACTGGAATATGATTGTTGTGTTGAAAGTCTGTACTGGATTGTATGTATGAAAATTAGTATCTGTTTAAAGCTATGGAAGTAGATTAATGAATGTACATGAAAGACTGTCCCTGGGATTCAGAAACATGCCTAATGTGGCCATACAAGGGTTAGCATGAAGATGCATTCAGTGTCTCATCTGTTAACTGTTTAAGAGATTCACTCATATTAACAACAGTGCCAGCGAAGTGACAGGTGTTTTATGGATGCTTTTACAGAAATTTCGAGCAGCAGTAGCATGCATGCTGCATGTAAGGAAATAATGTGTCTCCACACACACACACACACACACACACACACACACACACACACACACACACACACACACACACACACACACACACACACACACACACACACACACACACACACACACACACACACACACACACACACACACACACACACACATGGTCCCTATTAAAGTTTTATTCATTTACATGGGAAGAAATGGGAGTATAAGTAAGTCAGAAATGGGGAAAGCAAGCAGATGACAGGAAAGGAAACTGTGGTAGTGTGAATGGAGAATAAGGGTATATCTTTCCTTAGGACAGGTGCACATTTTTTTTATTAGAAAGGTAGATGGAGAAGGATGTAAGTGGAAGTCAGGGGATAGAAAAAGGGTACAGGTAAAGAAGCAGGGGCACATAAGCAAAAAAAAAAAAGACATAAACAAAGACCAACAGGGGATGTGATGGCAAAAATGGTGGTATGGGGTTGACAATGGGCAGACACACATATTGAAAGAAGGAGGACAAATGGCAATGGAGAGGACTGTACTGCAAACAGGGGTGGGTGGTGAAACGCAAGATAGTGGAACACTGTGATGGAGGATAGGGTAGGATTGCAGCTCCTGATCCTACTGTCTGAGGCAGAACCAAGGCAAAACACAGTCACTATTGTAACCACCCTCCCCCACTGGACTCTGCTTAAAATGGTGCACTAGGCAGCCCCAGGCAGCAGTGCAAATATACTAGTTGTACTAGGAAGGTCTGCAAGTAGACAATTTGTCCATATAGCTACTGGTCCACAAACTCCACCACTAGCTCCTCCAGGTTCTGCACAGTCACAAAATGTGACCTACTGACAGTATCACCAGATGGAACAACAACACCCCTTCAATGATCAGCCACCAGAAGCCACTGAGACCATTTCCCAGTTACCACCAGATACATAACCTGTATCACCTGATGCAGAGGCAAGCTTGGAGGCAAATGGTAAGCCAGCAGGAAAAAGCAGAGCAGGGTGAAAATGTGCATAGATTAGCAACATAAAAGTAAAGAAATAAAAAAAAAATCAAACAAATAAAAATATAAAAGAAGGATAGTGACAAAAGAGAGAAAGGGAAAAAAATACTATCCTGGCTGTATGTGTCTTACAGGTACCCACAAATGAGGTGTATTAAGCATAGGGTGAAGTGGGCAACTGCCCTAGATGCAATGTGTTAAGGGCAAGAAAGGCAGATGCCTTGCCAGTCTAACAGATATTCAGTGTATCACCAGCATTCAGAATGCAAGTATTGCCTTTGCAGTTGGAAATGAAGCAGTTTAATGCTACCTGTGTGGCATAAACTGTAGCAACTATGTCTTAGAAACGTAGCAGGCAGTTTTCTAGAGTTTAAAGGGAAAGAAGAGCTCCTTTTTTTTTTTCTAAGCAACAACCTGTGGTAGGCTATTATGCTAGTGACCATAATGCTGACGAGGTGTAGAATGCTGACTAGAAATAGAATATCATAATAACATTTGGAAGATGCGCATACAAGGGTGAACTAGCATTGTACCATTTGGCCATGGGAGGAGCATGGACACTAATGTCAGTATGGTGCTGTTGGCCATAGGACAGCATGTAAGGTGTGTGTGGCTGTACCATTGTGGATATGGGCAGTCTTACTATGTAGGCCAACAGGCATTCCATGCCAGTGTGCTTTACCAAAGGCAGATAAAACAATGGTAGTAACACAGACAGCTATCAGCATATGGTGGGTAACCACCATAATGTAAGCTTATATGTACTATGGAATAGAGCTGCTGTATTGTATGGATGCCATGATTTGGTAGTTAGAAGTGAAACATGCACAGCAGTCAGTGGGATGGTTCATGACCAATATGCTAAGATGCACACCATGTATGCTATTGGACCTCCTGGTCTGTACCAATGCCTACAGTGTGGTAGCAGGTTAGCATGTCTGCATATCTTATACTGGTTAATGCAATGCTGTTATGATGCATGGAACTTATCTATACGATGACACAGGATACAGGAGCTTGTTATCTTTGATCTACACCACAGCTGAAATAAAAACAAGGAATGCACGCATCATAAATTAAGTGCCCTGCAAGTGTGCCATTATCTATATGAAAATAACAGCACTAGGAACTGCCCTGTACACTAACCATACATTTCAAGAGCACTCTGTCTAACCTCTTATTCCCACTGGTGTTGGAAGTTGAAAGGGCACCTCTTTAGGTCACTATATTGGTAGCTGCACTGCTCATCAGAATGGTTGATGCTAATGGCAGCAGTCACCATTTTTCCCACAGGGCCTGCTTCAGGCAGAGCATGCTTTTATTTATGTATATCCTGGCTGGAAATCTGTGGCTGGTGAGGGCAACCCATGAGGACAGTACATACTGATGTTTTCTACTTCAATTTTCCTCAAAGGTAGAGCAAACTGAATTTAGGAAGGTCAGACATTTCTGGACAGTGTGGAAGTGCTGGGTTTATGCTTCTGTCACAAATTACTTGTGGTGGATGTAGCAGCCTGTTGATTAGATCAGGGCGTGTGCTTCAGGGTCAAGCATGGCACTTTAATTTTTTATTACATTTTACACGGAAATGCAAACATAAACAATTTAGAAGAAAAATGCAATTCAACTACCCATGCGTACTATATTTTGCAAAGAAAATTATATATGAAATTATTTAAATAAGCTTGATATATCTTATGATGTGGCATGACTTATAATACAAATACTAGAACACATTGCAAATAGATACATCACAGTGATAAAATCATTATGCTTTATCAGCTATTTAAGCAAGTGTTGAATAAATGTTAGGTAGTATCCTAAATTAAGTACAAATTAGTTTAGAGACATTCAGTCATTCACGGCAAGCACCCCACAGTTTGTTCTACTTGTACAAATAACTTGCCTCCAAGAAGATAACTCCAAAATCTGATGTAACTGCAGTCTGAGTTATATCTAATTTTAATGTTAAGATCCATTAAACATTTGAATTTGTAGAACTGTAACTATTTTCTAACATATTTTAATCCTTTAAACTCTTCCTGGGAAGGTCTGGATTTTTCCTTTGCAATAGTGTTGATTACAGAAATGAGGTGAGGAGAGTGACCACAACCAGGGATGCAGTTTGATTAAACTTCATGTTGTCGTGATTAGACAAACCTTAAGTGTTGCTTTGCCTAATGTATTTACAGCATTAGTAGTACCCTGCCACCAGCAGCTGCAGATCTTCTTAAGAAGGTGTAGCATGTTTTTATAACATGCAAATGATAACGTAACCAGTGAGAGGAGAGGGTTATATATTGAGCATATTGTTTTAATGATAATAAGAATAACATTTATAATAAAGACCAAAATAGGTTAATGTCTTCACAATGCTATACATAGGCTCCAATATCATTAAAGTGCTTTAACACTGGAATAGAGACATTTCCTTTGTTGAATAAAGCAAAATTCTAATACAGAAAAAGTGTACTGGCGATCCTATTATTTTACATGCAAGATAGTACTCCCTAGACTTCCTCAAGGCTTCTTTCCATCTGACAAGTTAGAACATGGATTTAAAGGAAGATTACATTTCGTTTTACAGTTTATCTGGAGAGCTACCTTAATAATTACTGCTTGTTTTTGTTGCAAAAATACCTTCAACTTTTTTTTGGAAGTCCACGTGTTATTATTATGTTGAACTCTGATCTCTGCATCATACACTTTAATGTTCTCTTCAGTCCTTTTGTTTTAGGTGGAAATAGAATACTTCTGTGCCAATAATTCCATTTAATGCATTTCAGTCCTCTGATTAAGTTCCACTCTTTTATTGTTATCTCCTCCTTCAAAATGTTGGCACACTGAAGGACTTCCTTAAACATTAGAGTCAATAAGTTGAAGGAATTGTGTAGAACAGAAAAGTCTTCCTCAGGATTGCCACCTGCATGGGTGACTTTGGATGTAGCCTTAGTAAATTGACTGTGTCCATATAGTGCTATGTGCTCACTTAACAAAAACAACTCCTCAGTTTATGATGCTAAAGCAACCATATTACATAGTAATACTAGTCTGCTCAACTGAATGAACTGTAGACACCTTTAATAGATGTGATTATAACCTGAAATTGCTAATAAAATTAACTTATACTCCGAGACAAGACCTTGATCTAAAATTGCACATGTAGTATCCAGTTCTTCCAAAACTGTGTCCCTTTACTTCAAGAAAGTATCACTGGTACCAGAAATGTGATTCATTCTACACTGAGAAGTTTAAAAAGGTCAAACCCAAATATTTAGCATATACATGACCTTATAATACCAAAAATACACTAAATATACACTAAAGAAGGTCCACAGCTCACTGACAATTCTCGCTCTAAAAAATTACTTTTATTAAAAATAAACAAAAACCAACCACTGAGGGTTATAAACATAATACACACAGGTTAAGCGCTTTCATCTGCTGACAGCAGACTTCATCAGAACAATGATCTATGTGTTTCTCTTCCTTATATAATATATTTTATAAAACAAAGTCCAATGGGAATACTCTGTCAATTAACTCCATGATGAATAAAACATAGCCTAATGAATACTCATTATTTCCAACAGTTCACATGAATCTGCTTACACAGTTCTATTATACATCCTAAAAACATTCGTTCTCTATATATTCCTATTATGACAAGTGCATATATGTATAAAAACACAATTATAACACATTTATATATTATATATATGCTATTACTATGTAATTGCCTATATTTGTATATACAACTTATATCCTGTTATATTACATCCATTCTCAATAGATTATCTTTCATTGAGCTGTTTGCTCTTAGTTCAAATCTTTGTTAGTGTGCACATGTACACAATGTCTACATATTATTCATACCCTAGCATCTAAAATTGGCTTAGTGGGTATATAATCATTCAGCCCTGGTTCTTTTGTTGCATTTGACCTAAGTTGCCATTTAACTTCTTTTTCAGCTAATTTAACCTTAACATTTCCTTCCCTAGAGTTAACTTTAACCTGTTCAAGTTACCAAATTTTAACATATGGCTTCCATCATGCTTAAGTATATGTCGACACAAGGCATTATTTTGATCATTTCTCCTTATGCAATAAGTGCGGTCATATATGCTGTTCCTCAACTGTTTATCCATCTTACATAATAACTCGGACAGGTCATACACTTCGCCAAATAAATTACGTGTTGAGATAGACAATTCCCCTTTTTAAACCATATTTTACTATGGTTAACATCCCCTAATGTTATTTTTTCTTCTATGATCTCCTTACACTGCTAACACTGCCCACATTTCTTAGTGTATCCATCTCCAGTACCACCATTAAATTCTGTGTTCCCTCTTTCAAACCTATTCTTTAAGTTGTACCCAGTCTTGTACACATACTTAGGCACTGTACCCACTTTACTATAAATCATGTCATCACTTCTAGGATATTCCAGTTTTGTCGAATGATGTTATTTATTTCCCCAACATATGGACTATATTCCACCATACATGCCCTATTATAAGAAATTTCCTTATCTTTCTCAAATTCACTTCTACTCTTCTCCAACCCTGTTCCAAAAGGAGAGGTTTGTATTTTCCCCCCATTCTTTTAATACATATCCAGTGGCATTGTTTATTAAATATCTGGGGTATCCCCTTTCCTCAAATAGTGTGCCTATATAATCTAAATCCTTTTTCATATCATTGAATTCCAATGTCATTCTCGCAGCCCTAATGCATTGGCCCTTAATACTCCTTTTTTGACTCACTGGGTGACAACTGGTGTATTCTAAATATGAGTTACTAAATGTTTCCTTTCTATATATTCTAGATTTAAATCCTCCTACACCATTCGATACAAAGGTGTCCAAATATGCTATTCTAGTCTTACAACTATTGTACGTGAATTTTAAATAATTGCTGGTACCATTCAAATACTTCACAAATGCTTCTACTTTGTTTATTGTACCATCCCATAAGATGAAAATATCATCCAAAAACCTAG
Organism: Protopterus annectens; assembly: GCF_019279795.1. Classification (NCBI taxonomy): domain Eukaryota; kingdom Metazoa; phylum Chordata; order Ceratodontiformes; family Protopteridae; genus Protopterus; species Protopterus annectens. The sequence goes on from NC_056725.1 coordinate 769,327,555, forward strand.
TGTAGCATATACATTTACTAGCATATTGACTCTCCAAAATGTATTAATTTTCCCAGTCTAATAATACCATATTTGCATATATGGGTGCACATGCCACCCCCATAGCCACCCTACTTTTTTGCCTGTAATATTCCCCTTCAAACCAAATGTAGTTAAAGTCCAATACAATAGACATAAGTTCACAAACTAAACTCATCTTTTCCCACTCAAAGTCCATGTATTTCTGAGTACTATTGCTAAATCGTTCAAGACCTTCATCCTTAGGTATGGAAGAAAACAAATCCACAATGTCAGTTGTTACATACACTAACCCTTCCTTCCATATTTCTGCTTAAATCCACAACATCAGTTGTTACATACACTAACCCTTCCTTCCATATTTCTGCTTTTAACCTTCCCAAAAAAAGCCCATGAGTTTCTCACTATATGGTATACTTTGTCATATATTGGTTTAAGCCATCCATCTACTATTTTCCCAAAAGGGAAGGTCTTGGATCTACTACCTGAAATAATGGGCCTATATGGGGGATCTTCTATATTTATGTGTATTTTAGGGATTCCCACAATAGTAGCCATTACTTACATGTTCATATCAATTATGTTGTCCAACAAAAACTCCTCTAAATATAAATCAACTCTTCTATGTCCTATTTTTACTTCATTAATAGAAGATACCATGTATTTGTAGTCATTGTGTAGCATCTCAAATATTTTATTGTTATAATCTTGTGTTTCTACTAGTACTACCCCCCCCCCCCAATCGGGTTTCATTAATTGAATATCAGCCTCATGACAGATTTCCTTTAGTGTCTTATTTTCCTCTTTACTTAGATTGTACCTCCTCTTTCCCTTCATACACTTCTCCTGTAACTTATAAATTTCCTCAGTAACCAATTTCTCATATGTTACTAATATTGGATGTAATGGTGGCATGTACTTACTTTTTTTCTTAAATGCATTTACCTGTGAACTCCTTTGATTTTCTTGAAAATGTATAGCTAAATTTAACTTTCTCAAATACAATTTAAATTCCATAAGGGTATCAACTACATTCAATTTTTCATAAGGGGCATACTTCATACCCTTTGCAAACAACTTGAAATGGGTCTTTTCTAATTTCAATTGGGTATAATTATATATGTTAAATTGTCCCATATTGAATTGCACTGCATTACGTTGTACTATTCCCATCTTGTTGCCTCGTTTCTCCATTCTTCCTTCCTCTCCCAGGGGGTTTCGTCTGGTCTCCTCCCTTTCCATGCATCCCTGTATTCCCCCTTCCAGGATCGGTTCCTTCCTAAAAAAAACTTTTTTCCCATATGGTTCCCTGTATTGATATGCTCTTCTTTCATTTCTTTCCATATATGGACTGTATTTCCTAGCCTTACCATAAGTGATGTTGTGTTCTGTATCTCCCTTCTTCCATGTCTAAGCCACTTGTTTCTCATACTGTTCAACGTCTCTTTGTAATTTACACTTCTTTTTAGATATTTTCTTACTCTTGTCATCCACAACATCATATTGCTTCACATATAATTTTTCCCATTGATTAAATAACAAATCTTTCTGTATATTTTCAACATCCTTTAACAAATGACATAACTTATTATCATTGCATTTAATTAAAAACTCCATAAATTTAAAACCAAAACTGTCAAAAAGCATATTACATTATTTTTTGTTTTCTGCATTTAACTCCATTCCCATTGGCATTTTGAAAAAACGAAGACCCATAGGCACAATTTTTAACTCTAAGCATCTACTCAAATATGCATTGCCAATTTTTAACCCACAGATTACCCCCAACTGTTTCCCAAAGTAATAAATGAAATCCTTCAATCCCCGGGATTCTTGAAGCTTGCACCAGGTGCATGAGTAGAGTTGGCGTTCCATCACCAAATATGGCTGGCGAGCGATCCAGGTACTAGCTGTTTCCATGTGCACTACCTGCGTACGCTACGCCCTCACAGCTCCCGGCCCCTGTATGCTAATTACCCCAGTTGCAGCAGTGTAGCATGCAAATGAAGGAATTTAGTGATCCAGGAAGTGGTGCAGGCATAGTGTAAGCATGCAGAAATGTAAACCGTAAAAAATGGTTTACATTTTTGCAAACATAAAATTGGAGCCATGACAACCGACCAAACACATGTATTATATTGTTAATATATGCCAATGGCTAAATATACAGCCATTGGCATAAAAAAATACATGTACAAAATATAAAATTAACATTTAATATTTATATTCGCACTATCGCGAAGTGGAAGCACAGGGGAGCGGAGCACAAACGGGATCGCAAGGAAAATAGAAAAATATAGAATAAAACTGCAATGTAACACATATCATGATTTCCCTGTAATAGTGAATGGCAGGCATGCTACACCACACCATGGCGCAAGGGTTGCTAAGGGGCTGTGACAGTGTTATGCATGGTAGCTAGGAATTAGTAGGCAATGCCATGCAAATGAGAGGAGTAATAGTGAATCACAGATTCCCTGCTGGTGTAAGGATGCACCTCACAGCATAGCGTTATAACACTGAGGTGTGCCCTTGAGATAAAGATGACATCAAGAGAGCTGTAAGCCCATTGGAGCATTGCTAATCTAGTTTGCCCATAATTAAGCAAAGCTGCAGGATAGGGGTGTGTCAAACTGGCTATAGCATTGCTTAGCTGAGAGTTCACAAGGTAACCCAGTATGCATGTGAACGGAGATGAAAATGCTCTTAAATCTGGTAAACGGGTTTGTGCGGTGCGCACCGGAGCTGAAACAAGAAGGATATAGGAAAGAAATAAGGAAATGCTGCAACAGGGAAATTGGAGTACAGATGACTAATTAACACCTAGGAACTTACAGTGGGACATTGACAACAGCTAACAAGGCTGCAAGCAGCTACCTGCAGAACAGGAGGGGCTGTACTGCAAAGAAAACAGTAAAGTGTCACAGCAGAACAAAGCGGATTTGCAGTATATCAGCTACAAGACACATTTTGCAACACAGGACTGGGTAGGGAAAGTACAAAACAAGAAAGACAGCAGGTGGATGCATGCCTGATAATGGGAGGGGATCCAGGTTTAAAAGTGAATTAAAGGGCAATAGATTAATCAAGACAGGCAAGCATAACTCCACACTAAAGGCTCCACACTAACAGTACTCACTGTAAAACCCATAATTAAGATACCCTGCAGCTGGAATTGCTCATACACACCCAATGACATCAGCAGCATACATAGCAATATAGTATAAAGTGTGAAAGCACCTCACACACACTTGTTTATTCCCATACACTCTGCACCATTGATGTATACAGATGGGGAACTTTTAGTATGTACATGTTAGGGGCTGCCATAGCTTTGATCCACCAGCATGTGTTGGAGACTGAAGGTGATGTGGAGGATGATGCACACAGCCACCTCAGGCACCAGAGGAGGAGAAGAGTGTTCAGACCCAGGGTAACCTACCAGGGGCTACATAATCTGGAGATAGTAGAGCATTACAGGGTGGACAGGGACACCCTACAGCAACTTGTGGAGCTGTGCCAGCCACACCTCAGTGCAAGAACAAACTCAGGGGAACCCATCCCAGTGGATACGAAGGTATGTGTAAGCCTGAGAATACTAGCTACAGGTACCTTTCAAAGGCCAACTGGGGATATCATGAGGATCTTACAGGCATCAGCATTCAGGGCACTTCACCAGTTCCTGGATGCCATTTTACCACATGCCAATGAGCACATATACTTTCCCCGAATGCAGGAGGAGTTGGCCAGCAATATGCATCTCTTCCACCATGTGGCAGAATAATAAGAGGTACTGGGTGCAATAGACTGCATGCATATACACATCAAGTCACCACCCAGTGAGCAGGGTAGGTGCTACATAAACCGTAAGGGATAACCCTCCATCAACTGCCAGGTCATGTGCAATGCCCAGGGCATTATCATGGATGTGTGTGCTGGCAGCCCTGAAAGCTATCACGACTCAAACATCTGGCATGCCTCACAGCTGTATCAGGTATTTGCCAGAGGGGGCATCCCATATGGCCACCTGGTGGAGGATGCTGGCTATGCACTGGAACCGTGGATGATGACTCCCATCAGAAATGTACACACACCCATGCAGGAATGCCATAATGAGGCACACACAAAAACCAGAATCATCATAGAGCGTGTGTTTGGGATGCTTAAATCATGGTTCTGTTGCTTGGACATATCTGGTGGAGCCTTGCAGTACTCTCCAGGCATGTGTGCCCACATCTTCATAGTATGTGCCATGCTACACAATATGATCCTGCGGAAACAGCTGTAGCAGGGACAGAATGGTGAAGGCCCTCACAGCCCACCACCATTGCCAAGGGCCCCACAGACACAGAGGTACTCAGACTACGAACACCCTGAGCCAGCCCCAGTAGGCAGACGGAGGTGTGCCCAGTATGCCCATGCCTTGGCAAGGAGGGAACATATAGCACACACACTGACAGTGTAGGAACCTAGGGACTGACACCTTTCTCCACCTGCACACACAGCAAACATGGATGGCACATACACAAGACTACCTGTAAATTGTCATGTATAGGCAGTTTACTGTATGCATCCAACATAGGCAGCCCTCAACTATTGCACACACAACTGCTATTGACACAAGGTAAGTCAACACCTGAACAGTAAATTAAGCTATCAGCATGTGCTGATACTGTATGTATAGGTTCATAGGTAGGTACTTGGCTAGCTGCCTGAGGGCATTCATAAGCCTAGCCAAAATTTGTCAGCTTTTGCCACCCCATTGATTCATTAACTGTCCCTCTGTGGAGCAGAGCCAATGGCAGGATCCCTGGGGTGTATCTACTGTTCCCCATCCACTCTTCAAGGTTTCTCTTGGTAAGTGAGGAGCTCTGTATAATGTAATTAGAGATATTGTTCCAAAGTCTGGGGAGATCCTGTGACAGGAATCTGTCCCTCCAGCATCTTCCAGTTATTGTTGTGACAAGGTTCAGCTCACTACAGCGTGTGGCTCACTGTGACATGGATTCCCATAGGTGGAGCATATCCATTAAGCCAGAGTTCGACATGGCTTTGTTGGACAGCAGAGATCATCTCTGAGTAAACAAGATGCCACTGAGTAAAGTAGGAGTTTATTCAGTCTGGCTGCATAGGACATATGTTTGAGGCCAGTAATCCTCTTGGCGAGGTACATTCGTGGACCTTCCAGCTGTTGGATGTGTCTTCTGAGGTACATCCCAAATGGGTTATTATACTCTATGATGGGACTGATGAGTGATGAGTAAAGGGGCACTATAACCTCAGTATGTCTAGATGTGAACCCTTTAGTAATCAGATGGCCTACATAGAAGGATGTCCTAACTACTTTGGAGATATGATTGTCAAAGGAGAGATCACTATTTATCTTAGTCCCCAGATACCCTATTAGCTCGTCTGTATTAAAATGGCTGCCACTTATGTGTTAATATGTGGGTCCTTAATATTCCACAATGGAATGACCATGCATTTTGTGTCACTTAGCTGGAGGCCATGACTTTGACACCCTGTGTTGGTCTCTGTGAGGCCCCTTGAAGGATGTCTGTGTCAGCTGGACTGTCAAGTATGGCTCCCAGTTTGTAGTCATTGCCAAACATGGTCTGCCATAGTCCACCTGTGTTTGCCTGTACCTCTGAGAAGTATATGCAAAACAGTAGGGGTCCCAGGACTGAGTCCTGTGGGACACCAGTCATGACTGGTTAAAAGTTGGACCTGGAGACTGCTAGTCGTACCATGTGAGTTCTGTGTGTAAGCCTGTTGGCAACCCATCCTGTGATGTATGGGTGTATGTACAGGCTGGTGAGTTTATCAATAATACCTGAGTGGTGGATGGTGTCAAAAGCCTTGGTGAGGTCCAGGTAGTATGTGTGAACCACCTCTCCCCTCATCTAATGTCTTGATGACTGTCTGTAAGACGTCAAACAGGTTCAGCTGGCATGGACTGCACTCAACCAAGCTGACCTTGGTTGGGTCAAATGTTTGGAGGTTACCGATGTCTTTGTTAATGAGTGCCATGAGGATGTGCTCCATAGCTTTGCAGACCAAACTAGTCTGGCTTATGGGGTGGCAGTTACCATGGTCAGTTGTGTTTCCACCTTGGTGGAGTGGAATAACCATTGCCATGCACCATTGTATGAGCATGTAACCTGTGGAGAGGCTGAGGTTGAAAAGCTTAATTAGGTGGGAGGTCAATTTGTCTTGTAGTGTTTGCAAGGTGCAGTCTGGGACACCATCTGCCTCCATTGACACTGTGTACTGCTGTTAGAGAGGGCCATTTCCACCTGTGTGTCTCTGATGTCTGGGATACTGTACTTTTTGGGTATTGTTGTGGGCTCTTTAGGGGGTGAAGTTTGCACTGAATGTATCTGCTAGGATGTTGGTGATATCAGTAGGGTCAGTATATTTTGTGCTATATTGCACCGGCACAGTGCAAATCTCTGTGTTACCACTTAAATCCTTGACATAGCCAAAGAAGGCTTTGTGGTTATCTTTTGAATCCTTGCCTATTTTCCTGTTGATGTTAGCCTTGGATGATTTCATGAGGGACCTACATTTCCTACTAATACTGGTCACAGATGTCTGCCCTTCTTAGGATTTGCTGTTTTTCTGGACTACTGTCATACTTCTGTTGTATAGCCTGTTTATTGCAGGGGTCCCCCAGACTGGTGTCCTTGTCTAGGAGGAGTGAGTCTTGGTTTACCAGTGATGGCATGATCGATACATCCTTGTAAGTACTTATAGAGTGTATTTGTAAATCTGTCTGTATCTTGAGCAGTGTTTTCCCTTAGTGTGGGGGCTGTGAAACCCCCCATCCCTGTCTCTAGTAGTGTGAATTTAGCTGTAGGAAAGGTATACAATGTGGTTTCCATGGGTCGGGGAGATGGTTGGGTGTGGAAACAGTGAATAGTTCATGGTCAGATCTAACCAGGGACCGGTTTACCTCCGCTGTGGTGCACCTGTCACCCATGTTGGTGATTACCACTTCTAGTATGTTTCCACCCCTTGTTAGGGAGTTTACCATCTGATACAGGGCATATAAGGTGATAAATTCCAGGAAGCGCTGGGCCTGGAAGTGAGTACTTGAGTAAGTTTCACAGTTAATGGTATTGTAGTTGACATCGACCAATACCAGGGTGTGTGGTAGGACTGTCATGTTTTCCACTGTCTCCAGGTAGGTGGAGTGGTGGTCCTGGGTCATGGAGGGTAATATGTGGTAGGCCACAGTTTGCATTGCAGTTGTGGCTGATGTTAGCTGCACATGGATGATTTCAGAGGTATCATGCTGCCCCACTAACCTGGAGGTGTAGGTATCCCTGATGAATATGGATACATACCCTCCATGTATGTGTCAGTCTATGTTCTGTGGCTGAAATGCGTGATATGGGTTGTAGTCTGATAGTCCTGGTGTGCTCTCAGGAGCCTTAAAACAGGTCTCAGTTACTGCACAGATATTGACGTTGTCCATACTGAGGAGTGCTGTGAGTGCATGCATGTTTTGATCACAACCCCTGGTGTTGAGTAGCATAGCCCTCATTGATTCTGCTATTGTGCTGTTTACGGAGGTGGGATTCACCTTTGAGACTTCCCTAAAAAAAGGCACCATGGGAGTGCAATAGCCTTGGCCAGTATTCCAAAACCTAAGGCTGACACATAAGCTGGCATGGTAGTGTTGCATGCATGTTTCCCATCTGTGCTTGTTTCTCATATTTCCTGTAGGTAACCTACTGGTAAGCAATAGAAAGCCTTAAACTTATACAAGTCTTCTAGCTTCCAAGATAGGCTTTTGGAGTGATTAAGTATCAGTGTTCTGTATGTTCTTACTGTACTTAACTGTTTTCTGACTACATGGTGATATTTCACTGTATATTGTGATCTGAAAGGTCTGTTTATTCACATATTATGGCTGTGATAGCCTGCATTTTAGAGGTTCACAGATAGGTAGTAGGCTATCTGCCCAAGGGCAATTAGAAGCATAGCTACAGTGTGTTGGCTTTCTCTGCACCATTGATGAAGTAACTGAGCCTCTGTCAAGCATAGCCAATGAAGTGATTCCAGGCAGAGTTGCCAGAAGCTGTTGAAGACTGGGGTGGTGGAGGGTGATAGGGGCACTTAGTGATCTAAAGAGGGCATGTTAACATGAAAGATCAACATCATTCAATTTCCCCAACAGGTCTTGCAGCTTATAAAACTGGAGGGGCTCCCCCACCCCCTGGTTGTATGGTTCTGGGACACAAGATGCCAGGGGTGTATATTCTGTTACCCATTCACACATCAAGGTTTCCCTTGAAGTGTGTCAGTGAGGAGCTATGCCTAATGTAGTTAGGAATGTAATTTATAGTCTCTCATTTCATTTGTTATATGTTTTTATTTCAAGAGTAAGTGAAGCTCACTGGGTTTGGGCGCCTCCGCCCTTTGCTTAGCCTAGCTTACACATAGAAATCATCTAAATAGGAAATAGGCGGAAGCAACGTTAATGTCAATAGAGTAATGGTTACAGAATTTGCATAGTATCTGTGCATTCGAGTTTCAAATCCCAATAAAGTCAGGGATGTTTATCATGTTAAAGAGTATCCCTTAACCACAGCTTGCATATATAGGTAGTATTCGTCAGTATAATAAAATTTTAAACACCCATATAAATCCATGTGTGCTGGAGAGTAAAGTCAACAGAAAATGTAATGTTATGTAAGTACATAGTGAGATGTTACTGCACCGAAATGTATATATCCTGTGTAGTTAGCAAATGTGGCCATGTTTGCGCGCACAGGTTATACGTTTTAAAGTTTGTTTAACTGCTTAACTGCTGCTTTAATGTCACACAAACACTTTTAAACATGCTTACAACTGCTTAAATGAGCCTTATTCTGGAGTAAAAAACAATTTTAAACCATCGCAGATGTTGAATCCTGGATCACGCACACTATAGTCATGGAATTTACCACTAAGCCATCTGAGCTGTATACAGGTTTCGTGGTCTTTAGACTACACCTTATACTATAGGCATTCCACAGTACTGACCACAAATGGGACAGTCACTTTGTGTACATATGTACAGTACATTGTAATGTACTGTAGTTTGTGAATCAACATATACAAGTCTACATATGTATAACTGTTACAAATTAATACTAAATATATATATATATATATATATATATATATATATATATATATATATATATACATGTCAGAGATGTCTGCACATATATATATATATATATATATATATATATATATATATATATATATATATATATATATATATATATATATATACAGTTACATCTATAGCCATATATATATAAACATCTATGAACACACTTTGTGACACAGAAGCAATCCAAAGGAATTGAAGTGTACACAAAACACATGCAGCTCTGGTATTATAACTATTAATATTATCCTAATTCACCATAGAAGGGATGGTTGTTGTGTATGTGGAGATTGGGGTGGGGGAGGAATGATGAGTAATGAAATCATGCATCAAGGAGGGCCTGGGTCGGATGTCCAATAAGTGAACTGGGGGGGTATACATGGAGTATGGGGACAATATAAAAAGGACACAACACAAGAACCTTACTCATTCATAATACACCCCGTCATGTCACATTGCAACACCTAAGTTCACAAACATATGAACATTAACATGTATCAGACATATGTACACCAACTGACTGTCACATTTGTTTCCAGCAGTCAGGAATGCCTGTAGTAAAATGCATATTCTAAACACCATAGCATTTGTACATATCTCAAATGCCTTAGTGGTAAAGTTAGTGACTGTGGTGTTCATGGTCCCGTGTTCAAGGGCTGTTAATTTATTTTCAGGGCCAGAATAAGAGCTGTTGGATGCAGGTGGATTAAAACACTTTTAAGCAGTTGTAAGCAGGTTTGCATGACGGTAAGCGGTGCTTAAACACGGTTAAATGGATAAGCACTTAACAGGTTTAACCTTTGCTTAATGTTGCGCAGTCCACGGGCAAACCTGCTTACAACTGCATAAAAATGTGTGTTATTCACACTTTCCCTACCAGTGCCTACTCTGAGAAGTAAAATAATAACTCCTTCCAGGATTAAAACCCACAACCATGTACACCATTCTCAGAGTAACCTACCACTAAGCTACCTGAGATGTATCTATGCCAGCTGTGTACTCAGACAGGTTAAAACACAAAAGGGAGGATTGTGTGGAAATAGGACAAACTGCCATGTTCCCAATGAAAGGTGTATGCTATATATATATATATATATATATATATATATATATATATATATATATATATATATATATATATAGAGAGAGAGAGAGCGAGAGAGATACATAGATACAAGTCGATATATACATATATATGTAGATATATAGATAGGTTAAAAACATCTACACATCTATGGAGGTACAGATAAATGTATGCAATGATATATATTATATATCTATATCTATATACATATACACATTATATATATATAATATATATATATATATATATATATATATATATATATATATATATATATATATACACACACACACACATACATACATACATGTGTGTATACAGCATCTGAAGTGTTCATATCTGAGTATAAGATGGACCATAGCAATCACACATTCTGCCCTCCCCAAACAATATGAACATAACATATGAAGATTATATGCCAATACACTATTACAAATATGTTCTATGGACACAGTCACCAACACAACTACAATGACTGCAAATATCCATGACAGAAATACACAGACAGCTTTCATTTAGCAAAACTTTATTACATTCCGATGCATTGCCAAAAGGATTCAAGGACTAACAGTACCTGCATGCTATACAGGAAGCATTTAACAGTGCCTTAATGAATCAGCCTGCAATTACCATAGTATTAGTCCACTAAGGGATAGGTGTTCACATAGGGAAAGAACCCCACACACATATAGAAGATGTATAAAAGTGGTTCCTACACACCTGCATCTGCTATGTACACCCACCAACATCTCCCCCATACCCAAACTAATGACAACAATACATACTGTCATACCATAACCAATTATTCACCCACTGTACGACATCTCCTGAAACCTTAACATACCTGGACACAGATGCACTAATATGGCCCTATGTGAAATAGTTGCTGTTATACAATGGAACAGCTGCTGATGTTACAGGGTTTGTTTGAACTATTCCCGTTTCAGAGGGTTGAAAAGTAATTACACCAGGAAGTGTTACTGATTACTGATTATCAGCACAGTATGATACACATTAACACCAAACTAAAGATGTCTGGTAAGCACACTGTAAACCCCCTAACATTATATGCATAGCCATGCAGCCTTGAGCTGGTCAAACATCCTGGCCAGACTGAAACATATGCAGAAGTATTAGGTACAGACAAACCCTGCACAAGTAGCAATGTTCAGAAATATAACAGCAGTACTCACATTTAGACCAAATCCTATAGGCATTACACACAATATATTAGTGTTTGTCTCCATACAGCTGTCGCAATAGATTTCAAACAACACTTCCAGGCTGTCTTCCTCACAAGTAAGGCAAAGGGACAACGCCCAAGTGGAATACACAGTTATACTCCACTGTTGTCATGATATTGGCTAAGGCAGTAGCTGCACAGTTGATGTGCATGTAATTAACTATTTAGGAACACCAATTGGTTATTAGGATAGCATGTTACTGATCTCTAACTATAAAAGGATGCCTTGTCACACATTCAAACCATCTGTATCCACCTGTAGAACAGTACAAAATACTGAAACATAAACTGAAAACGAGTAATATACCAGTCAATAACACCTCCAATTACTAATAAGGTATGTATAACATTTAGTATGCCTGTGTAGGTAGTACCTGTTCTGTAAGAATTACAGTGTAATCAATGCATATAGTGGAAACAGCTATCTTGTAGTGATGTATTGTTGAGCAGTAGTAATGCTTGTAGTATTCTATGTGTGTACTGCTGTAGGTCACAAGGCAAACTCCTCATACACCACAAGGGATGATATATATGGGCTTGGAACTCACCAATTCTCTTCCAGCCACTGTCAGTGTCAGGATTGGTCCAACAAGTATGTGCTATAACAGGGGATAGTATATATCGATATATTGTAACATTAGACATATGTATGGGTGTATGAATAAGATGAACATGTCAAAGGTGGGCTTACTGTGCAAATATGGTTTGCATTGTGGGATATTGTGCCAATAACTGTAATATACAGTACTTTAGGCAGATCTGTCTCATCTGTATTCCATTTTACATAGCATTTATGTTATGTTATGCAAACATCAGTTATGTCTATTGGCAATTACAATACTCAATAACAGGATACATATGACTTGTATTCATCTGACAGTTTAGCAGCATGATAGCAAAGATAATTGGAAGAGCTAGGTAACTATCCATGCACATAACACATGTAATATCCACCTCTCTAGTATCATTTGCAAGCAGTAACAGCTGTGCATGTGTACATGTTATGCAAATGTGCAGTGACCCTTGTTACAGGGCTGGGCCAAATGGCTATGTGCACACCTACATAGAGTGGATATTGAGAGTAGAGGCACACTGGTTGAACTTTCAGGTTTGTGTACCCTAACCTCTCATTGCCAACCTAACAGCCGCTTGCAAATACTGTAGGTAAGGGCGTTTATATCACGTTATCGAAAACTGAAAATAGAGAACGCTATTTCATCGCACCTAAAATATCTAAACCACATAATATCGAACATTCAGAATAGCAAATTTTTTCCTTGGGAAAAAATCCGCTATTCCGAAACACATACACACAACACAAGCACACCTAAAAAACATCAATCCATACACATACACTTATAATCCTACAACTAACCCTACACTGAGCTATACATACACTACTATCTATCCACTTACCTTAACCCAAACCCTAAACCTAAGGTCCGTCAGTATCGCACACTCACCTAACCCCGTGCCCTAACCCTAACTCACCTAACTCGCGCCGTAACCCTAACTCACCTAACCCGTGCCCTAACCCTAACTCACCTAACCTGCGCCCTAACCCTAACTCACCTAACCTGTGCTCTAAGCCTAACGACCACACAATAGCACACTTACCTTAACCTGACCCATAACTTTCCACCACAGCGCTGAAAATAGCGAAGCCACAGAACCGGCCAACCAAATTCTTTCCCTAGGAACGAATTTGGTATTCTGCAGCTTCACTATTTTTGCTGTTCTCTCAAAACGGGTCGATATTAGAACATTCAAAGTTTTAAAACTTCGATGTTCTGATATAGACCCTATGTAAGGTAGTGCAAGTACTGGTAATGAAACAGGTTGCATATAATCTCTAACTCCAGTGTAACATCTGCAACAGGAGTGTAAGATGTAGGAGACTGCTACCCATGTGTAATAGGTGCTTCATAGGTGATGGCTTACACTTCTGATTATATCCTGATCATGTTGATAGTGGCAGCAGAGTCTATTGATACATGACTCTGTTTGGGGAGTGGGTGTCTGTGCCCAACAGAGCTCATGGTTCTGGTGGATATGTGAGTATATACCCAGAAAAGGAAACAGACCTGTAGACACTTGCATCATCTGTAATCAACTATCAGGATGTGATGTGCTCCTCAGAGAAGGATTGCTTCTAAAGATAGATACTATGTTTCTGCAATAGCCACTGTTGTCACGTCCATAACACAAGTAATTACTTGTGAGCATAACTGTCTAAAACATCTTCATATGCAATAAGTACACTAAATGCAGTACTTGGTACTTGTAGTACTGAATGCTCATACAGGCATGTCCACTAGTCAGCTACTGGTGTTTATTAATGTCAGCTTTGTGTATGTGGCCATCCTGGGGGAATGTAATCTCTATGCCATGTACACTGCCAAACCCACCTAATACCACACCCCACACATTGTCTGGGATGCAGCTACAGAGGTAAGCTGGAAGAGAGTCCAGTCTACAGCCATGACTGGACTGGACAGTCATGAGGTGTAGGTTAACACATGCATCTCATCATCACAACCAACACATACCCTTATCAGAACACAGTAAGGGCACCCACACATACTACCAGAAATCACACACATTCACAGAGGCTTCTAAGTATCTGGCCAAGCAAGTGACCTCCCAAGCTGGAATAGACAGACAACAAAATACACAAACTGTATGACATAGTTTGCATAATTGTACCACACCTCAGAACACGTGGCCGGAAACATGCCCAATAGTACTCATTTGTGAATGCAAACTCTAGCACTATTTTATGCACCAAGCTATATGAGAGCATGAATAGCCACATACCCATACACTCAACCCACCTTTTGAACTATACACATGGCCCTGGCATATTCCATGTTGTTGTGCAGGACATGTGATGCAGTAGCCTGGACTGCATGGAAACACACATGCAGGAACTGTCAGGTCTAGTAGCCCATGCAGGTATGTCCCAAGGCCTGGGTAGCATTCTGCCATTGGCCAGAATGATACTGCAGTACAGGGACAAAAGGATTGTATTCCACAATTGTCTAATGTACTGGTGCAATGCAAAGGGTATCCAGTATCTCTTTGCCTGGGATAACATGTTTGACAGACCATGATGCTTTGCCAGACAGGGCCTGCACCTGTCACCCCTGAGAATCTGGATACTGGCTAGGGCTCATGCTTCACCTATAGTGCCTTCATCATGCAAAGTTAAAGTGAAAGTCCACTGCTGTAACAGGGACAGCCAAGCAATAAACTGTGGGTCCTGCTACTCAATGATACATTTCAGAAACTCAGTATGGACTCACTTATGTCAATCCTTAACATGGAGAACATATCTGTGCAGTGACCGAGATATGGTTCAGCACTCCGGAGAGCACACCTGCATGACCATGTTATAACACATACCTCACATCTTGCCCATTATCTTTTATTGGAACACACGGGCCACAGGTGTGTCCATATTCCTGAAGGATATTTACACCCCCATGCTAGTTGCACTTGCATAACTTCAGATGCATTATGCTGAGCAAATACCTTTGTGCCAAAGTGGAATCCAAATTTGCACCTTGCGACAGATCACCCACCATGCCTCAGAATTCCCAACTGTCATATTGTGCTGTAATGGGGAATATTAGGTTTGAGACAGAAAACCATAATAATGGCTACTCTCAACTATTGCATTATGAACTGGGAAGACCCCTTATGTACCAACACCTGCGCTCAATGCATGTTGGATTTCATCAATCCCAATGACCTGGATCACCATAGTCACACAAACAGAGCTAACAGTATGCTACACATAGTCAGTCTCCAAAGTCAATGTTATGCTTCTTAAGAGCGAAGTGGGGACTGTCATGGCACCCATACAGATGGACAATGCATGTGCAAATGCTGAATCCTATACAAATGAACTTTAAGCACTCACATAAGTGCAGTGATTGTGCCATTGAAACATAACCAAGATTCAACCAAACACAAACAAAAAGGCAAACTGTTGGTTCCCTGCCTTAAAATGTACCACAGAAGGTAGCAACTGTTGCAAGAGTGAACACACATGAGTGGAGGTGATCTCTGGTCAGCCTCAGTAAGATGCAGATACACCATATAAAACCACACAAAGCTACTGTGAAACTAATCAGCCATATATTATGAGGCCAAGCACAGAGCATTCTATAGCGTGTCATTAATCGTAATGGCAACGACAAGACCTGCCGTGCTGCACAGCACTATGGCATGGGAAGTACTGCACCTACAGAAATAGCACCCATTCATCCAGATAGGGTCTCGGAGAACCTAAACCCACTCCCACCTCCCCCCCAACAGGTACACATAGTTATATATCCATGTACACTACAGAGCCCCTGTAATAACAACTATGCAGGTACAAGCTGCTCTCAATAAAGCCATACATACAGCTTTCATAGGACCTGTCAACATCCCAGGTTGTATCCTACAGAAATGTCAGAACAATTTTCTCTCCACATACACATCATGTTCAATCATAGCTTCATGTCAGGCTGTGTACACACTGAATGGTTCACAGCAGCAGTTATCACACCCCACAAAATGGGAGACACCACTGATAATGGGAAATAGTGCACTACTACCTGCTGAGTCCAGTCTGTAAAGCCATGAACGTGATCAACTTATTTGATGTAGTCAGTACAGATGTAGATGACAGTAAGGTTGATTCACACAGCATATCATGCCCTTGCTAGGTCTTAGGACACCATCACCCATACTGTGCTCTAGCTACACTCAGTAAACTAGGTGTATATTCTATGTCACAGGAGTGGTTGGCAACTAGACTGCTGGCAGAACCAACACTACAGAAGGTGTCTGACTAATACACGCATATCAAACCAGTGCCAGCTACAGTAATACATGGTTAATTCCTGGTACTCCCCCTCTTTGTTATCTATACCACACAGACTAACACAGATGGCATCTGCCTATTGATGTTTGCAAATGACTATGAATTAGGAGCAAAAGTTGACTCAATGTGTACTGCGTTCAACATACAGAAGGGCCTTTGTGGGTCGATGTGTGGTGTGTGACGTATGGCCACAATCTGACAGCTAAGTATTGCATTGTCATCCTCTACGTTAAAAACTCTGTACCCATGAACTACCACCTAGGTAGCAGTCAACATAATGGAAACTGTGTGCGTATGGGATGCAGCTGGACAGTAGTCCTTCCTTTGATAGTTACTTCAACACACCAGACAGGTAGTCATATGTGGCACACCTAATCATGACAGGGTGCCATCCATGAATATAGAGATCATTGTTCAGCCATATTCAATACTCAAGTGACCCATAATAGATCACATATCTTCTTTAAGGGTTATTGGCCATGTTCAGATGGCCTACACTGGCCTTCCCAATCCCTTGCTCCACTATGTAGCATGATGCCTACCCTGAATAAAGCCATGTTCAACCCAGAGATGTTGGACATGCTACACTTACACATCCTGATTTCAAATAAGCACATACTTCATGGACATCCACCTTTCTAGTACAAGGATCACAACATGCCTGACAGATCTCTGTCCCATACACTTTACATACTCCTGCCATACTATGCATACCTGTCCAGTGAAGCTGCACATTGCCCCTCTTTGTGACATGGTGTGAGGACCACATGGCACATATATCATAGGTTCATAGGTAAGTACTAGGCTATTGGCCCAAGGGCCTACGTAAGCCTAGCCAACACGGTTCCTTAGCTTACGCCACCCAAGAAAGTTATTTTCCTGTGCCACTGTCGAGCAGAGACACAGAAGTGATCCCGGGGTGTATTTCCTATCTCTCATCCACTCATCAAGATTTTTCTTGAAGAGTGCTAATGAAGAACTTTGCTTGACATGGATGGGTAGCCTGTTCCAGAGTATGGGAAGTCTCTGGGACAGGAATCTATCCCTCCAGCATGTCTTGTTTATTGTGATGACAAGGTCTAGGTCCCTAGAGTGTGTAGCTCGGAGGGATTGGGATTTCTTTAGGTGTAGCATGTCCAACAGCTCTGGGTTTAACATAGCTTTATATGTTAGGCAGAGATCACCTCAGAGTAGGCGATATGCTATGGAGTAAAGCTGGAGTTTTTTGAGATGGTCAGTGTAGAGCATTTGTTTGAGGCCAGTAATCCTCTTTGTGATGTACTTCTGTGGCCTTTCCAGCTGCTGCAGATGTCTTATGAGGTACATTCCAAAAGGGGCATTGTACTCTATAATGGGTCTAATGAGTGTCGAGTAGAGGGGAACAATGACCTCTTTTTTCCTGGATGAGAACCCTTTTATGATGAGGTGTGCCATGTAGAAGGACTTCCTGACTACTGTGGTGATGTGACTATCAAAGGAAAGACTACTGTCCACCTGGGTCCCAAGGTCTCTTATCACACATTCGGTGTTAAGTAGATTGCTGACTATGTGGTAGTTCATGGGTACAGAGTTTTTACCAAAGGGGATGAAACTGCACTTTTTGGAATTGAGCTTGAGGCCATGGCTCTGACACCAGGCATCTGTCTCAGCGAGGCCCTTCTGTAGGATGTCCACATCATTTGGAGACATGACTATGGCTCCTAGATTGCAGTCATCTATGACCTTCATTAGCCAGAGGCCTTCTGTGTTAGCCTGTACTTCAGAGAAGTAGATACCAAACAGGAGAGGTCCCAGGACAAAACCCAGTGGTATTCCACTTGTCACTGCTTTGAGGTCAGATTTGGAGTCTGCAACTTTTACAGTGTGGGTTCTGTCAGTGAGCCAGTTGGAAACCCATTTTGTGATGTAGGGATTGATACCTAGTTTAGTGAGTTTAGCTATAATTCCAGAATGGGAGATAGTGTTGAAAGCCTTAGTGAGGTCAAGATAGGCTGTGAGAACCATCTTACCCTCATCTACGGCTTTGGTGACTGCCTCAAAGAAGTCAATCAGCTGCAGGAGGCATGATCTGCCTTTCACAAACCTGAACTGGGTGGGATCCAGAGTTTGGAGGTTACCAATGTCTTTGTTTATGAGTTCCATGATGATACGTTCTATGGCCTTGCAGATCAGGCTCGTCAGGCTAATAGGTCGATAGTTCCCAAGATCAGTGGTGGCTCCCCCTTTGTGGAGTGGGATAACTGTTGCTGTGCGCCATTCAGTGGGCACAAAGCCTGATGCAAGGCTATTATTGAACATGGTGCTTAAGTCGGGAGCCAGTTCGTTCTGAAGTTCGTGTAAAACACAGCCTGGATGTTGTCCGGTCCCATGGATGCTGTGTTTTTGGCTTTAGAGAGTGCAGCTTTTACCTGCGTAGTTGTGATTACAGGGACTCTGCATTCTTCCTGTATTGATATGGGCCCTTTAGTGGGTGAGGGGGATAAAGTTAGCACTGAACATATCTGCCAGGATGTTGGCAATATCAGTTGGTTCTGTAATTTTCTTGCCTTTGTGCTGTAACTCAGAGCAGATCTGGGTGTTGCCATCTTGACATAGCTATAGAATGCTTTGTGGTTGTCCTTAGAATTAGTGGCAATTTTGTTTTCGTAGCTAGCTTTTGAGGCTCTTATAAGGGATCTCAGCTTCTTACTGAGGCTGATCAGGGAGCTCCTCCACTCATGGGATTTTACTGTCTTTTGCAACAGTTTCTTCCTTCTGTTGTACAGTTTGTTTATGGCAGGGGACCACCACATTGGCTTCCTTTTTTTGGAGGATAGTGTCTTGGTTCTGTTTGGGATAGCACAATCCATGCACTCGTGTAAGTGCTTATAGAGTGCATTTGTGTAGGATTCAGCAGTTGTAACTGTATTGTCCATCTGCATGGGTGTCATGAAGTTCAACACTTCTGTCTTAAGAAGCATGAAGTTGGCTTTGGAGAAATTTTTTACCGTGGTTTCCTTAATGGGGGTGGGGGCAGAATGTGGATATTAAGGGTGATTAGCTTATGGTTGGATCGGACCAACAAGGAGTTGACTTCAGGTGTGGAACACCGGTCACTCATGTTGGTAATGACTAGGTCTAGGATATTGTTGCCCCTGGTGGGGGTGTGGATATGTTGATCCAGGGCATTGGAGTGTATAAATTCCAGAAAGTGTTGAGCTAAGGAGTTGGTACATGAGTAGTTTTCCCAGTTAATCGTGGGGTAGTTGAAGTCACCCATTATTAGGGTGTTTGGTTGAACCCTAATATTTTCCAGTACATCAAGAAAAGAGGAGTGGATACATGGTGGGGGATCTGTAGCAAGCTGCAATTTGGATTGCAGTTTTGCCCAGAGTTAGTTGCACTTGGATAACCTTGGATGCATTATGCTGAGCAACTAGCCTGGAGGTGTGGATATCCTTAATGAATATGGACACACCTCCGCCTTTGGTGTTTCGATCCAGGTTACATGGCCGAAAAGTGTGGTAATGCAGGGGTACTCTCTGGAGCCTTGAACCAGGTCTCAGTCACTGCACAGATATCGATGTTCTCCATTTTAAGGAGTGCCTCGAGTGAGTGCATTTTGAGATTTAGACTTCTAGCATTGAGTAGCATTACCCTCAGTTTTTGCTTGCCTCTTCCTGTTACGGTGGTGAATTTGTTATTTGAACCTTTCCTAAAAAAGGCACTATAGGGGCAGCAGGAGCCTTAGCCAGTATCCAGAATCCCAGGGGTGACAGGTGCAGGCCATCTGTGGCAAAGCATCATGGTCTGTCGACCATGTCATCCCAAGCAGACAGATATTGGATCCCCTTAGAAGGACACCAGAAGTTTAGCCAATTGTTGAAGTCAATCATTTTGTCCTTGTAGTGCGGTATAATTCGGGGCGATGGTAGAATGCTACTTAGGGCTAGGGTCATACCTGCCTGGACTACAAGATCGGAGAGCTCTTCCATGTCTCTTTTCATGTAGTCCAGGGAGGTACATCAAAGGTCATTCACACCAACATGGACAATGGCAGAGTCATATTTGTACATGTTGTGGAGTGACCTGAGTGCGTGGGTTATGTGGCGGATCCTAGCACCCAACAGGCAGCTGACAGTAACCTTCTCCTTGTTTAGCCTGATGAGTGGGACATCAGTGTGCCTGACTATAGAGTCACCTATGACTAGTGTGTTGGGTGCATTGTTTTGTCTTATTGCCTGTGGTTGAGTGGCACACTGAGTCTGTGGGCTATGTGTCATTTGGGTTGTGTTGGGGGATGGAGGTTGCTTGCATTTCTGCTTTGGAGGTCTCTATTGCTTAGACAGATTATTATTGAGAGCCTCCGCGAATGTTTTGTGTTACTATGTGTGGATTTTGGTGGTGTAGATTTAGTGAGACTATGTGATAAGTGTGGTGTGGTGCAAATGTTTACCTTCTCCTCATGACTGTCAAATTTAGTCTTGGTTAGAGAGAGCTTTACCTCCAGTTTGGCTAGATAAGTGCATCTCTCACAGGTTGTAGTGTTGGGTGGTAGGAGGTAATCAGTAACCCTGTGGATTAGTTCTGTGGCACTGCTTGAACTGGCCATTGAAACTTACCTGTCTGTTGGCTACAGCTAGGTAACTTTTCAGCCTAGGCTCATAAATGGCCCAGGGCATATTGCCTACTATTTCACTATGATCATACATGCTATAGTTGATATCCAACCCTGCAAATACCATCAGGCTAGCCATTGTCCCATGTGTTTCACATGTGCAACACGGTAATACATGGCAGGATGCTAAACAGCTGTACAGTGCCATGTAGATGTATATGGCAAAACACATACATGTAAAACTTTCTGTGAGCAAGTCTGCAGGGTCACAGGTCACATCCCTTAAGGCTGTGTATGACTATATATGTGACATATACACAGTATTAAGGTCTATTGCATTAATGTGAACACATCCAGGCATGTGCTGATAGGTAAAGACACCAGTACAGGCAAACAGACATGCCCACATCAAGACATCGACATGGAGTATGAACAATGTCATCACTTGACACACACATATATGGTGATAACATCAAATCACCAGTAAGTGTCAAATGTGTGTGAGTTAAACATGTCAGTGGTGTTAGTGTCATGTAGATTTGCAAAGACATATTTGTAATCTTAATAAATGTGATACACATGTATGTTCAGCTGTACTTCTGTACTTCTCTGTGAGTTACTGTGACCTGTCTCCATCATTATGTCTTCCAGGTATGCCGCATGCCAGGCTGCCACCATACACCCGCTTGTCGGATGAGGTCATCAGCCCATACCTCATCTACAACCATGTAACACTCTTAAACCATGTGCCACAGGATGCACAGCAGTGGGATGCCCAGTGGGAGGAACTCCACAGGAGGGTAAATGATGTTGGCGGCCACAATCACACCTATCAGCAGGTGCGCCGACACTGCACGGACCTCATAAGATGGGCGAAACAGCGTGCTAATGCAATCGCCAGTGAACAAGGTGCAAGAGGTGGATGGGCCACTCACCCAGCCCCCACTCACACGTACCGAGGAGCTACTGGCCAACCTGGGGACACCTGCAGACCTCCATCCACAAGCTTTAGCTGGTATTGTGGAGGTGGGTGTCTCTCAACCACCGAGCATGGAGTTGCCTGGTAAGTCACTACTGCACATATAACACAACTATATTTCATGTAGTTACATGTGTTACTGTACAATATGTAATGTAACATCATATGCAAGGCATGTATGCACACATGCCACATACTATAGTCCGCTACTCTATGTATGCAGAGATGTGCATACTCCATAGTATAGTCTATTGTACTGGCTTATGTGCTAACATGGACATTGCTCCCTGTAGCTATCACACATGTGTGGATAATGATCTTACTGTTGTGACACTCCTATTTAGGTACCTCTGGCGTTTGACAATGACACCATCCTGTTGCAGTTGAGATTGTTATTTACCAGGCTTTATAATGCACAGATC
The DNA here is from genome assembly GCF_019279795.1 of Protopterus annectens. NCBI lineage: Eukaryota > Metazoa > Chordata > Ceratodontiformes > Protopteridae > Protopterus > Protopterus annectens. The sequence continues at coordinate 769,349,943 of NC_056725.1, forward strand.
ATATTAATTACATGCTATCTGCCATATGGCCATTTAACACATGTACACATAATGTATGGTGGTCCTGTTAATATACACTGGTCAGACCTGCAATGCATCACAGTGGTTACCCATGTGGAATGATTGAAGACTATATGAAACACCTACACTAAACCTTACAAACTGTCATTGCCAGATGTGTGGACAGCTGTGAATACAATGGTGGAGGTGTGGTGCACTGTAGGGACAGGTACTACCGATCAGCATTACACATGTGGGAAATACAAACAGTACTATACAGAGAGCATATGTGTGCACACACTCTAAATGTGTTGGAGCTGGAGTATGACCAGCCCACAGGATGGACCCTTGTGGATTATACCCATGCTATGAATGTCACACAATGTCATGTGCTATCTGACATGTCCATGACATGTAGTGGGTTGACTTCAACACTGATCAACTATCCTGCAAAACATGATATCTCACATCCCAAAATACCACCCTTTGTCTGCATAACCCTGTCCTCAGTGGAGCATATGACATCTATGGGTGTATGTCATATGGGATAACACTGACATGTGACATAGATGCCCATCATAACCATTGGACAAAACATGTGTACACATGGCCATGGAGGATGGCCAGAGACATGAAGCAACACACACAGTAGAAGTGATGTACATGTGTATACATCATGTTGTACATTGGCTCGACACAATACAACTACGGCCTTTGTATAATGGTGATACTGCAGATGGGAAACACTAGACATCATACAGGCCTGTGCACAGCTTGTGTAGGCATGACATCAAAACCACCACATAACATGTCTTGAACATCTTGAGTGTGTCACAACATGAAAGTATTCACCTATACAGTATCCAAATACATACATGTGTTGCACAACATACACATACAACCACAGCAGGCCACAGATACAGTACATTCACCTTGCTGGTGTCAGACATCACTGTCATGCTTGTTCCTCATGTGTGTGAGGTACACAGATGGCATGTGGGACATGGAGTACTGCTAACTTAGCCATGGCTGGGCATAGTTGCCAGGTATTAGTAATATGGTTGCAGATGTGCAGGGGTGTAATCTGTATACCCTCCAGTGACCTGTGTCACACATTCCACATTAGGGTTTAGTGTGTATACACCTCAGTGACGTGGGTCACATTCCACATTAGATATGTATTGTATCTGAACACAGTCATGGCTATGAACTGTGTCTGTAACTCACACTGTCTAGCAATAGTGAAACCACATGATGCCCTGCAATGGCTGTGCACATCATATTTGTAGGGTGGACTGACAACATTGCGTCAGCTGAAGTTCCATGTTAGTATAACACGTCCCTGCATTGGGACACTATTACCTTACTGTATATTTGAAAGGACACCATTGTGTTACACATGTATGCATGTCATTCAACACATCAGCAGAAGACATGTCACACTACATGTGATTGGCAAGGTCATATGCCACACATCAGGCTGGTGTACTGTTAACCTGTGCTGGTCTGTGGCACCATTGCAAAGTAGGGACAGCCATATCAAACATGTGTGTACAGCCACATGCACATTGTCTGTAGACTCAGCTCAGCGGTAGGCAGAATAATATTGAACAGACATGCACTACTTTGGGGGAGATATGCAAGCTAGGGCTCAGGCAAACATAGTATTCCCTCCACATACCCTTCTGCACATGTCCCTCCTCACACATAGGGGCAGTGGCCAACACAAAACATCAGTGGCAGATGTACAAAGGTCAGCAAAGGTCTGTTAACATGTGGGGTATGTTGCACAAAACATGGCAGTGCGGTGCAACGGTGCATAGTGCATGCATTGTGTTGCAGGTATGGGGCATAAGCTACTAAAACAAATGGTGCAACACAGGGATGTATGCTAACTACTACTATAAATGTGTAAGGTGCATGCCTTCTGCTATAACACATGCATGGTGCTGTGTGCAACTTAGGGATGTATGATAACTATCACTATAATTGTCTAAGCTGAATGACATCTGCCATATCACATGCACATTGCATGCTGTTGGGTGCCATAGCATATGTCTGTCTGTGTGTCTGTCTGTGTGTCTGTGTCTGTGTGTGTGTCTGTCTGTCTGTCTGTGTCTGTCTGTGTCTGTCTGTGTGTGTGTGTCTGTCTGTGTATCTGTCTGTGTGTGTGCTGTGCTGTATAACTTGTACAGTTTTTGTCTGCCCCCACAGATGTTGATGTAGTTGCTTTGCCCTCCTGCATTCCACCTGATGTTAGTGTCCCCACAGACTCTAGCAGTGATGATGAAAGTATGATTGAGGCATAGGCAGGGTTATCAGGGGCTGAATCTGTGCCATTGCCATTCCACCCATATCCCCCTCATCCCCGCACACAGTTCTCCTGCCTACACATACCCCAGCACCAGTGGCCATAGAGGAAGGACAGTTGGTGGATGGTAGTATGGAACAGGGAAGTGTGGAGACTATGGAAGGTGTGCCTGCACATCATGATCCCAGCCAACTGACTGGTGATGTCCACATAGGCATGTGCCCAGTGCTGCTCGTAGGAGGACCACTGGCCAACATGCCCCTGCAAGACAAAGTACATCAGCTGGTGTCACCAGGCACATGTTTCAGGCTGTAATGGAGGCACAGGCACGTGCTGAATGGATCAACAGAGGTCTGAGGCTTCAGAGGGCTGCTGTCCGTTCTTTAACTGACAATATCCAGGCAATTGCAAATGCTCACCATCATCTTGTAGATGTCTTGTATAGACAATTGGGTGACATGGTGGGAGTCCTTGACCATGGCATGTCAATCCTCAAGCATAGAATGTCTGTCCTGGAACATCTGGTGGGAGTGAGGCATCGGGCATGTGGATGTAGGCCAGCTACATCACCCGTTGAAGGTCTATGTGAACATGCTACTTCACATGCCCGCTCCCATGGTGGTGGTAACAGCAGCAGCGCAGCTGGTGCTGTGCTGTCCACACCAGGATGCAGCAGGCCATGTGCACGTGGTCTTGGACAGTCCCAACAGGGACACGACAGTACCCAATCTGGCCCTCTGCCTGGTAGTGCCCGTGCAATCTCTGGCAGTCGCAGGTCACGTGGCCGTGGTTGGACACTGTGAACTGTGGAAATTGCCCTGTACAGTCTGCAGCTGTCAATAATACCCCAGTGTAGGCCAGCCACATGCCAGACCTGTGTGCATACTTACACACACACACACACACACACACCAGAAACAAATGTAGGGCACCTCAAAACACACACGCATAATATCCCCACACGCCCAATGATATCAAAAGCCCTAACCCATACACATGATGTCATTCAATGGTGCAGCCTAGGCCTCTGGCAAACATTATCACCCTGTGCATATGATGATGCCTGTGCCACATCCCTGTCATCCACATCATCTGTGCAGGGACATGCTCATATGGTCTGATGCACAGGGTGAACATACTAGGAAGACAATTGTAGATTAATATTGCTGAGTAGTGTTTGACAGGCAACGGACATACCATGTAGTACAGTTTTAGAATGCATTTGGTATGTTTGACAGTGTGTATCATGTGTAACAGTAACTGCGCGTTGATCTTGATGTTCTGCCTTCCTCTTTCAGGTGTAATTACATGTGCCGGGGGATGTCAGTGTTTGACGTTAGTGTCCCATATGTAAATGTTGACTACTTTCAGGTCTGTATGTCAATACCTGCATGCACTTTGTAGCTTCCACATCGCAGTTTTAATCTCCCAAGTTTCAATTATGTTTACTTATCTAATGATCCAAGAGCATGATAGCTGTGTAGTAAGCTACTGTGTTTCGAGCATTCACATCCATAGTGGGTGACATCACAGGTATAGTTACCTGGAGCGGGGAGGAGGTAAAAGAGTGGTATAGCAGATGACAAGGGTAAAGGTGGCTTCTCATTGGGAAGCAGTAGTACCCACTCTCATGACAGGATGCAAACACAGACACACCCAGGGATTCACAGACACAGTAATACACCAACGCACTCAGGGATTGACAGACGCAGTAACACACCCAGGGATTCACAGACAGTATCACATACTCTGACACATGCACACACACACACACACACACACACACACACACACACACACACACACACACACACACACACACACACACACACACACACACACACTCTTGCCAGTGTTGGGATGAGAACCCCTGCCTATGTGCATATCATCTTTATAGTATTACGGAATTACAAGACGCACCACAGAGATTACACATGTGTAGGTAGTCGGAAAGGCCTAAGATCGAGGACATCAACAGGGATGCAGTGAGTGAATGTGGGGTGGGGGGTTCATCAGTCGGCTATGTAACAAAAAGCCTCACCCCAGGGTGTACATGTTTACAGGTGGTTAGAATGTTATTCTAAGATTGATGACATCAACAGAGATACTATATTGCTTTGAGAGGATGTGGGGAGGGGGCCTTAACATTTCACTATGGTAAAATACAGCCCTACACCAGGGACCGGACAACCATACACACACACACACACACACACACACACACACACACACACACACACACACACACACACACACACACACACACACTGTGGCATTCACAAAGATATACACCTATGTCACACACATACAGACACTTGACATGTGTGAGATTCAACCACCTGCCTATGCCTTTCTTTCTACTCTTCACTCTGTACTGATGTCTACCACAGTGTTCATGAGAGTGAAAAACATTTGGGATGTGTTCCCCACCATAGGTGATATATATGGACACCCACACACCCACACGTGCCAGTACTGTGAATCAAACACCTGCCTATCTCATGATAGGTATTACAGAGTAACAGCACTATTGCATGCTCTACAAAGCATACCAACTTTTTCCTTTGCCACCTGTGCTGATATATGCACAATATATGCACAGGGGAGGTGTTACTGTTACAGGTGTCAAGAGGTTTGCCTTCAGTGTCACCCTTACTGCATTCTACGTTGTGTGTCTTCCACTTCAATTAACAGAAACATAGAGTAGCAGTTACACAGGTTATTGTAGGAATGGTTGGAACACGCCTGTGAGCTGTCCTCAGTAATCATTCTTCTGCAAAGTAGCTCCACCACATAGTAGTCATGTCCAAACCTCTGTCCATACCTAAAGTACAACTTACTGTACTTTGAGCATATCACCATATACAGTTGGCAATATTGAGGCTGCATTGCAACAGCATAATGTACTAAGACAACAGTTACCTTCAAACATCAGGCACTGCACACGCATGGAATCTAAACACACATCAATACATGTACACATATGCAGTCTCCATTGGTAAGTGGACTAGCAGGTCAAGAGGATACATTCCACACCTTCCCCACACCATGTGTGAAACCTAGCCGAGCATTACACCATAATGGATGCTATATTCATGTACTGGTAGGGCACACAGTCCCCTTCACTGTGTAGCCAAGTGTGCATTCATGCCAACAGCACATATCAGCGAGACACACACACACACACACACACACACACACACACACACACACACACACACACACACACACACACACACAGCAATATTCCATGTCATGATCCCACAAACTGTTACTTGACAGTTCCACGGTAAAGCCAGGGCACTGTAATGGTCAACAGTAAGCACTTCATATATGCCACACACACCTCATGATTACTGGAAGAGTGCCAGCAATGTGCTCTGTTTGAGCTAGGCATTATACTCATTCAAGCATGTGCGAGGTCTGTGGCTTGTAAAAATCTCACCCCAGCAAGTTCTGGCTATTGTGGTAATAAGGTTAATGTCCAGACAGCACACAGCATGCATGGCTTGCAATTGTTGACATGGGGTATATGTAGGAGCTGTGGGCACACATGGCTGTACATGTCATGGACATATCACCTGTAACTACTCAGGAACATACAGTAGCTGTATTTCCCTGATTCTGTCAATACAGGCCATGTGCGTAGGTCCTATGATCCTGTTATTTGGGTATGTTTGTAGGCATTGCATTAGTTGGACATGTCTAATGACATACATGCCACATGGGTTGTTGTATGATATGATAGGTGTCATGGGTGACCAGTAGAGAGGGAATATTACCTCTGTCAACATAGATATCAAACCTTATGTACTGTTATCATTCAGCAGCCATGGACCTATCTGCCATGTGCATGTGTGTAATGAATGTAGCCACCTGTATGTAGAAAGGACAACAACAGCTATGATATTTTCATTTATGTTGTATGAGTGTGGGATGTACATATCCAGGGCAGGTACATTTAGGTCATATCCAACCATGAGGGTGTTGTTTACTGGTGTACAGCAACAGTCGACTGTGTTAATGCTGACAACATCTGAGGGACCCTGGTATGTGTACAACTGACCTGGTTGCAAACAGTGGTATATTTGCATTGCATAACACATTATGCAACTGTGGCAGTACATGGGTACTTTGCACAGTTGATGTAGGGCTCGGTACAGTCCGCCAATCGAAGGTTATTTGGTGTTCTACCATACTATGTCATACCACATGTATGGATGCGTGTTGGTAGTCTGAGGACATGGTGGTGGATGTATGAGGATACACCCTAGAATACAGCTTTTGCCATGGTCACCTGTACCTGACTCATCTGTGATGACTTATGTTGGAGTAGTGGTCTTTACTTGTGAGTAGCCTTTATGAATATGTGGACACCACCTCCTGGAATGGTCCATACCAGTGTTATGGCCCACATGTCCGGATCTGAGTTATATGGTGGTAGTGCAATTGTGCATTACAAAGCTTTCAGCCAGGTGTTCCTCACTGCACAGATGTCAGTATTCCCCATTGTAGGTTCTACATTGAGCAAATGGATTACGAAAGCCACACATCTAGCACTGGTTAGCATAAGCATCCAATGCAATTGTCTTGTAGGTGTCAGGGTGTTACTTCTGTGTTTAGGACTTTTGCCTTGGAATGCCACTATATGGGTAAATGCGACCTAGGTATCATCCACACTCCCTTGAATCATGGATGCATGTGCTGTGTGACAAAGGCTTGTCTTTCAGTCATGACATCCTGGAATGACAGACACTGGACAACCTCATAATTACAGCAGGACATTGGCTCATTGTTTTGGTCAAGTAGTTGCCACTCTTACCATGACATCACTGCGAGTGGCAGTAATGTGGTTGGTATCAAATGCTACATCTAAGGTGACAGACACCAGCAGACATTGTGTATATGACCAATGTCAGATATACGTAGTGTAGTGGTCCTGCTAATAATGACAATTACTAACACAGCCGGGAGAGTTCATCTTGACACCTGCACCTCAGTACCATTAGACAATGGGACTCACATATTATGCTTGTGCATGCCACTGTTCCAAGTATAATGCCACTGTCCACAACCTGCTATCAATGTATGCCTTTTAGGGCAGCAAAGTGTGTGACACATGCTGTAGTTAGCATCCACCTGTGTGCCCAGTTAACCTATTATCTGTCACTTCCACACATGCATGATTGTGTAGACTTCACACATATATATGTCAGTACTTCATGTACATGTATGCATGTGTATCACACAGCACAGACACAGATATATCATTTACAGGCCACATACAGGTATCTGGTAGTAAACCTGCATGATGTGCATATATACTGACAGTTAAGATGTACATAGCTGTAAACCCATGTGTTTACAATAGGGGTCCATTACAATGTGTTCTGTACATGTAAGTGTATGAGCATGCACACTGTAGCCTTCAATGGTTAGAATCGGAGTGCATCCCAAACAGCCCTATGCTACTGAGTGTATGAGCGTACCCACTGCCACCTTGTGTACTTTGAGTCAGTGCATCCGAACAAGCCCTTTATTTCTAAGTGTATGAGCATGTCCAGTATACCCTTGTGTAGTTGTAGTCATAGTGCATCCCAAACGGCCCTGTGCTACTAAGTGTATGAGCATGCCCACTGTCACCTTGTGTAATTGGAGTCAATGCATCCAAACAAGTCCTGTGATTCTATGTGTATGAGCATGACCACTGTAGCCATATATAATGACAGTAGTTATCCATTCCACAGATGGGCATACCCCAGTTCAGGGCTTGTTGTGCTACAACTATACCTCTCAGGCCTACCTATGTCTTACCTGCAGATGATGCGTCATGTTTGTGCATACAGGTTGTAATGGACTCCTACTTTAAACACACAGGTTTACAGCTATGTACATCTTAACTGTCAGTATCCTTGTTGTTGTCCTCACTCTTCGAAGGGCATACTGACTGCAGTGAAATGTGTAATCTCTGTGGCGCATCTAGTAACTGTGTAGTACTGTAATAGTGTTCTGTAGATAGGCAGGAGTTCTGATCCCACCACTGGTGTGTGTGTGTGTGTGTGTGTGTGTGTGTGTGTGTGTCAGCAAATGGCTGTGTGGTTGTGTGCGTGTGTTTGTGTCTGCATCCTGTCATGACAGTGGGTTTTGCTGCTTTCCAAAGAGAAACCACCTTTTGCACTGGCCTTTATCCTTGTCATCTGTTAAACCACTCTTTCCCCCTCCCCACTACAAGTAATCGGTCCTGTGATGTCACCCAGCTCAGAAGCAGAATCAGAGTAAGTGAAATTGTATGGTGTCTGTGGCACATACCCCAACTGCATACCACTCTACTAGTTGCCTTTACATAGGCAAGATGTGTATGCACAATACTGGCAAGTGTGTGTGTGTTTGTGTATGTGACTACCCTGTAGCCAGGCATACACATGTGTTATGTCTTTTAACATACTGCACACCATGGTAGTCATTTGTGGTGAGTGGAGTCTACACATTATTATATAGTTAGGAATAGAAAAGAATAGACAGTCAAGAACTACTACAGTTGGGTATGTTGTTTTCCTGTGCCACTGTCGAGCAGTGACACAGAATTGGTCGCCGGGGTGTATGTCCGTACCCATCATTCCCCCACCCAAACTTCACAATCCCCAGGGTATATTTCTTTAGCCATCATTCTCCACCCCAAACTCCACATACACAACAACCACCCCTTCTCTGGTGAACTGATTACGATTTAAATATTATAAAACAAGAGATGCCTCTGTTTTGTGTACACATCAGTTCCTTTGGATCCCTTCTGTGTCACAAAGGGTGTTCAGACATGTGTATATATATATATATATATATATGTGTGTGTGTGTGTGTGTGTGTGTGTGTGTGTGTGTGTGTATATATACATATATATATATACATATATATATATATATATATATATGTGTGTGTGTGTGTGTGTGTGTGTGTCTGTGTGTGTGTGGGTGTGTACATCCTGTAGGTGCATATATGTATTTAGTTATGACAGTTGTACAGATGTAGACTTGTTTATGTTGTTTCACAGAGTACAGTACATTCAAGGGTACTGTATATAGGTACACAAAGTGACTGTCCCATTTGTTTTCAGTACTGTGGAATACCTGTAGTAAGATGTGTATTATAAAATCAATGAAGCATGTATACAACCCAGGTGGCTCAGTGGTAAGTCCAGTGATCTCAGTATGCAGGGTCCAGGGGTCAATACCTGCAAGGCTTGTTGATAATGTCATTTATGACTGAATAAGACACTTTTATGCAGGTTTAAATGTGTTTTCGTGACAGTAAGCAGTGGGTACACACAGGTAAAAGACATGTACAACTCACAGTACACTTGAAATGCCCTTCTTTGGCAATCCTGCTGAAGTCACCCACCTGGAAATACACCTCTGGGACTGCTGTAACCCAGTAATCTCTGTAGCATGTTCTGTAACTGCGTAATGCTGTAGTGTGATAAACTAGTTTGGTAGGTGTTTTAATCCCAGACATGCTAAATGTGTGTGTGTCTGTCTGAGAAAGGATCAATGCTTTTTAGAGTATGCACACTCCTTACGATTCACATACTCACCTTTGGCAATCCTGCTGATGTCACCCACCTACGAATACACCTCTGTGACTGCTGTAACCCAGTAATCTCTGTAGCGTGTCCTGTAACTGCGTAATGCTGTAGTATGATAAACTAGTTTGGAAGGTGATCTAATCCCAGAGATGCTAATTGTGTGTATGTGTGTGTGTGTCTGCCTGGTAAGGGAACAATACCTTTTAGAGTACGCACACTCCTTACGATTCACATACTCACCTTTGGAAATCCTGCTGATGTCACCCATCTAGGAATACACCTCTGTGACTGCTGTAACCCAGTAATCTCTGTAGCGTGTCCTGTACCTGAGTAATGCTGTAGTATGATAAACTAGTTTGATAGGTGCTCTAATCCCTCCCAGAGATGCTAACTGTGTGTATGTGTCTGCTTGGTAAGGGAACAATGCCTTTTAGAGTACGCACACTCCTTATGATTCACATACTCACCTTTGGCAATCCTGCTGATGTCACCACCTAGAAATACACCTCTGGGACTGCTGTACCCAGTAATCTCTGTAGCACGTCTTGTAACTGCGTACCACTGGAGTGTGATTTATAACTGTGGTAGGTATCCATCCACAATCATGGTAGTTATGTATGTTTTCTGTGTGTTTCAATGTCTGTGTAGGGAGCAATGCATTGTACCCTGCTCACTTGCAGGACATTTACAATGCCCTACTTTGGTACTCCTACATATGTCATACCCTGTAAAATACACCTCTGGGGAACAAGTTCCCTAGTAATCCTCGTGGTGCGTCCTATAACATCTCTATGCAGTAGTATGATATAGATCTTAGTCATGGGTTCTATACCCAAACATGTCAGTTGTGGATGTGTTGTGTGTGTCTCACTGTCGGTTTTGTGAGCAATGCATTTTGGGCTACTCACTTGCAGGAAATCTGAAATGCCCTACTTTGGTAAACCTGCTGATGTAATTCCTTGTGAAATACACAGTTGGGAAAGGAGTAGCCCAGTAATCTCCATAGCATGTGCTATAAGTGTGTAATGTTGTAGTGTGATAAACTAGTTAGGTAGGAGTTCTATTCCAAGACATGGTAGGTGTGTGTTTGACAGTCAGAGCCTGTGTGGAGGTGGCTGTGAATGTGTAACCACTGGACATGTTGAGGAGCGTGTTTTGTAGTTTTCCTATATGGTGGCCATATTATATGTCCACCTCACGAGGTTTACAGATTTCAATCAGCCAAGAGACTGGGTTAGCAAGCCATACCCCTACATCTGGCAAAAGGCCTGGTGAACACAGAAAGCAACCCTACTATTACCCAGACTACGGTCTGAACCTATGTGTCATACACAAACACACTTGCCTAGAATATCCTGCTATGTTGCTAGTACTCTGCACATTGTTGACAGATAGTAGGCATGATGTGATTGCAGTGGGCCGCCGAGGGCATGGCACCCTGTCCAACAGTACAATAGGTACATAACTGCAGAAAATGTGCCTTCACTATGTTCCTCACTGGACGCCTGCAGCATATGTGGTGCCATCAAATGTGATCCACAAAGGACATACAATGCCTTACACACATGCCCTGTATGAACAGATGCCACTCACACCAGGGAATACCTGTATCATACTATCATTGCAGGTGCAGGGTCAACCTGCTGTGTATTAGCAGGTCCTGCCACACCAGGCCAGTATTGGCACATCTGATGATAACAGTCAGTGTACACAACATGTGCCAGGCAAACCAGGTACACATAAAGATGTCACTGTACATTATTGTGGGATGTGCACATCCCGGGCATTGTCCATGTCAAGGACTATCAAACACAGACATGGCATGCATTGCAAAGCAATGGCCACACACAATGGTAACCAGGATGACAGGACAGATCATAGAATACCCATCTGTGTGGGACATTGCAGATACTACACCCCTGAACCACACTGCAGACCATTGTCAGGTGGCCTGATGCCAAGGATTACCCCTCACCCAGTCTTGTACAGCCATCTTGCACAGCCAACCACTACACACCCATGAAGCAATGCACACATGCATGTCAGTACTGGCACCTTGTGTCTGCATGTGGGGTATGATGTTCCCAACCACAGTCACACCCAGTATAACTCCCATTGGCATACTGACTGCTGTCAGACACGTTCACATGCCCTAGCCCATAGAACCTCAGGATATCCCCTGTGGTGCATGTAATACCTGTGCATTACTGCAGTGTGGCAAACTTAGTAGTTAGGAAGTGTATTTTTGAGCCTGCCAAAGTGTGCCAATATGTCTGAGTCCCTTAGAGAGTGTGGTTGTGTTGACAATGACATCTGTTCATGTGGAAAGCCATGTGTGCTACACCTAATGTATGTCTACTATATCTCTGTTGCAGATGTCACTCACCAGCACACATATATGTTCTTACAGCATACCCACATGTCAGCTATGTGGCACATGGAGTAACTGCATGCACTTGTAATAGGAATGGTGTGTCAGTCAGGGGTTTGAACCCCTGTACCGATAGGTTTGTGACAGAAGATGCTTAGGTTTTAGTCTCCCAGCCCTTCTCTGATATACTTTGCCTCTGTCTGTCCCTCCCACACACTCTCTGGTGGATGCAGAGATGTACACCTGCTCAGCAGCAGCTTGTGTTTTGTAAGTGATGGTCATGATCAGGTGATGGCCTCTGCATCTATTGCAGTCCTCCTCTAGCTGATTGCATGTGGAACAGCTGTGGTGACATTCCTATAGCCAATTGCCTGGAAACACAGTACAATATCTAGGAACATCATGTTGGTGTTCGCCCATGACAGTCACTGTGAGTGGAACCTGGATCTGGTGTTTGGTAAACAGCATCACAGATGATATCTGGATATTTCTCAAACAACGTACACTGTGGAAAATAGCCTAAAGACAGGAGGGTGATGTGCCAGACATGACTTCAGCATGTAAGTGTAGCTATGCTTCATTCAGACTACTGCCAGTTTAACAGGTTGTGTGTGGTAATGGCTAGTCTGCATGTTTTAATAATTGACAACACAGTGCTCTGTTTGTGAGGAAACCCCCATCTATAGGGACATCTGTGGACTGGTCAGTGTGTGAAACCATTTGTTTCTTGTGTTATTCACAGAACACACATCTGTGAACTGAAGAAGCATAGTGTGAGGATTGCAGTCAGTACATGGTGAGAAGTGATGAGAGTTACTGACATCGCATCCCTGATTGGACATACGTCACATGAAACATTGGTATGACAGTCACTGTTTGAGGTTATCACAGTGACATGCCAATAATGGGCCACTGTTCATAGCTGCAGTCACAAGTCATCTACGCTTTGGACAGATGTCATGCGGTATATATGCATGTGTTGTGCTCCCTCTGTAAATGTATGAGATCTGTTGTCTTGGGTTAATGGTAATATCTATGCATGCTGTTATAAGTAATCCTGAATGCTGTTGAGTATTACTAAGCCTTATCTGTGTTAAAACTGCAACACCATAGGCTGTATGGGAGTGCAGGTCCCAGCGGAACAACCTGTCCCACTTCAGCTGGACATGGCACCGGGCACCAGCACATCTGGGGCCCAGCCTTGGACCTCCACCTCTGTAGGCTCTGCACCACCTTCGGGTGGAACTGCCACTGAGGATGGGGCTTGCCCCCTCTGGGAGCAGGTCCAGACAGGAACTTGTCAGCCATTGTACAGTCCAGGCCGTGGTGTGAAGGAAGCTCAATAGGGGGTTTTGAGGCCAGCTACGCCAGCTAGAGGGCAGAGTGGCACAATTAGAGGGTGAGCCTGCCCCTCCTAGACAGCCCCCAGCACAGCCACCTTTGGGGCTGTGAAGGTGCAGTGGTGGCTGCCCATGGGTGGGGACCTCCGTCCCACTGTTTCCATTTGGGGGCTCATGGCCTTGTGACTGCCAAACTCCTTTCCCCATCCAAGGTGTTTCCTGCCCACATGTGTCATATATCGCCCCTGTATTCTGTCTTGTCTGTCTTGTCTGTCATCCTACCCAACCTTTCCTCCACGAGCATACCTACTCTCCTTCCCCAACATCCCACTCTCACCTTACAAAAATGGAAACATAAGGCCAATCTATTCCCAGAACTTTTGCCCCAGACATAACTAAACATTTCACACACGTGTCCACTGGACACATGTAACCTTTTTAATTTGCATCACAACATACTACTGTTGTCCTCACCCCTCTGTCAGGCACACAATCCTGGTATGCACATAACTCCTAAAGGTTCCAGGTACATGTGATGCAGATGACCCCAGTGTACACACGACAGTACCGGTCCCTCTATGGTTACCCCATTTAACTTTTTAATGATGACGATGTTGGACACAGCACCTTGCAAGAGTACTGTTCTCACATAATGATTGGACAGGAACTGTTTTGTTAATGTAAATAAAATGCTCATAGTAATGTATATGGGCAATGTACAAATGTTTGCATGTATTAATGACACATCTGTCTGAGGGAGTCTTGATATTACATAGGACAACACCACTACATAATACAGGAGTTGCTGGTGTTTTCCTTTTCATTTTTCTTAATGCTTTGTTGTCATGTGGGTTGTTCTTGATATATCTATATATATCTATATCTATATCTATGTATGTAGATATATCTGGACATAAACACACACACATACATCTACATAATGAAATACATTTCCTATACTGTTGAATGACTGTGCTGGATGATATGTTTGTGATAACATCAGATGTCTGTAGTTCTGCCATGGCTTAGTAGTAAATCACAATATCTGTGGTGTGCAGGGTCCTGGTTTTGAGCCTTGCAGAGGCTGTATATTTTGTTGCTGGGCAGAACAAGGGCCATTGGATACGGAGTGATTAAGGAACTTTTAAGCAGTTGTGAGCAGGTGTGCGCGGGTTTGCACGATGGTAAGCAGTGTTTACTTTTGGTTACAGTTCCTTACACTCAGTTACCTTCTTGATTGCTTAACCTGTGTAAGCAGTGCTTACCCCCACGCAGACAGGCTGAAACCCACTCACTGCTGCTTAAAAGTGCTTACTCCTGCTTACTCCTGCACTAATTTCTTTAAAAGAAAAGAAAAAAGGGGTGATAGGAAAGTGGTGAAAAAGGGGCAGAAAGACGGAAAGACAGTAGGCAAGGTAGATAGGGATGTGTAGGAAAGGTGTAGGGAAGGTCCATAGCTGTCCATTTCTTCTAAAGCAACGGCTGTGCATATGCAATAAATGTGGCGGTACATTTGGACACTCACAACCCTGAGAGAGGGGTGAGGACAACAATAGTATGTTGTGATGCCAATTAGAAACGTTTACATGTGTCCAGTGGACACATGTGCAAAATGGACAGCTATCTATAGGGCGTGCTTATTTTGCGGGAACAGATTGCCCTTTTTTTCTTTTATTTTTAGGTGAGAGTGGGATGTTGGGGATGGAGAGTAGTTATGATCAGGGAGGACAGGTTGGGTAGGATGACAGACAAGACAAACAAGACGCGTACAGGGGCGGTATATGACACATGTGGGGGGGCACTTTGGATGGGGAGGGGTGTTTGGCAGTCACAAGCCCATGAGCCCACAAATGGATACAGTGGGACTGAGGTCCCCACCCATGGGCAGTCACCACTGCATCTTCACAGCCCAGAAGGTGGCTGTGCTGGGGGCTGTGTAGGAGGGGCAGGCTCACCCTCTAGTTGTGGCATTCGGCCCTCAAGCTGGTATAGGCAGTCTCGAATCTCCCTGTCGAGCTCCCTATGCACCACGGTCTGGACCATACCATGGTGACAGGTTCTTGTCCACTCCTGCTCCTGGGGGGGGTGAGCCCCATCCCCTGCGGTGGTTCCACCCAAAGGTGGTGCAGGGCTAACGGATGAGGAGGTTGCAGGCTGGGCTCCAGATGTGCTGGTGCCTGGTACTATGGCCAGCTGAAGTGGGACAGGTGGGTCCGCTGGGACCGGCCTTCCCATACGAGCTATGTTGTCACATGTATGGGTTAGTAATAGCCAACAGCATTCACATTTAGTTATAACAGCATGCATAGCTATTCCCATTTCCCAGGGCACCAGATTTAAATAGTTGCAGAGCAGGCGGAACACATGCATATATGGGTAAACAGTGGCCATTACAATAACATGCAGGTTTCATTGATGGTAACAGGTCACCAATATGGGAGTATTTTAACATGACACATGCATAGAAACAGATGTGAATATTTATAAAGCAATAGGACATATGGCCCAACAAAGGTTAGGAGTGTAGACATACCAAATGGGTTGCGTAAATGGCTATTTTTGCACATATGGTAGGGGTGAGAAAGAGAGAGAGGTCAATTAACAACTAATTAATCCTTGTAATTTTCACAACATTTGTAGTCACTGCAGTGGTCTGTCCCTTACATGTATTATTACACTACCCAATGGAGTTATATTGTACAATGGTATGTTTGTAGAGTAGTATGTACGGGACCAGTGTCTTACATACCGGCTTGACAAGATGCAGGTGTTATTGCAACATGTTTTGACACTGCTCTCATACACTTTGTGTGAGATACTGGGATGACAGGTATGTTTGCATGTACATTATCTGACCATGTACAAGTCTGACTATCAGTTATATGTCATTAACGGCTGCCTACATTTCTTGGATCATCACACTAATTTGTCAGGGGAACAGGGTAAAAGGCAGGTGATGTGGGGCATTTATCAGGACATACTGGGCAGATTGGAGCAGTTGAGGGGCATGAATATGCATACCACTCTCTATTTGAGCATTGTAGCAAAATCTGTACAGTTAAGTATAAATATGCATACAGCTTTCACTGTGAACATTCTAACAAACTGTGTGCAGTTGTGTGGAATGATTATGCATACAACTTACTAGCGCTCCTGGGATCCAAAACCCTGCTGTGTGTGACAAAAGCATTACAGTTAAGATCACTGTACACTATGCTATCAGGCAATTGTTGTGAGGCTTTGCAATGTATTTTGTCTAATATGACTAACCTGTTTGCACTTCCAACATTGTTATACAGCACTTCATACACATTTTATCTGCATACCACAGTGTGGGTAACACTGCTTACTACAACAGTACTATTTAATAACTGCAACAGTACAACACACATATGACTGCAGAGTAAACAGAAGCAATGCAGGGATTACACCTTTATTGGCAGCATATTACACAATTCTGTATACTGGTGCAACACTTTCTGAGGCTCTTACATTTATTAGTTATGACAGTACACGCAGGCTATCTACTAACCTGCCTCGCGATGCATCCTTTGCAGCCTAGCATCATAGACTTGCTGGTTCACAGCACGCTCATCTGCAGCTGTTAGAGAAGTACAGTGATATTTAGCCATACCTATCCATAGTATACACAAGCTAGGCAATTATTAACTACATAGTGAAAGGAATACTTACTCAGTTCTGGGACATTCTGCATCTGCCCTGCTTCCTGGATCCACTGTTCCAGGACATCCCCCCTCCGCTGCTTCAGGTCTGCATGATGGTGCCTGACCTTGTCACCAGTCTGGGGGATACCTGTGGCACTAGTGAGGTCACAGGCGAGACTGTCCCAGGCCTCCATTTTGTACTGTGAGTCCTGGTACTGGCCCTGCAGTAGTCTCCTGTCATGGTGCTTTACCAGGAGCCATACCATGAATTTGGACTCCTGGATGCCCCAGCGCTGTGCTCTAAAGCAAGTGCCTTCTCCCATTTCAGCCATTCTGCCTGCAGGGGGATGCTACAACAGTTATGAGCCGTATTCCCACCTCTTTGGTTTAAGTAGGGCCGGATTCTCACACTTTTCCGTAATTGGCCGGTTTGGAAAAGGCTAAGCTATGGGCACACCTGGTTACTTCAGGTTGGCACTGCTGAAAGAGGTGTACCTGTAGGCATATTGTATTGGCTTCCCTACACATCGCTTACAATTACTTAGTTGGGCTGTGCTGCGGTTAGCATTGCTTATTGGTTATCTAGCATTATATTTGCCTTTTGTCAATGACGTCTTACTCATTACAGGTTATATATGTGTCTGGTATCCGTCATTCATGTGTACATACACTGTATGGGGTCCTGGGGACTTTATATCTTTATTACAGTGACACCTCAACTCTATGTTTACTGCAGTACTCCACCTATTTATGATCTGTGGCAGGTTATAGCACATTACACTGTGCATAGATTCAGGTCACATATTTGATTTGATTTCCCTGTTGTGAGGATTAGTTTGCTGATACCTCTTTTGTATGTACTGCTATCATGGTGTAGTGGTTTACTACTGTGATGTATAGGGTCCAGAGTTCTATCCTTGCAGAGGCTGGTTATTTTGTTGCTGGCCAGAACACAAGCTGTTGGGTACAGAGTGATTAAGGTACTTTAAAGCAGTTGTGAGCGGGTGTGCTTGGCTTTGCATGGAGCTAAGCAATGCTAACCTCTGGATACAGTTTCTTACACTCAGTTAGACTCTACATTGGTTCACCAGTGTGATATTCGCATACCGGCACCCAAACAGGCTTACACCCACTTGCTCTTGCACTTGCAAATGCACTGCATTTGAAGTTTGCATCTGACACTCACACCCCTGGGTGGGGGTGAAGACTACGGTAATACCTTCTGATGCCTATTACATTGGCTTACATGCCTACAGTGGGGTGTTGTGACCATGTGTTCGTAGGTGTTGTGCAGTGGGTTATGCAATGACACATATGGTCATACCGTACTTAGCCATTTAAACTGGACTGTACTGCGGTGGGACCCATATCGGGAATGGCTGCCCATTAGGCGTAAGCATGCCGGTCAACTGTGTGGAATCCATGGCCTGGCCAGAGTTTGCTTCATACTATTGGTGTGTTCCTCTTACAATCTGCAACTGTCAGGCAAATACCTGGGAACTTTCACCATTAAATAGAGAAAAGTAATTGGGTTTAGGACCCCACATCTTTCAGCCGAGTCATGCTAATGCATACCTATTATTCTATCAGCTTTCTAAGGTTGTAAGTGGAATATGTGCTTTCCGTCCCTATCAGACCTTTCAAACAAGTGGGGACAAATTGCAACTGAATCATGGACAAGTCAAGAAACACTCAGGGACAATCAGGGACACTTTTAAAATATTAGTGCTATTAACTTGAAACATTGACAGAATCAGAGCATGTGAATTAATACACATTTTCTGAAATAAAAGGAGTTTATAACACTTAATTATTGTCATTATTCATTAAGTGTAATCCACCACCTTTCCTCCAAAAGTCACTAGTTTTAGGAGGGATTAAGAGGGACAGAGTTAAAATGTGAGTCAAAATCAGGACGTCCCTGAAAATCACGGACAGTTGAAAGGCATTGTCCCTATTTGTTCCCCCAATGGTTTATGTCCTGTCCAGTGGATTTGCTCTGTTGAGAGGTATGGGCGTAAGCTCTGCCCATTTCAGAATATTACTTACATCCCCGGGGCGGACCTAATACAACTGCACCAACCAACACCTGCACGCCTAGGCCCATAATTGCATACCCATAGTTCCCCAACCTGCCCTTCCTCTGCAGCACTCATCCTTACTGTGGGTGCAGGTGGAGTCTAACCACACCACTACAAACTGCCCACTCTCCACGTGTCAGGACCCATGTCGTACTTTGTGTCGACCCATGGGTTATCAGGCTTGCACAACCTACTGGTCCATGTACGTCTACAGCCTGGTTTGATGACTCATGACAGGAACTGACTCCAATGATCAGTAATTTTTGGGGTGTCCCACAGGGGACATTGCTGTCTTTGTTTCAAGATTAGAACTGGAAGGTCTCTCCCACTGGTAGTATCTTGCTTGTGGTCTGGGAAGCAGTGGTGTGTTTACTTTTATTGTGTATCTGTATGTTTCACTGGACTAGCTGGGGGTGGGTGGGTTGATGCTACGTGTTACACATTTGTTGATTGGACCCCTCACCCCCATATGCACAGCCTGTGAACATATGTAATTCGTAACAGCTGTATACATGTGTATATTTAAAGACACACACACATCTATATATATATATATATATATATATATATATATATATATATATATATATATATATATATATATATTTTTATTTTATTTTACATTTGTTAACCGGGAAAAAATCCAACTGGACCAGGTCCATTTTCAGTGGATGCCCGGGGCGAAAAGCTCCACATTTGACAAGAAGAAAATAAAACAAGAACAATACAAAAACAAGAACAATACAATATGAAATAAGTATAAAAAATACAAATGTTTAGAGGTAGATATATACAAGAATCTGTCACAATAATTCATATAGGGTAACATGAATATAATAATATCTTACAATATCTGTAGACAAAATATTACAAAAGAATGGTAGTGACTACATTTGCTATTTTAAATGACTATTTACATTTCCTAGTGAGTGTACGCTGAAGGAGGTAGCAAGCCAGTGTGGCTTAATTGGAAGTGAGTATATGTAAGTGTACAAGCACAGCAGGTGTATATGATGTTAAGGGTGTTGTCGAGGAGGAGCGAAGATATACTAATTTTCAAGTAATACATGGACATATTTTATACATATATATATATATATATATATATATATATATAGATATAGATATATACATTACTATATACAAATATATCTGTATATGTATGCATACATGTATATATTTATATATTGCTGTCTATTTATATGTAACGACATATGGGTCTATGGTTGTCTGCATATGTATATATCTATATGTGGGTAGGAATATGTATTCTGTCTCTGTATGTATACATTTGTACTAGGGAGAGGGAGAGGTATAGCTCTATGTCGCTATGGGTAGATATACACACACATACCTCTACATATAGACATCTACATCTGGTTATTCTGTTCCTTGCCATGTAGATTACACATTGAGGCAGTGGGACTTGTAGTGGGTGTGGCTGCTCGTTGGGCGATGCCTCTGCCCAATGAACACTTTTGCTTACATCTCTGGGGCTGTCCATTTAGACCCACATCAGCCATAACCTGCAAACCTAGACCCATAACTAGCTACCCATAGTTCCCCCACCTGCACCTCCTCTACAGCACCCATCCTTACTCTGGGTCCTGGTCGTGTCTGAACACACCACTACACGCTGCTCACTTTCCACTTCACGGGACCCATGTCATACATTGTCTTGACCCATGGGTCATCAGGCTTTCCCACCCTTGTATTCCGGGAATGTACACAGCCCAGCCAAAATGGTCGGCGTATCACCTTCTTTTGGTTATATGTCAATTTTTGGGGCATCCTGCAAGGGACGCTCCTGTTTGTGTTCCAAGATTGGATTTCATGGGTGCACTTTGTACCCCCCCCAGTTGTATCCTGCCTGTCGTCTGGGAAGTAGTGGACTATTTACATTGTTTGCAGGTTTGTGTGTATGTTTCCTGTGTCCGGCTGGGGGCAGGGGGGTGGAAGGTCATGCTACATGTTTCATGTTTCTTGCTTGGGCCCCTCACTTCCAATGGCATAGCCTGTGAACATATGTCATTCTTGCGTGCTGTTTCCTATCATAGCTGTATATCTGTGTATATCTATGCACACACACGCACACACACACACACACACACACACACACACACACACACACACACACACACACACATATAAATGTATATATATATATATATATATATATATATATATATATATATATATATTTATATTTATATAGTTATATTTATATAATATATATATATATATATATATATATATATATATATATATATTTATATATATATATGTGTGTCTGTAAAGCAATGCATACCCCGCGCAAATACACTTACACACGCTTACTGGTGTTTATATATGCTTAAACCTGCTTACTAGTGCCTTATTCATTATGACACTGACACTTCACTCCAGTTCACTTTTAATTGTTATTATGCAGGTTATACAGCGGACAGACGTTGAAATATGTTTATATACAGATTACCGATGGAAAATGGTATGTGCTGCAGTGGGATTCGGAACGGGAATGTCTGTCTGTTGGGCAGATGCTCTAACCAATACACTATTGCTGTGCTGCTTCATTTGCATATATACCCATATACCCATGACTCCTAGTTCCCCAAACACCCACCCCAACACTTCACTAACACAGCAGTCATCCATTCTCCAGTTGGATATGCGGTGTATCCACACCACTACACATTGGCCACTCCCTACTCCTGTAGACCCATCCCATGGGTTGACTCACTCCACGTATCCTCAAAAATCCCATACTTTTAGTCCACAAACATTGGTGACATGAGTGACCAATAGGACACTATTCGCAATTTGTGGGTTGTCCCACATCGGGGACACATGTCTTTATTTCAAGATTAGATTCTATACTTCATTACATCCTTACTCACATTAACATGACACTACAATAAATTAGTAAGTATGACTGTGGTAACGCACACGTTACACATGAAAGCTAATTATGTATGAGTTCGGCGTAATTATTTTACAAATAGACCGGTTTAGTGATTGGCGTTGCCGTAGCAGTCAGATCACAGGAATGATTCCATGTGTGAGAAAGTCCTCACATTTGAATTTTTGAGCACGGCACTGACTTCGGACATTGTACACACTTCTGCGTTTTAGCAGTTTCGTCCCTTCCCTCTTATGCACAACCTATTATTCTATCTACTGTTGAGGTTTGTAAGGGCACTTTCATGTTATTTATGTCTGTAAAAGGAATGAATGTGTTACAGTGAATGTACTTCTACATATAGATGTATGCATGTGTGTATGCATATATACTTATAACGAACTCGCTGACCTCCACGAGGTGGTCCAATTAGAACCAGCCCATCCAACCCTGACATGCCTGGATCCATAATTTCATACCCATAGCTCCTCCACCCCACCCCACCCGAGTTTGACATACACGCATACCATCCATTGTCCAGTTGCTATCGCAGCCATGAAACACCTCTACACATTGCCTTCTCCCGATCGTTAGGGGCTCTACACGTATGTTGTCCCAACCCATGTATTATCAGGCTCTCCCACCATTTAGTCCTTGAACATACCTGCACTTGCTTGTGTAATGGTTGGAGGTCCAGTCATCCTATCAATTTTTGGGTAGTCCCACCAGGGACTACCCTCTGATTGTTTGCAAAGTAGACTTAGCAGATCGATAATGTTACTCCCACTTGTAGTATCCTGCCTGTGGTGTGAGTAGCAGTGCTTTGCTCACTCCTGCCCAGCTTGATATGACATATGCTGACAGCACTATATAATACTGAAGTTGCTGTTGATTCCCTTCTCATTCCTTGTGTATGCTTTATTGTTACGATGTTCATTCTTTATATATATATATATATATATATATATATATATATATATATAAAATATATATGTACATACTTATATACATTTCCTATGCTTGATTGAATGAAACTTTCGTTAAACATTTCATGTGGTACTCCAGTTCACATTTACATGTTATTATGTAGTGTTTACAGCAAAACGACATTCATTCCACATGGAAAATGATATATGCTATAGTTGGACTCAAACCATGAATGCTTGTTCGTTAGGTGGATGCTCTAACCACTACACTATTGACGTTAATGTTGATCCCACATGTTTTTCTCTATTTGAATGATTTTGATGTGTAAGCTATGATCAGCAGGGGACAGCGACATGCAAACATGCTGTGCCTCACTTACACTTTCGATATTGAAGCAATACAAATGTAAAATAGGGACATGGGGTATCTAATTGTGAAAGTTCTAGGGACGGGGCTCACCATTCCGCTACGTGCGTGTGTGTTTACTACTTTGATTTTATTTCAGTGTTCGTGGGCACTCTTGTATGCTTAACATACATTTCAGTATCCCCGAACACTGAATTGATTGCTTGCTATTAGAGGTGGGCTCTAATAGTAAGCATAGTAGGTTGTGCAACTGTGGGGGCATGTTTCCACCTCCGTAGAGCACTTGAACACACCCCCTGCACTCGCACACATTTCCTGTGCACATCAAGGGTGCAGCAGCGCACCCTCATAAATATTCATATGGCGCTGCTGCACCATCTGTAATGGGGATGCTTGGCACAAGGCTAAAACCGTCCTTGCACCGAGCTACACGAATCCCAAGGAATGTCTTTTCATTTTGTTGCTGATTTCTATCCATACATCTGTCCTCAGAGCCCAGTTCCACTTTGTTAAATGTGAACTGTTGCCCTAAGTAAGTGAGCTGTGGACCTTCTTTAGTGTATTCATTTAGTGTATTTTTGGTATTATAAGTTTAAAAAGGTACAATATTTATTATTTATTTTACATTTGTTAACAGGGTTTGTCCGGCTGAGCTGATAGCTTTTTTCAGCGGAGGCCCAGGGAGAAAAGCTTCACAAATTTACAATAAAATTGTAAATGAAAACAGAATTATAAACAAAACATTAACATTTTCAAGTTGGAACAGTAAAACATAAAAATTATTTACAGAGTTTAAGTTGACATTTAACTTAAGATATGCACAGAAACAGTATACAAAGTTTGTAAGTACAGCCAAGGTAGTTACAGTTAGTGAAGATCATACAGGTAGTATATAAGTAGAAATATTTTTAAGACTGAGTGACAGCTAATTACCTAGATAAGATGACAAAGAGAGCTGACACATAACAGAAATAAAAAATGAGGGCAGACAGTAAGCTACGTAGGAGAGGAAGACAGTTTATGAAGGCTGAGTACAGTGGCATGACCAGCAACTATTTAGGTAGTCTTTGGTGACAGATTTAAATTCTTTGGTTCAGAGGTTCATAGGTAGGTACTAGGTTATTGGACCTAGGGCCTATATAAGCCTAGCCAAAAAGGTACCCTGGCTTTCGCCTCCCAAGAAAATTATTTTCCTGTGCCCCTGTCAAGCAGAGCCACAGAAGTGATCACCGGGGTGGATTTCCCATCCAATCATCAAGATTTTTCTTGAAGAGTGCTAATGAGGAGCTTTGTTTGATATAGATAGGTAGTTTGTTTCAGAGTATGGGAAGTCTCTGGGACAGGGATCTATCCCTCCAACATGTTCTGTTTATTGTGGTGACAAGGTTTAGGTCCCTAAAGCATGTAGCTAAGAGGGATTGGGATTTCTTTAAGTGGAGCATGTCCAACATGGGTTTGATATAGCTTTGTATGTTAGGCAGAGATCGCCTCTGAGTAGGCAATATGCGATGGAGTAAAGCTGGAGTTTTTGAGATGGTCTGCGTAGGGCATCTGTCTGAGGCCAGTAATCCTCTTTGTGAGATATTTCTGCGGCCTTTCTAATTGTTGTAGATGTCTTGTGAGATACATACCAAAAGGGGCATTTTACTCTATAATGGGTCTAATGAGTGATGAGTAGAGGGGAACAATAACCTCTTTTTTCCTGGATGAGAAACCTTTTGTGATGATGTGTGCCATGTAGAAGGATTTCCTGACTACTGTGCTGATGTGATTATCAAAGGAGAGACTACTGTGCACCTGTGTCCCAAGGTCTCTTATCACACCTTCGGTGTTAAGTAGACTACCACCTATGTGGTAGTTCATGGGTACAGAGTTTTTACCAAAAGGGATGACAATGCACTTTTTGGCATTGAGCTTGAGGCCATGGCTTTGACACCAGGCATCCGTCTCAGTGAGGCCCTTTTGTAGATGTCCACATCATTAGGAGTTTCGATTATGGCTCCGAGTTTGCAGTCATCTGTGAACTTTGTTAGCCAATGACCGTCTGTGTTAGTCTGTACTTCAAAGAAGTAGATACCAAACAAGAGATGACCCAGGACTGAAACCCGTGGTACTCCACTTGTTGCTGGTCTGAAGTCAGATTTGGAGCCTGCTACTTTCACATTGTGGGTTCTGTCAGTGAGCCAGTTGGCAACCCATCTTGTGACATAGGGATTTATACCTAGTTTAGTGACTTTATCTATAATTCCAGAGTGGGCAATGGTGTTGAAAGCCTTGGCGATATCTAGCTAGGCTGTGTGAACCACCTTACCCTCATCTATGGCTTTGGTGACTGCTTCAAAGAAGTCTATCAGGTTTAGGAGACATAATCTGCCTTTTACAAACCTGAACTGGGTGGGTCCAGATTTTGGAGATTACCAATGTCATTGTTTATAACTTCCATGATGATACATTCTATAGCCTTGCAGACCAGGCTCATCAGGCTAATGGGGCGGTAGTTCCCGGAGTCTGTGGTGGCTCCCCCTTTGTGTAGTGGGATTTTTGCAACAGTTTCTTTCTTCTGTTATAGAGTTTGTTTATGGCAGGGGACCACCAGATCAGCTTCCTTTTTTTGGAGGATAGCATCTTGGTTCTTTTAGGGATTGCACGATCCATGCACTTGTGTAAGTGCTTATAAAGTGCATTTGTAAATGATTCAGCAGTCGTACCTCTATTGTCCATCTGCATGGGTGCTGTGAACTTTGCCACTTTTGTCTTAAGAAGCATAAAGTTGGCTTTGGAGACATTTTTTATGGTGGTTTCCCTAACGGGGATGGGGACAGGATGTGGATGTCTAGGGTGATTAACTTGTGGTTGGATCTGACCAACGAGGAATTGACCTCTGGTGTGGAACACCAGTTGCCCATATTGGTAATGACCAGGTCTAGGATATTGCTGCCCCTGGTGGGGGTGTGGATAAGTTGATCCAAGGCACTGGAATTTATGAATTCCAGAAAACGTTGAACAAAAGAGTTGGTACATGAGTAGTTTTCCCAGTTAATGGTGGGATAGTTGAAATAACCCATTATTTGAGTGTTAGGTTGTACCCTAATATTTTCCAGTGTATCAAGACATGAGGAGTGGGAATCCTGGAACATGCTGGGGGGGGTCTTTAGCAAGCTACAATGTGGATTGAGTTGTTTAAGTGATCTAATTTCCAGTGGGAGTTTGTTCCAAGAAATAGTAGGGTAGTAGCTGTAGAGGTTTTGACCAATTTTGCTCTTGGGTTTATACATTTGTACTCAGTCTTGGATGGAGCTTGAGAGCATCCTAGAGGGAGTGTAGAAGGGGATTTGAGGAGACAAGCTGGGATGGTTAGTACAAGACAGAGTGGATAATCTGAAGCTGAGAGAGGATAAGATGGTGGGGTAATTCTAGCTAGTTTAATTGTTTTAAAGAGAGACATTGATTAGATCTATAGCTTTGATTCACAGAAAATCTGGCCACTTAGTTATAGGTAGTATCTAGCTTAGTTAGGAGAGAGGTTTGGAGGTTGGTGAGGATCTGAGAGCTGTACAATAGGCTTGGTTTCAAGTATTATAGGTGTTTTATTTAGAGAATGGATAGTAAAAGTGGATTTAAAGTGGTTTAGGTTTTTGGGAAGAAAATGCTGAGTTTTTTTTTTCTTTAGGATTCAGAATTAGCTGGTTGTTAGACATTCAGGTTTCAACAGAGTTGAAGGACTTCGGTGTAATAGAATTTAAGTCAGAGAGGGTGTCTGCAATGGTGATGACTGTAGAGTCATCAGCATATTGGACAAGGGATGACTGAGGGCAGGAGGTATGAAGTAGATTAGTAAAGATACTGAAGAGTAGTGTCCAAGAATAAATCCTTGGGGAACACCCATTTTGATAGGGAGAGGAGGGGAGAGAGCAGAGAGATATTTTACCAATTGTAGCTGATCTGTGAGGTAACTAGTAAACCAGGCAATGGTAGAGGAGGAGAAGTTAAGGTTAGTGAGTTTGTCCAGAAGAAAGGAGTGACAGACTGTGCCAAATGCTTTAGAGAGATCTAGGAATAAGAATGACACTAGTTTGTTGTTATCTCCGGTCAGAGAAATAGTGTTGATAAAGGATAGGAGGGCAGGAGTGGTGCTATGTTTTGGATGAACGCCATGTTGTGTTGGGGTGAGCAGATTTTCTTGAAGTAAGTATTCCATGGCTTGCTTATGCACTCATTTTTTTCTAATATTTTTGAGGGAGGTGACAGGATGGCTATGGGTCCGAAACTGGAGATTTCTATGGAGTTACCTCCTTTGTATATTGGTAGAGTATAGAATTCTTTCCAGAAAGAGGGAAATTTTGATTCAGACATAGAACGGTTTATCAGTATAGAGACTGGGAGGACTAGAAAGTCTGTTGCTATCTGAAGGAAGTATGGAGGTATATTATCAGCAGATGTAGAGCAGGGTTTTAATTTGCAAAGCAGAGATTCAATATAGCTGGTAGGTATTTGTCTAAGGGAAAATATGTTAGTAGAATTCTAACTAGAGGAGGGGTCGGTTGGATTTATAGTGTTAGAATTAGAGGGGACAGGAGATATCATCTTACAATTGGATTCAATGAAGTAGGAACTGAAGATAGAAGCTGTTTCTTGGGGTGTATTTGCTGGGGATTAGGAGATCAGGGGTTACCAGGATGTAGTATTTGATTTATTTGTGCAAGAATTTCTTGGCATTTGATCTTTGTGAAGTAGGTGGGTTATTAGAGAAATCTTTTTTCCTTTGTTGATATGTTTTTAGTAAGGTCTCTGAGATCTTTATATTTTTGTAAGTGGATGGGGAGCTTATTTCTTATCCAAGTTTTCCACATTCTATCTCTTGATTTCATCAGGGTGCAGGTAGCATTAGTTAACCAGGGATATATGTTACATTTGATACATGCTCAAGGGTGCTAATGGGTTAAGAATATTTAGGAAGGTTGAGTTGAATGAGTGTACTGCTTCTTCTAAAATGAGATGGGTTAGAAAAGACCAGTTTATTTTGCAGAGGAGGGTATTAATCGTTTCAAGGTGGAAGGTTGATAGTTTGCGACATGTATCTATGTGGTCTGGAGACATGTGGAGAGAATCGTTGAACTTTTACTGGGGAGTGATCCCTTAGGGAGTCAGGCAAAGTTTCAGGGTTGTGATATTTATGTGGATCTGAGACTAATATCCAGTCAATAAGTGAGCCAGCGTTGTAAGATTTATTAGCATGGGTGGGTGTACAGATATGTTTAGTAAAGCCATGCAAGTTGATACATAAGGTGTAGTTGGGTGAACAGAGGGATAGCAAATTTATATTGACATCCCCTTGGAGCATGATTTCATTATTTATGCATTGAGTAAGCCAGGAGGGAATATGTTCAAGTAGGGGAATGTTGTCACCAGGGGGTATATAAATGGCTGCTACAGTAATTGTAATATGATTATTAAGTTTAAGGTTGGCAATCAGGAGTTCAGCTGGTAGAAGGGATGGGGTTTGGTTTCTCTAGATAAGTGAGTGTAAGATGGTTTAAGAAGGCAATGGCTACTCCTCCACCTTTTTTATTTTGATAGTCTAGTTGAAGTATATTATATCCCAGAGGGAGAAAGTCTTTATTAGAGTTAAGAGGTTATAGCCATGTTTCGGTGAAGATAATAATGTCTGGGGAGTGAGTTGAGATGGAAGCATGGAATTCACTAACTTTATTTAGCACACTTCTGATATACATTGAGTAGAAAGATATATATATATGTTTGTCTTTTGGCTTTTTCCCGGTAAGGGGTCACCACAGTGGAACTCCAGTCCGCTAATGATTGGCAGTAGATTTTTACAAAATGCCGAGGTGCCAGCTCAACACCCAACCTTCAACGAAGGCACACCCATTTACACACGCATGTCTTTCGAACGCTACCCAACCGTGGGGAGGACATGCAGACTCCACACAGAAGGCACTCCGAAGCCTCGCTGAGAATCAAATGGGAGAACCTCTTGCTGTGAGGTAACAATGCTGTATATATATATATATATATATATATATATATATATATATATATTTTTTTTTTTTTTTTTTTTTGAGAGAGCAAGGTATCCAGTGTCAGGGTCTTTTGAATTGTTGACAGGGGAATGAGAGAGTTTGGGCCTGAATTTGGATGTATATTGTCTGACAGTAGTAGAGTTTTATGGAGGATGTTTACAATATAGAGAGAAGGATAGTATATGAAGTACTTTATTTTTTGGAGAATTTGTGGGGAAAGGGAGAATTTTGATTTTGGGAAGGAGAGTATTTGTAGGAAAGATGGAAGGGGAGATTTTAAATAAGTGAAGAGGTTGCGCAAATGGATTTGGGTGAGTGGATGTAGGAGATTGATTTTCAGGTGTTAGTTGGATACTACAGTAGGTGAGAAGGTAAAATAGAAGTAAAGGAGGCCTGTAGAGGAATGTTTGAATCATGCTGGTTGGGAAAATGAGGTAGGTCAGTAGTAGTAAGCAAGGGATAAAGAAGTAAATTGTTATAAATGTATTATTAATAGTTTCAGAGTAAATAGAGAGAAGCAGGGATGACTCAAGTAGAAGGAGATGGAATAGATGATTAGTTAGCCATTACAGACCTGGTAATTATCTAGCTGTGAGGTGTAAGTAGTTGGGTTGTACCAGAGGACGGGAAGGGGAAGGGTTAGAGGGGAGGAGAAAAGAAGAGAGTAGCTATAAATTAATTTATGTATGGGGAGGGTGGGAATGGGGGTAGAGTAGGGGAGCAAAGTGAGCCCGAAGCAAAATGAGGGTGAACAGACCAGGTTAGTCAGACTTTCAGTTAAGCAGGGGATGGGAAAAATAATCAATAAGGCAAGTAATGCTAGTAGATGGAGTGGAGAAAACCTCTAGTCTGAGTACCTTAACTTTACTTGCATAGAACCAAGATAGGCTTCCTGTGAACTTAGTAAATACTTCAAGTTATTGATAAAACTATAGCCCAGACCTTGTTTGTTAACTGTTAACCATGCATGGGACAAAATAGTGAGTCTTAGTATTTAGGTCAATGATAATTTTGCTATAACATATGGAAGAAGCCTGATTCTTTCTTTTTTTTAAGAATGGTGCCAGTTGGGACACCATAGAAGTACTAATTATAGGGGAAAGGGTAGCAGTTGTCATATCTCCAACAGCAGTGAGAACTTTGATCTTAAAATGAGTACAATCAAGAAATTCTAGTTCAGAAGGGACAGACAAGAACAATGTAGATCAGAGACAGAAGAGAGAGAGCAGGAGGATAGTCATCTTGGTGATATGCAGTTTATTAAGGGGGTTACAAAGTGTACTTCAATTATAGGAGCTCAAAAAGATTTGTTCAAATACTTTAACTGCAGTGGCAGGGGATAGTATGTGGCTTTACTTTAGTTGAATTGAGTCAGGTGTTATAGGAGTGCAGTTGTTCGTTCCCAAAAAGGTTAGTGTTTCTGATGGTTTAAAAGAGTTTACAGAGTGAGATTAACCTGTTACAGAGAAAAACAAAAACTGAAGGGGAAGAGGAAAAAAGATTAGCTAAGGGGAAAGCAATATAGCATCCTCTAGTATTGGTCAGAATGTAAAACAGCTAGTCTGCAACAAATGGAAGGGTTAGAAACAACCACTCTGATTCAGTTCAAAGGCATTCCATATGGCAGACCTAGAAAAGACAAAAGCTGGCAGCAGCTGATTGCAAGCACTGTTAATCAAAATCATTTGTCATTATTATAAACAGACAACTGAGAAGAAAAAACTGTTGGCAGCCCTTTTTACAGTCTGTTATGTTATACAGCATCAGGGTTACATTAATAAAGAAATTAAGATGCCTAGCAGTATCAGTGCACAGCACTTAGTGGCAAAATTAATTTTGCATGTATGCATGTACTCTGCATGTTTCTTGAAATGAATATTTGAATCCATTTAATGTTTTTGGTTTTTCTGAAGAGGAAAAATACAACCTTGCAACAATTAAAAATTCAGGAATTGCTGTAAGCCTAGAATAGATTTGCCTGTTATGTGCCACTTGATCTTTGTGAGAACACAAGGTCCTATATACCTTGCAGTTGAATAATAATGACAGACTATAAACTTGGTGAACTGCATGATTCACTGATAGGATCAAAATTTGTTAGGTCAAAGAAAGGGTGAAAGAAGG
The DNA here is from genome assembly GCF_019279795.1 of Protopterus annectens. Lineage (NCBI taxonomy): Eukaryota > Metazoa > Chordata > Ceratodontiformes > Protopteridae > Protopterus > Protopterus annectens. Next base: position 769,381,644 of record NC_056725.1, read on the forward strand.
TACAAACTGTTACTAGAAAAACTCTTACACTTAGAAATGATGATACACGGTGCATGTTATTAAAATTAGCTGCAGTGGATGTGTGCATACTAAGTAAAATTATTAATATGCAGTTACAAGTCTTGACTGAGTAAAACATGTGTAGGATTAAATTCAAGTCAAATAAAAAGTAAACATATGAAAAATAGATACTAATGAGAATGCAAATAGGCGTCCAGAGAAAAGATCATGCAATTAAAATTCAAGCTTATTACAGTAAGTGCAATCTGTTTGTGGTAGGATGGAAATTAAAAAGCTTGATATTATGGACTCTAAAATACCTTTAAAAATACCTCCGTAGGACATAGATAGGAATGCAAAGTCTGCTTTCATGAGATTATGAGAATTAGTAGGCAAATTATGAATTTAAACTATATACAGGTATGGAATATGCTGAAATGTGATCTGTATGCACATTTTAACATGTTCTGGTCATGATGTGGAGCCTTTGAGTTAAGGCTGTTGACATTTAATTTTAACAAAGATGTTCTACTTCTTTTTATCTTTTTTAAATTGTAGCACTTAAAGAAGTACATTTTCTTAACATTTTGGTTATTTGGCTTATAAAAAGCTTGGAATATTTTGACAGTTCATGGTATAAAAGCAAAGACTACATGTTTACAGAATCATTCACACAGTTGCAGAGCCATCTCACAAACTGAGTAGAGCATAACAATGGCATGCCTTATAACTATTATAGTTTCACAGGTTCATAGGTAAGCACTAGGCTAGCTGCCTTGTGGCCACTTTGAGGCTAGCCAGTTTACCTTTTTGTGCTTGAAATAACCTATCATATTTGTTTAGAGATTGGTCTTACCCATCCCATGTTCAATAATTATAAATTACTCCCTATGAGAATAACTGGGATCATAATTTAGCTAATCTGAAGAGCTCAATGCATAGGGTAAAGCATTTAGGGGCTGCCTTAATCCATTAGTAGCACAGAGGCAGTTCTGGGGTAAATTTTCTGTTTCCTATCCATAGATCTAAATTCCACTTGAATATGGATATGGATGAACCTTGTGGATAAGAAGTTTGTTCCACAGCAATGATATCCTCTGCAAAATATAGACCTGCCCCTACAAGGTTTAGATCCCCAGACTAAGTATTTCTGATGTCATTTCACTTGCTGATGTGCAGTAAATTCATCAGTAATGAGTCAGAAGATGCACTGTATGCCAGAACTGGTCATCTCTTAACAGACTGTAGGATACCAAATATAGCGACAAGGCTTTTAGTTTGTCCATTATGACATGTTATTTAGATCTTGTATCCTTAGTTGCATATGTCTGGATAGATACATGCCAAAGGGGGCATAATGAGGGCTGAGTAAAAGGGAGACAATAAAACCCCTAGATCTAAACACAATCCCTTTGTTTATAAGCTGTGTTGGTCAAAAGTTAGGTCACTGTCCACATAATTTCCCAAATCCTGAACAACTTGGTCAACTCTTAGGTGTATATTGTAAAGGTGTTAGTTCCCTGGAATAAATGGCTTTCCAAAGAACACAGTAATGCATTTTTTGGCATTTAATTTCAGTCCAGGATTTTGCAGCATAGTTATTTATTTGTGATAAAACATCCTGCAGTATGGTTAAGTCATTTGGGGATTCAATGACTGCCCATAGCTTGTAGTCATCTGCAAACATAGTCAGCTAGAGCCCTTTAGTACTGGCTTTTACTTCAGAAAACTTAATGCTAAAGAGAAGAGGCCCAGCATAGAACCCTGGAAGATTCCACTGTTGCCTGGTCTGCCTGTGGAGGTAACTTCTCCTATTTTGATTATTTGTACTCTAGTGGGTGGCATAGGCATTTATTCCCAGCTTTATTTAGCTTTTCTACTATGCCTGAGTGGGGAATTGTGTCAAATGTTTTGGCCAGATTGAGGTATGTGGTGTGTATTCTGATTTTTATAGCCATATAGAATTTGATGTGAGACTGCAATGTACAATAAAACCTGATTTAGTATCAGAGACATGTGCATGTTCTTAGGAAAGTAACCCTAACTCTCAAGACTAAAGTAGAATAGAAACTGAAGCAAAGTGAAAGCTTAGTGTTCAGTAAGAAATAATTATAGCCAACATGACAGACAAAGAAAGCTCTAAATTATGTATATCTAATATGCTATTAGAAGATATAGATCATTTAGAGCTCTGTTTGGTATTTCATCAACAGTGGAAGCATTCCAAAGAGCTGTTGTACAGATAATTAGAGACAAAACATTTGTTGTAAATAATATAGATGATCTGATAATGTACAGCCAGACATAGGAAGAGCACAACAAGAAACTGATATAGCTAATGATCACTTTAAAACAGCACCATTACAAATGAAATAAGAACAAATATAAATTAGGGGTGAGAAGTATGACTTAATGTCTGGCAGTTCAGTGGATTAAGGATATGAATTGTTAATGAGTTACTTCCTGTGGTACAGAATTTGATATCATCAGCCTTCAACTGCCTACTGGGTGACTTTGAACAAGTTACTTAACCAGACAGTGCTCAGGTGGCAATTTGGAATTTAGGCTAGACTCATCAATGGTCTCCTGCTGCATTCCTAGTAATGAGCTTACATGTCACATTCTATCATAAAAGAAAAAGGAACCAGACATAGAAAACATCTGAACAGTTATGCAAACATCATGGCTAAAACTGTGCAGTATCTTACAAGGCATATACCTACTAAATGTCAAATAACTATGGTTGTAAGAAAGTTGTAGGAGTCTGGAAATGGAACAACAGCCAAAAACTACATTTTGAAATCCTAAGAAACTAGTTACTGATGTACTGAAGTTAAAATTCTATGATGTGAATTATTCAGCTGTATTGTAAATAAATGACAGTCAGTATGATATCGGAGCTCTATATATGTCCTTACAGGAAAAAGTAACTATTGTCTAAGATTCAAGAACATTGAAGTATATATGCTTATGCAGAAAAGGAACTGCTAGTAACAGCACACTGATGTGAGAAGTTCCATGAATATGGCTTTTGGGCATACCTTCATGTAAAAGCAAACAAAAACTCTTGTAAAACATGTTCAGAAATTCTTTGTGCAAGTCCTTTTCAAGACAGCAGAAGATGTTAATAAATCAACAGATGTACAATAGGAAAATGAAATACAAGCCAAAAACTATACACAGTAAATATGCCAGAAGATATTTATCTGAAACGTATGAATAATTGCAGAGCAATATGTTTTTTTGGATAATATTGCAGTTGTTAATAGCATAAAAAGGTAAAAAGAATTTAAGAAATGTACTGAAACCAACTTACAAATGCAGTTTCTGAAAGAGATTGCAATTAGACAATGACCAAATTATCAGAAAGGAAAGAAATCAGAAATTATCGGAAAGGAAAGAAATCCAGTCTTACTTTTTTCAGGAAGAAATAAATTGTGGGCAGAGGACAATGTTCAAACTGGTATAATAATAATAATAATAATAATAATAATAATAATAATAATAATAATAATAATAATAATAATAATAGTCTACAGTCAGATGAGAAGATAGATTCTTGAGAAGATACATGAATATCCATGAACAGTTAAATGCAAAGAAAGAGGACAACATGGAGTGATTTTTGAGATGATACGTGGATGATATCTGGGAATAGTAAAATGCAAGGAAAGAGGAAGGAATTGAATGCATTGGTAAATAAAAAACTTGCAGAGCTATTTGTATGCAGTTCACACTATAATGGCAGTCCAGAAAAGAAGTACTACTATACATCATTCCAGATTGTTCATGTAGTTTAGTGGGGATTAATGTGTTCCAGTTCAGAAATTATGTATTTCATTTGTATAGACTATTATTATGTTGACTGAAATGCTTCACATGATAGAATCAACAAGTACAAATGTGATTACTGAATTAAAGTCCATACTCCCGAGACAGGGATTCTTGATGTGGTCATACCTGACAGTGGTATGTTACACAGAAGTCAAAAATTCAAAAGATTTGTGCCTAATTGTAAATTCAGACATATACTGTCCTGACCACACTATCTATAATGCAAGAGAAAATGGAGATACCTACTCAAAACGTGATAAACTGTGAGAGAAAGAACATAAAAATCTATAAAGAATGACATCTTGCATTTTTCAAACATAGGGATACTTCATGCAAAGAGTCTTACAAGCTCAGCTGTTACTAGGTAGAATGCTGAAAAATGAATTATATACTTCATCTGTATTTCAAATACATGTAAATTAATGCAAACATAAAGAAATGCTAGAAAAAAAGTCAATAGAGACAGAAATAATATTAAGTCAGAAGCCTCAGTTGACTTCCAGATGTACACATTAGAGACAAGGTTAGAATACAGAAGACATGGGGAAGTTCACAGCCTAAAAATGATAAAGTTGGTAAAGCTAAAGCAGCTGAACCAAGATACTGTTTTGTTCAAAGGGGGGCATGGAAGGTTGCAAAGAAAAATCACAGACATCTGGAGGAGATAAATATTTCAAAGTCAAAGATCTGGGAAGAAAAGCAACCAGATGTTCCATAAGCAGTTATGTTGCAAGGGAATAGAGATGGAGAAGATGCACAAAAGTCTCTTCAAGTGATATCTCCTAAGATTCTGACTGAGCAAGCAGTGTTCCAGAATGGAAGCCAGACGCCCAGTATAAATAGCAGTATTAAATACCTTAGATATGAAAGAATGCTAAATAAGCTAAACAGATACAAGGACTATTTGAGAACTTGAAATGATTCGAATGAGGAAAGGCTTAATTTATTAAAACATATTTTTAAATATGTTAATAAGTGTTATTTTGATTTAAACATGCTTATGTCATGCTAAGTACAGTATAAAGTTATGGTTAATTTTAAAGTGATCAGTGCTATATAATATAAGCTATCATATTATTCTGACAGGTAAAGTTGCTACATGAGCTTAGAGCTGTTCTTCCCTGCTAACAAGCAAAGGCGCAGATTTTGTATTGTTCTGGAAAAGTACTGATAAATCCTAAATTTAGACAGTTTGAGAATCAGAAAAGGCACTGGATTTTCATGGGATTTGCTAGTGCAGTCCATCCTCTCATTTAGCATAACTTTTGTTTTTTTCTTATATTTTACTGCTTATGATAATGTGAGTTTGAGGATTCAATGTCCTGTATTCAGAATTTGTTCTAAATATGTATATATGTAGATGCACAAATAATTATAATAGAATCAATCAGAAATTACTTTTAAAAATAATGGCTACTCTTCCCATATTTTTCGTTTGAAAATAAAATATAATTTTTTTAGGAATCATAAATCAGTGTCCCTGCTAATCACTATTGGTTCAGCTGTGAAATCATCTGATTTATGATAACATAGGTCTGTTGTTATGTTAAATTCCATGTGGAGGCATTTTTATATGTATCAACTATTTTATATTATCTTCCAATTGTCATAGTTTCACAGTTTGGGCACTCCTGTTTCAGACTTTATACTATCTTGCAACACAAAGCTCAGCACATTATTCAAAAATGCACCATGACCATCCTAGAAATCTCATTCTCTGTAGAAGACAGTAATGGACGGGGTAGCTTATTCTAGCAATAAGCAACAGTTTATGTGTGTTTGTGTGTGTGTGTGTGTGTGTGTGTGTGTGTGTGTGTGTGTGTGTGTGTGTGTGTGTGTGTGTGTGTGTACGCACATGCTATTGTGACTGTGCAGATGTGCATGCACACATCTGTGTGTGTGCTTTCATACACACACACACACACACACACACACACACACACACACACACACACACACACACATCCCGCAAGCCTCTAGTTTCAGTCCCCTACTGTTCTCCATCTTTACAAACAGCCTCAGCTCCACCTCTCCCCATGCCACAATTATACATTATGCAGATGATTCCACTGTCATCTGCACAGCCTCTGTCCTACCAGACCTCCTATTTAAGATTCACTCTACTTTCACAGACAGAACTTTTCCTTAAAAACAGACAACTCATACTTAACCCAAATAAGACAAAGCTTATGATATTCTCAAATAACAAACCCCCAAATCCCCCTTCATCAATGCAAATACTCTCATCCAATGGAACTATAATCGAACCAGTAGATAGCACAAAGTTACTTGGTGTCACAATAGACTGCAGCCTGAAATATGACAAATACATAGCCCTCACCATAAAAACAGTACATATTAAAACTTGGATGACTACATAGGCCTAGAACATTCCTCACTTCATCAACTAGACAAGCAATTGTCAGAAGACACCTCATCTCCACACTAATATATGCCTCATCCATTTTCTCTAATCTCTGGAAAGATTGACATATCAAAACTTAAAACATGCTACCACAAAATTGCTCATTTTGCTGCCGGCCTACATAATAGAATCCACCACTGTACTGCCTGAAACAATTACACTGCCTCAAGCTTCCAAACTTACTAACACTCAACCAGCTAGCTATTGTCCACAGTATCCTATACCAACCTGAAGCCTGTCCTGCTCTAACACACTTAGTACATCCTTACAATACTACTCGCTCCCTTCGCTCATCTAATAAACTGCTATTATAAGCTAGGAAAGCCAGTAACTCTTTCGGTAAAGCCTTATTTTCATGTCAAATAGCAAAATATTGGAATTGCACTCCACAACACATACATACTTAATACCCCCACCTCAAAATTCAAATTCCTTCTTAAAGAAGATCTAACCAACAACTGGCACTGTTCCTGTATCACCCCTGGATAACTATCTCCATACAGCTCCGTCCTGCTATACATCTTATTTTTACTCTGTTCAAAGAAGCTTCTTGTATCTACCAATTCTGATTTGTATATATAACATGGATGATTATACACTATACCAGGACTTACTGTATAAAGACCTGTTTTATTGCTTTTTCTACTACACTTTTTTATATAATGGCCAGGATTCACTAATCTTCCGTGTAAGACTAACTAAGTCTTACACGGAAACTGCAGTGTAAGGGTATGATGTCAGTGCATCATGCAAATTCATGAGGGCGCGCTGACTCAACTCTAAGGCTTACACAGAGCATGCACGAGTGCAGAGGGCGTGTCAGACTGCCGAGCAGTCCAAATATCCATGCCCCTGCAAGTGCCTAAACTGCAAATGTTAACAGAAATGAGCAGGTATGCTCAAATGTCCACATACCCAACACTACACTCCCCCACATTCTAAATCCCTGTACAAGTTTAAAATGTAAAGGTTTCCTTTTTTTTTATTATTCCTGATATAGCTGCCCGTATTTGCGCATGTATGCGCGGGTTTGCCCATTGCTTAGCTACAGTTAGCAGTGTAGACATCGAAGAGGATAATAAACTATTTATATACAAATTAAGCCAAATAGCAATAGTGTAGTGGTAGAGCCCTCACACAAAGACGAGGCAGTCCCGGTTCGAGTACCGCCACTCCCCTAGCTATTTTCTGTCGGAAATGTGTGCATAAATAGAATTCGTGACATTTACCTTTTAAATCTCAGTAAAATGCATTGAAATGGCCTATGTGTTAGTGAACGATATTTATGTCGATGTTCCGGCGTGTCGATGAAGTCAGGTAGAACCATATATATATATATATATATATATATATATATATATATATATATATCTATAAAAGAATGTGGAATGGTCATGCATACTGATAAATGCATAAGTAACGTATCTTAAGCAATGTGAAGCACTACTAAGCAAAGTTTACTAGTATCAAGCACATTTAAGTATAATTGCTCATAGCTGAGCACAGCTATAACTAGCGCAATAGTTTTGCGCGGAGCTGCGCATCGCGCCAACTAGCGCAAACAAAACATGTTCTCGCGGAGCTGCGCACCTGCTAACTAGCACAACATTGGGCAACGTCGGGCAGCGTAGAGCAACATACAGCAACATCGAGCAATGTTGGGCAAAGCTGAGCAAAGTCAGCTAAACACAGCCACACCTCCAAGCCGGTCTGGCCAGTAGTAAAATAAAATGCAATGGCAGGCCTCAAACCCGGGATATTGTGCACCATAATCACAGTACTAAACCACTAAGCCATGACAGCTTTAAATATGGATGCATTTCCAACACACTCATATATATCAATGGAAGTTTACCCATTGCTAAGCAGGTCTGCTCTTAGCTGAGAATTTTCAAAACTGGCCAATCACAAATAAGTGTGGGAAATGAGGCATATTTAAGCTCCATAGGCGGCAATAATTGCCATAACTGGCTGTAGCTCCCATCTGCAGACAGTATGGCCGGTGTTGGAGAGGGCTCTCATTTTCGAGCGCAACGGTGGGGCATTGAGGAGTCAAAAGTAATGGTTTGGCTCCTTGTCCATCATCATGATGCAAGACTCCTGCAGGGCTAGTTTCAGGGCACTGAGTACAAAGCGGAAGCCTGGAACCGTCTAGCACATAATCTCACCAGTGCCACAGGCATCCCTCGGACTGGTGAGCAGGTCAGACACCACTTCTCAGACCTGAAGAGACGCAAGGAGGACCGACTGAACTAGTGGATACAGGAGGCCCGTCAAATGGAAAATGCCCCACTACTTAGTATGTAGCCATGGAATGAAGTATGTAAGAATTGCTATAGTAGTCCATGTTACTCCTAGACTAGTTTAGACCAGTTTACAGGCATTGCTGTATTCTGGGCTGTGGTGTAATTCCTGTGTTGTCCATTACCTTACTTGGATAGAAGGATGTTTCTTTGCTCACCAGTGGGAGTGGGGAGCCTTGAGCAGCCTACCTGTCCCTGTAGGAAGTGACCTCAGCAAAAAAGCTGTAGTAATTGGTTGTTTTGGACCATTTCTAGCTCTTTTGTAGTTCCCTGTTTAAAATCCGCATTTGCACGGCTTTGCGCGGGTGTGCGCATAGCACTACGCCAGTTAAACAAGGTTAAACTTCTTCTGGCTCCTCCAAGTCTGCTCATCAAATTTTCCCTTAAGGAAGCTCTACTCTTAGTATAATCAGACTACTCGCTGTATTATAAGCCTAGCACTTGTTCTCAAAACTTCTCTACTAAGTAAGCACTACATCCACCTACCACCCCTGTGAATATCCACTTCCCTTAAAGGCACAGCACTCCCTTATACTGTTCTAGCATGTTGGGTAGTAGATTACAGCTGGTTAATCTGGGTATCTTGAGACAATGCTACAATTGTCTCATGTACACAGACAACTCTCTCCTCCTCCCAACAAACACAAATACATGTGAGAGATGCAACTATATAGCCAAACTGGAGGCTGAACTCTCTCAACTCAGGGCTGGCATGACCAGACAGGAGGAGATGGTAACCACACACACAACAAACCCAGTCCCACATAGACCTACCACAACTGCAAACCAAACACAAAAACACAAAGACATACTCGGAGGCTCTAATAAAAAACTTATCAAAACAACAGAGGCTCCCAAAGCAGACATCCAAAAATCCACCACCTCAAAACAAAACACATGCAACACATACTTCAATAAATCAGTGTGTCAACCAATCACAGCCCTTAAGGCCAAACACCATGCCTGATACACTAGTAATAGGTGACTCTATAGTCAGACACACTGATGTCCCGCTTACCAGGCTGAACAAGGAGAGGGTGACTGTGAGCTGCCTATCAGGAGCTAGGATCCGCCACATAACACACGCACTCAGGTCACTCCAAAGCAAGTACAAATATGACTCCATCATTGTCCATGCTGGCATGAATGACCTGAGACATACCTCCCTGGACTACATGAAAAGAGACATAGAGGAGCTCTCTGATTATGTAGCCCAGGCTGGTATGACCCTGACCCTGAGCAGCATCTTGCCCTCACCAAGAATGATGCCACAATACAAAGACAAGATGATCAGCTTTAATAATTGGCTCAAGTACTGGTGTCATTCTAAGGGGATCCAATGTCTGTCTGCCTGGGATGACATGTTGGATAAGCCACGCTGCTTCACAAGGGATGGCTTGCACCTGTCACCACTGGGCTTCTGGATATTGGCTAAGGCTCTTGCCACCCCCATAGTGCCTTTTTTAGACAAGGCTCAAAAGACAAACCCACCTCCTTAGAAAACAAAAATGGAAAAAAACTAAGGGTAATGCTGCTCAACGCCAGAAGTCTAAATCTCAAGATGCAGGCACTCAATGCACTCCTCAGTATGGAGAACATTGACGTCTGTGCAGTAACTGAAACCTGGTTCAAGGCTCCTGAGAGCACCTCAGCGCTACCAGGCTATACCTCATATCATGCTTTTCGGCCCCAAAACCCGGGCCGAACCACAAAGGAAGGGGAGTGTCCATATTCATCAAGGACACCCACACCTCCAGGTTAGTAGCAACACATGAAGCATCAGAGACCATACAGGTGCAACTAACCATTGGCAAAACTGCTATGCAACTGGTAGCATGTTACAGACCACCCTCCCAATCTCAGGAACCCCACTCAGCCTTCCTGAAGACATTGGAGGATATGAATGTATCACAAAATACCATCATACTGGGAGACTTCAACTACCCAAAAATAGATTGGGTACATTATTCTAGCCCTAACACCCTAGCCCAAAGGTTCCTGGAATTCATAAATTCAAATGCACTGGAACAACTAATCACCTCTCCCACTAGGGGAGATAATATACTAGATCTGATCATCACAAACATGGGGACAAAATGCTCCACACCGGAGGTATACCCCTCACTAGTGAGATCTGACCACAAACTAATCACCCCGGATATACATATCCCACCTCCACCCCCAGCACAAAAGACCACAATGAAAAACTTCTCAAAAGCAGACTTCACTCTTCTTAAGACTGAGATGGTATCCTTTAAGCCCACTGGGCCAGTGGATACCACATCCCACAATGCCGAATCCTTCACAAATGCTTTCTATGGACATCTCCAAGAATGCATGGATCATGCAATCCCAAATAAATCCAAGTCCCTCTCCACCAAAGGCAAGCGTCCTGTCTGGTGGACCTCAGCCATTAACAAATTGTATAACAAAAGAAGGAAGCTACTGCACGACAGAGCAAAATCCCATAAAGGGAAGACATCTCTGATCAACATTAGCAGAAAACTACGTTCTCTCATAAAAACATCCAAGGCCAACTTTGAGAGAAAAATCGCTAAGGACACTAAAGATAACCACAAAGCCTTCTTCAGCTATGTTAGAAAACTGGGGAAACCCTCAGATATGCTCAGAGTTAGTTCACAACAACAAAAATACACTGAACCCACAGATATTGCCAACATTCTGGCTGACAGGTTCAGTGCAAATTTCTCCTCCCTCACCCCCAAAGAAGAAATACTAATCCCAGCTGAATGTAATCTCCCTGTCATCTCAGATGTCCAAGTGAGAACCGCCTCAACAAAGCTAAAAACACAGCATCAATGGGACCTGACGGTATCCCGGTTGTGTGCTATGTGAACTCCAAGAGGAGCTAAACCGCACATAAAAATGCTATTTAACCTTAGCCTTACTACAGGATATGTACCTGAACACTGGCATACAGCAACAGTGGTCCCACTCCACAAAGGGGTACCTCTACAGACCCTGGGAACTACCCCCATAAGCTTAACCAGCCTGGTCTGCAAAGCTATGGAAAGAATCATTATGGAACTCATAAACAGAGACATAGGAGACCTACAGACACTTGACCCCACCCAGTTCGGCTTTGTAAAGGGCAGATCCTGCCTTTTGAACCTGGTTGACTTTTTGAAACAGTCACTAGAGCCATTGTTGAGGGCAAAGCAGTCCATACAGCCTACCTGGACTTGGCTAAGGCCTTCGACACAATACCCCACTCAGGCATCATAGATAAGCTCAACAGCTTAAACGTAAACCCTTATGTCACTAGATGGGTTGCAAACTGGCTAAAGGACATAACCCATAAAGTTAAAATCGCTGGAGCAGTGTCAGACTCAAAGCCAGTCACAAGTGGTGTCCCACAGGGATCTGTCCTGGGACCCCTCTTGTTCGGCATTTATTTCTCAGATGTTAAAGCAAACATGGGAGGGTTGTGGCAGACAAAGTTCGCAGATGACTGCAAACTAGGCGCCATAGTCGATACACCAGCGGACACATACATCCTACAAAAAGGCCTCACAGAAACGGACAACTGGTGCGAGTCACGGCCTTAAACTAAATGCCAAAAATGTATAGTCATCCCCTTTGGGAAAAACAAAGTACCCACAAATTATCACATAGACAGCAACCCACTGAGTACAGAAAAAGTAATCAGAGACCTAGGGACCGAAGTCGACAGCGACCTCTCATTTGACACCCATGTTGCCAAAGTGGTTAGAAAAACATTCTACCTTGCACACCTCATCATGAAGGGATTCACATCCAGATCCAAGGATGTCATTGTACCCCTATACTCCTCCCTCATCAGACCCATGATTGAGTACAATGCCCCATTTGGTATGTACCTCACCCGGCATTTGCAACAGCTGGAGAGACCACAAAAGTACCTCACCAAGAGGATCAAGGGTCTCCAACATATGTCTTATTCTGCCAGACTAAAGAAACTCCAACTCTATTCAGTAGCATACCGCCTGCTCAGAGGTGATCTCTGCCTGACGTACAAGGCCATGTCCAATCAGGATCTGATGGACATGCTCCACCTCAAAAAATCCAAATCCATCAGGACCACGAGAGCTAAAGACTTAAACCTCGGCACAAGTATGAATAGGACATGCTGGAGGGATAGATTCATAACCCAGAGGCTTCCCATGCTTTGGAACAAGATCCCAGTTCATGTTAGATAGAGCCCCTCACTGACTCTCTTCAAGAGAAATCTTGATGAGTGGATGGGAGATCGTAAGTTTACCCCAGGGGTCACATCTGTGTCACTGCTAGACAGGGGCACAGTAAACTAATTCTATTATATAAGGGGACCTTCATTGTGTCACTACTAGACAGAGGCACAGTATTCTAAATCTATTCTGTGCATTTTTGTACCATTTCATGGGGTGGCGAAAACCACATCACTATGGCTAGGCTTACAAATGCCCCAGGGCAGATAGCCTAGTACTAAACTATGAAACTATGAAACTATGAATAGGTATGTCTCAATATCCCTTCATTTACTTCACAGCTGCAGGTGTCCATGCTGCAAATCAGCAAGCCTATGCAGATAGGCTGCTAAGGCTGTACCACCAGGCAGGTTAGTAATTATTCTGCATGTGTTGTCATATAAAAGAAATGAGAGAGTCTGAAAAAGGGTGTTGTAACCCATTAATAAAGGTATAATGAGTGTTGAATAACTTCTCTGCATGTACTGTTATATAAAATAAGTGAGACAGCATGAAAAGGTGTTGTAACCCATTAATAAAGGTATAATATGTCTTGAATAAAAGACCTCTGCATGCACTGATATATCAAATAAATGAGAGAGCCACTAGAAAAGTGTGTAATGTAATTACTAAAGGTATAATTCCTGGAGTGTGTCCGTGTCACTTTCTTCGATATGTTGTTGTACCCTTGCAAAATAGAAATAGTACTGTTGTAGTAAGCGCAGTCAACCCATACATGGGTAGGCCCATATAAAGTGGATGAAGGGAGTGCCAGTAGCTGTTAAGCATATATACAGTCCTCAACTGTCAGTTCATGGCCGGCATGTACAGCTTAATCTGGAACATGAGTAGCTTGTTATTCTGTTCCCCAGAAATGGCAGTGTGCTGCATACAGACATGTAGATATTTAAATATAAATGAAATATATAAATATGTAGCAGTAACATCTGCATCCAGGACAGTTTGTATGTCAGATACAGGTCAGGTATATCAAGAACTAGCAAAACCCATTTTACAATTTAACAGACATTGCCCAGTGTAATAATACATGTAGGGGATATATAACTGCAGTCAATAGGAATGTAGTGTAAACTACAAGTATATATAAGTTGTTAATGGAGGTATCTTTTTACACCCTACTGTATGTGCCTAAACAATGCAATTCCACACCTCAATGGGTATGTCTAATCTCATAACATTTGTTGGGACACATGTCCTATTGGTTTATAAATATATGCATTTACTTTGATGCATGTGCCCTGTTCACATACCACAATCTTGGTGGCCTGTTGCCACCAATCAATCCTGCATGCTGTTGGAATGTCCACTGTTGTTCTATATATGCATGTGTTATGCTTGCTGTTCAACTGTTGGAACTCTGGTGTGTTAGGTTAATGGGAATACTACTATATGCTGTTGCAACTAAATTGGAATGCTGTTGGCTATTACTAAACCATATTGTCATTAAATCCTCCTAAACATAGAACGTATGGGAAGGCCGGTCCCAGCAGACCCACCTGTCCCACCTCAGATGGAGATGGCACCTGGAACCAGCAGGTCCGGTTCCCAGCCCGGGACCTCCTCCTCCATTGGTCCTGTGCCACCTTTGGGTGGAAGCGCTGCAGGGGATGGGGCTCGTCCCCCTCGTGCAAGCGTGGCCAGAGGAGGGCCACCTATCACCCTCCGAACGGTCCGGGCTGTGGTACGTAGGGAGATCGAGCATTCAGTCACTGATCCTCTACGCCAGCTCGAGGCAAGAGTGGCGCAACTCATGGGTGATCCTGCCTCTCCTATGCAGCCCCCAGCACAGCCACCCTCCGGGCTGTGAAGGTGCAGTGGTGACTGCCCATGGGTGGGGTTCTCAGTTCCACTGTTGCCATCTGTGGGCTCATGGGCTTGCGATTTCCAAACACCCTTCCCCATCAATGGTGTTCACCCACCCCATGTGTCATATTCCGCCCCTGTATGCGTCTTGTTTGTCTGGTCTGTTTACCTCCCCAACCTACCTCCTCAAATATACCTACTTCCCCTACCCCACATTCCACTCTCACCTGAAAAAAAAAATGGGCAATCTGCTCCCACAAAAAAATTACACCCCCTACATAGCTGGCCATTTTGCACACATGTCTGCTGGACACATAAACTGAAATTTAATTGGCAGTACAACATACTTCATTGTCCTCACTCCTGTCTCAGGGGTGGAAGGTTTCAAATTTCCATCCAAATTATTAGTGTATGCACAGCTGTTGCTGTTAAAGAAATGGGCAGCTATGGACCTTTCCTACACCCGTCCTGCACATCCTGAGCTGTTTTCCCTACTGTCTTTCCCTCTTTGTGCCCCTTTTTCACCACTTTCCTATCTCCCCATTTTCTTTTCTTTCAAATAAATGAGTGAGGGGGTTAGTGAGAGTAAGCACTTTTAAGCAGTAGTTAGCGGGTTTGTGTGAGTGTGCGCTTGTGTGCGCTTAGCTAAGTATTGCTAAGCGTCACGCAAACCCATGCAAACCCGCTTACCACTGCTTAAAAGTGCCTTAGTCACACTGTATGTCAGGGCCCTTGTTCTGCTCAGCAGCAAAATAAAATACCTCTGTCAGTCTCAAACCCCAGACCTTGGACACACTAGACTGCATGAAGTACCACTGAGCCATGGTAAACATACAACAAATTGTTGCTGCAATCAATATATCATGCATCAGAATAAGTGAATGTAAAGGACAAATAGGAATGCCATAACACAAATCCTGTTCTCTGGATCCTTACCAGCAGTTCTTGTGGAATTGCATTACATGACTGTGAAAATAGAACCAGCCATTCTAGCAGGAAATAATGTTACAGCAGCACTTTACAACCCCTGCACAGTATCATAGTAGGACAAACACTAGCATATCTGATTAGGGCAGAGGCCATACTTCACAACTGTGACTAATTGTCAGGCATGTCCCTGATTTTGAGACAGGTTTTAGCTGTGTCCTTCTGAATCCCTCTGAAAGCTACTGATGTTAGGCAGAAAGGTGGTGAATTACACTTAATAATGATAATAAGTAAGAGTTGGACACGTTGGGCAGAAAGGTGGTGAATTACACTTAATGAATAATGATAATAAGTAAGAGTTGGACACGTTGGGCAGAAAGGTGGTGAATTACACTTA
Organism: Protopterus annectens; assembly: GCF_019279795.1. Taxonomy (NCBI): domain Eukaryota; kingdom Metazoa; phylum Chordata; order Ceratodontiformes; family Protopteridae; genus Protopterus; species Protopterus annectens. The sequence goes on from NC_056725.1 coordinate 769,397,580, forward strand.
ATGAATAATGATAATAAGTAAGAGTAGTGCACCGCTTGTACTTCAGGAAATGTGTATTAATCCATATGCTCCGTTTCTCTCAAAGTCCCAACTTAATGTCTCTAATATTGTAAAGGTGTACCTCACTTCTACCTACTTTTCTCTGAGTCTGTTCAAATATGTACCTGAGTGTTTGAGAGGCCTGGCAGAGGCAGAAACACACAGGCATATCAGCTATTCTGCTGTTACACACTGTGCAAATAGCTTTGGAAGGAGTTCCAGAAGCATACCCTTATGTAGGAGTACAACAGTGAAATACCAAGGGATGTAGCCATGTACTGGTAGCAACCAACTGTGACAATGCCATTGTTCCAGTGCTGAAAAGACCGGTGTGGTGCACAGACAAAGAATAACAGGCTAACCTCTGGCTACCATCTGGATAGGTCCACATTTGGGAGCTACGCAGACAGACTATTGCCTTGGTAAACTAACAGGTACACAGCAACCATTTAAGTCCAGCAAGATAAAGTTCACACATCAATACATAATGCTCTCTGTCCTTCTGCACCCCTACCCAAATGTACAATAAACCTGTGTGTTCAGGGTCTACCAAGGATGTAGGTAGGCATACTCAGTACTGAAATATGTCCAGTTTTCTTGAGCAGCCTGTGCTAATGTCAATACTAAAAAAGCAGAAACTGTTCAAAAGTGGGTAAATTAATATTCACAGTATAGCAGTTCACAAACAGTTCATGTGCCAAATGAATACATCTCAATAACTACTTTTGTATGGCAGTTAATTTTATAAGTAGAAAAGAAACTACATAAACCCATGTATCTTGCGTTAGTATTTGTAGGAGTGATTACAAATATACACTGACAACTGTGTAGTGGAAGTGGCAACATTCAGGTCTGAGTACAACATTCAAATCTCTGGCTACACCCCCTAGCTTCACATATAAGAATTATACCAACCTTCTGACTTACACAATGGTGTCCACAGCAAATAAGAATGGGCCCCACTTTGGAAAGCTGAAAGGGCTATGCCTACCTGACATAGCAATTTATAGCATTGGGCTGCTATGACAGTGAGTACTGCAATTACCACACAGCAGGCTGCATGCAATTACCAAATGGTGGCCACCAATTGGTGCAGAGGCCATCACATGCACATGTGCAGATACATATAAAAGCAGGCTGTACCTGCTGGCCACACATGCAATCATCCCATTGCAGATGCTGAGAGAGAGAGAGACAGAGACAGAGACAGAGAGAGAGAGAGAGCCGCACACCCCCACCCACACCAGTGGGGGAAAAAAAATTAAAACAATAAAAATCTAAAATAAAGCCAAAGATACAGCAAAGTGAAAACTGCAAACACATACAAAGGAAAGGTATGTAACAGATATGTATTTACTGGCATGTAGTAGATGTATTTGAAGACTACTTTACATACTTTGAAACATCAATATGTGGCAGCAGTACGTATCTATGCACAGATACCCTGATAACTACTGCCATGGACAAATCAGTGTGTAGCTGTGTGCAGTGGGACATAACTGTAATATATGTAGCTCAGCATTAAATCTCAAACATCTGAACCATGTCATCTGTGTTCTGTACAGTAGTGTGGACAATGGCTGTTTGCTGGTATATGACATGTGGTGGTTAAACGCTGTGGGTGTGATTTGTTAGGTTTGCAGTGTCGCAGCCAGTGAGGCCTGCTAAAGCCACATGGGCTGAGAACACCTTCAATGCATTTCGCACAAGACTTTGCAATATCATTACATAACTGTATACCTCCCATACCTCGCATAATTGATATTCCCACCATGAAAGGTGGACTGTATATGTGCCTATATGTATATCTATATGTACACCAATGGATGTTTATATGTATGTGTATATATATATATATATATATATATATATATATATATATATATATATATATATATATATATATATAGATATATATATATATATATATATATATGTGTGTGTGTGTGTGTGTTTGTGTGTATATAAATATATATATATATATATATATATATATATATATATATATATATACATATATGTATAGAGGCAGGGAGAGACAGAGTCACATTTACTGCGACAGATGCCTGGTGACAAAGCTATGGCCTCAAACTCAATGTCTGAAATACATTCGCATCCCTTTTGCTAAAACGTCTGTACCCATGAACTACCACATAGGTGGTAGTCAACTTAACACCGACAGTGTAGTAAGAGACCATGGGACACAGGTGGACAGTAGTCTCACCCTTGATAATCACAGTGCCACACTAGTCATGTAATCTGTCTACATGGCACACCTCATCACAAACGCTGTGTCATCCAGGGAAAAAGAGGTCAGTGTTCCCCTCTACTCATCACTCACAAAACCCATTATAGTGTACAATGCCCCTTATGGTATGTACCTCACAAGACATCTACAGCAATTGGAAAGGCCACAGACATATCTCATAAAGAGTAATACTGTCCTCAAACAGGTGCCCTATGCATACCGTTTCACCAAACCACAGCTACACTGTGTTGCATACCGGCAACCCAGAGGTGACCCCTGCCTAATATACAAAGCTATGTCAAACCCAGAGCTGTTGGACATGCTCCACGTAAACAGATCACTATCCCTACGAGCTACACGCTCTAGGGACCTAAACCTTGTCACCACAATAGACAGAACATGCTGGAGGGATAGATTCCTATCTCAGAGACATCCCATACTGTGGAACAAACTACCTAGCAATAGCAAACAAAGCTCCTCAGTAGCACCCGTCATGAATAGTCTTGATGATTGGATGTGAGATAGGAATTACACCCCGGGAATCACCTCTGTGGCTCTGCTTGACAGGGACACATGGAACTAAATTACTTGGGTGTCAAAGGCCAGGGTACTGTCTGGCTAGGCTTCTATAGGCCCTATGGCCAATAGCCTATAACCTACCTATGAACCAATACACATCCACATGTACCTGTTGCAATAATTGCTATGTGAGGTTGACTGAGTGTGATGGTGAATGTGTTGGTGAATGTGTCACAGTTGTGTATATGTGGGATAGCTTAGTGGGAAATTGTTTCTGTCATGGTATTATGTGTCCTAGCTCTGATTCCAGCAAAAGATGTGTATGCTATTGCTAGCCAGAAAAAGCAGTACGGCATATGGTCTGATGTAGTCTCTTTGTATTAACTGGGGTGTGCTATTGGAGGATAAAGCAGTACATATATGCTCATTGATTGGTACTGCTGGTGAATCAAACCCCTGTATGAACTGTAGTACTACCTGAAGCTGTAGGCCTAAACAGCACAGTATGGTGCATGTCCACATTGCTTGGAAACACTGTTCTGTGTGTTCCCTGTAGTCCTCACAGATTACATACCGCAGGCATAAGGGTTTGTAAGTACTGACACACAGTACTGTATGGTACACACGTAAAGCTCATCTGGGTTGCCATACCTATGTGTCCTGTATGTATGTCTGATGTGTGTGTGGGTATGCCTGTACCATGCCCCAGTCATATGTGTGTTACAGGATATAAGTGGGTATCTAGCAACATGTATATTCTAGTACAGCAGTATGCCTCCTATATTCACGAATGTGCACATATTGTAGGCAGGAGTTTTCCATCAACAACTAGTGTGGTATACTGGTAATACTGTAACTGGACTTTACAATCATTGCAATGGATTACATATTTCATTATGCATTAGCTGGATATATACCTACTGTAGCTAGGTGGTGCATTGTATCGCATACAGTGTGCCATGTACTGTTGCATAGTCTTACATAGTGGTTTATCTTTGTTGCTGTGCAGACAATGTTTTAATATATAGAGTGTGTCAGGCAGTGTCAGGCAGTTGTGGGTTGAGCACTGATATGTGATATTAAAAGTGTGTATCCTCTGACAGACAATAGTTTGCTATTTATGGCAGTTCAGTGATATCTGTACTGTAGAATGTTGTGTGCCACATGACTTGCTCACACATATTGTTTTCTTGTCTTCCAGGGCCATGTCCCACCATTGCAATCCTGCATACAGCTGTGCAGAGGATGAGATACTTACCAACTGTCTCATCGAACAGTACAACCTGCTATTTTCAAGAACCAGCCAGGACCAGCTTGAGCGGACTGCACTGTGGCAAGATGTTGTCCGTAGGATAAATGACATAGGCATGCATAACAGGACTTATGAGCAGGTACGACATCACTGCAGTGATTTACTTAGACATGTCCGGCATCGTGCATCTGATGTCCGTAGGCAACAGCTTGTCTCAGGTGGTGGGGTTGCCACTCATCCCCCCCCTCACCAGAGTGGAGGAGCTGCTCCTGAGCCTGGGGGCTCTCAGCCAACAACAACAACAACAGCACACATGCATCATCATGGAGGCCGGAGACCCCCAGCAAGTTCACATGGAGTGTGCAGGTAAGTTGGCATATCTGTAGACTACTGTTACTTCTATTGTTAGATCATGCATATGTGAGATGTGTACTGTGTAGTTAGAAGATGTGGAGCCTGGTGTTGTTCAATACTGATAATTTGGAACATGATGTGTAGGCCTGTGACTGTCAACCATTGTGCTACTGTAAGATTGCAAAGCCACAGTAGCAATGCCACAGTTGTTGTCACTGACAAACTGTTTCATATCCTTGTAGGTCCCTCTGGTGTGACAACAAGGCAGCAGACCCATACTGGTGAGTGTGTTCTACATTTAATATTGCTAATAAAATGTGCATGTCATAGGTGAGGTGTAGGCCATGTACACATGTAACACACCTACGCATAATGCATGCTGTGCATGTTTGCTGTGAGACTATGCACATCTGAGTAACGAGTGGCTGCCTCAAACACATGCAATACACAGAGCATCCCAAACAATTGTGGCTACACTATAGTGGACATTGGATAGGCAGTCGATACACATGCACATGATATGCACAACTCCATCATACGCAGTACATGTTAATATGCTACACATGGCATATTCAGACACACGCTGTAAGGTCCCACTCCAGTATCCCAAATGTCATCCACACAGCACACAAGATATACCTGAGGGGTAGAGGCCTATCATGGGGCAGTGCGACACTCTCCAACACGCAACACATTCATGTTAGGCAATGCTCCCCATTGGGCACCTTACAAACCCATGTAACAAGTGGCTGTGAAATGGTGAATGTAGCCATGGTACTGCAATTCTGGTACAGCATGGTATGTGCCAGTCTGGCACACATTAGTAGCCTTGAGTGACCACATGATGCTGCAAGATGATGGCTCATGGTACTACACCCCATCCAGTTACAGTGACCACAGTACCATACATAGCATTAACTGCTATGCACCTCAATGTTCTGTGTGTGCAAACATATGCACCAATACACATTATGCATAGCAATCACCATTTGTACAAAATGACACATATATGTCATGTAATGCTATTGAGTTTATAGGTCACATGACACACACTGTGTATGTGTGAAGTTTAACGTTGCAGTTGTGTTGTAGCATGCTGTGTCATGGCTGGCACTGGCATGTCCACAATATGTCCTACACTCACCATAACCACTGTACAATGGCTATGTTGAGCAATGGTATTCCATCAGGTATACATGCACCACACATCCTGTGTATATACATAGCATGCATGTACTAAACTTGTGTCCACAATCATCTGCTAAAAATACAGATGCACTAATCAGAAATGGATATCTATGTGACACACAAATACACATCCAGCCATGGTATGTATACCTGTGAGTGATGGTGCACAACACATTGCAGAGCTTTTAAGACTTGCACAGCAATGTTGTGTCCATGTACACATTGCGTTCCAGGGTGAGGCGGATCACTGAACAACAACACACATGCATCAAAGCCATGTATACTGTTATTAGCAAGGGCTGTCTACACCTGCACTGCATGCTGTTGAGCAACACATGTCCTGCATGCTGACACTTGTGATATAACTGTTTGCCTTGTGATACTGTACCCCACCATCACCCGCTATTGAGTATGTTCTGGAATGCTGGTGGTGTGTGTGTGTGTGTGTGTGTGTGTGTGTGTGTGTGTGTGTGTGTGTGTGTGTGTGTGTGTCTGTTTTAGTGAGGAGTGCATTTGTGTGCATGTGTGCATGTGTTCATGTGTGCATGTGTGCATGTGTGCATGTGTTCATGTGTTCATGTGTGCATGTGTTCATGTATGCCAACATCATGTACAGGTCGTAAAGTGTGTTTCCTGTCTTCCTCTCACAGGTGCTGACTTTGGGCTGGTTCAATGCAGCGGGGAAACCAATGTCACTGAGCAAAATAGTGATGATGATGATGATAGGTGTGTTGAGGCACAGGCATGTTTGCCAGGGTCTGTCGTTGGGCCACCAATCGACAGTACACAAGTGTCCACCCCATCCATGCACACAGTCATACTGCCAATACATCCATCACCAATGCCCTTAGCTGAGGGACAGCATACAGTCAACATTGGCCAGGACAGTGTGGTATCCATGGCACATGCATCCCAACACAACAGTCATACCCAGATGTCTGGAAGGGTACCACATAGGCAGATGTCCAGGGGTTCTCGCCGGAGCACTGCTGCTCATCATGCCACTGGCAGATGTGCCACAGGTCTGACAATGTCACGCATGCTCCAGGCTGTCATGGAGGCACAGGCATGTATGGAACGGTACACCAGACAGGGACTAAGGGCACAGAGGGAACATAACACCGCTGTAATTGACAGTATCCATGACCTAGCAGTTGCCATCCATCATTACACTGAGGTCACAGATAGACATTGGGGAGAGACATTAGATGTCCTCCACAATGTCATGTCCATGTGTCAGGATAGTGCGGGACAGTTGAGTCATCGACATGGACGTATGCCAGCAACATCAACAGCTAGCAGTCGCCACAGATGTCCCACAAGTGACAGCCACTCCCGTAGTGCCAGTACCAGCCCCAGCAATGTTGAGGGTGGGCTGTCGATAGAACATCCCAGAAGACCACGTGCACATGGCTCTGGACAGTCCCAGCAGGGACCTGGGTCCAGTTTACATACATCTACCTCTGGGGATAGTAGCTAGTCTGGCTTAGTACCTGATAGTGTCAGTAGCACCCCTGCCAGGCACAGGTACCATATCCGTGGCCAGAGATGGTGATCTGTAAAGCCTGGCAGGTACAGTCTGTGGCTGTCCCACAAATACCCATATATGGCAGCCACATGGTGGAACTGTGTGCATGCAGACACACACACACACACACACAGGAACCAGACACCTAGGGCTAACACATACCCGCACACATCACATCAACATTGGCCCATAGCAGTACTCTTGCCCCACACACACACACACACACACACACACACACACACACACACACACACACACACACACACACATACATGTCGATTGGATGGCTCACTGTAGGCCTCTGGCAAACCAACAACACACCCTGTGCATATGATGAAACCTGTGCCACCTCCTGTCATCTGTAACATCGATACAGGAATAGGCTACCATGGTGCTGATGCACAGGGAGACTTTATAGCAGTACAGCAATGTTACCATGTTGTCAGCAGTAGAGTGTAATGATATGCTTGAAGGCGCAGCTGAGCAGGCATGATGCATTAAAGCTATGATTGTCATTGTAGTATTGTGTACACCAGTGTTAGTTAAAATAGTGTATTGTCCGCCCACGTGTCACTTGGCTGATGTGTGTAGTATTGGCAGCATGTGTTAGAGAGTGGACAGTATGTGTGGGATGTGTGTAGCACAGATTTGCAGGTGTACATCTGTGAACATGATGGAGGTGCACTGTCTGCATGTACGTGCATCGTGGACACATGGGCAGGGTGACATGCCCTGTATTACACAGTAACACTACATAGTTTCTATTGGTGGCTAGTATGCATTGTACTACACACATTTCGGAACCTGACTTAACATGTATGTATGACATGGTTTGACACTGTGCTGCGGGTGATACTGTTACTATCTGTCATTGTTCTGCATTCTGGTAGTATACATAACTTCAACAGCCTGACCATAACCAATCGTTAGATGATGTCTTCACGACTGACACACAGCTGTAGGACACACAGCAAAATTTGCATCCTTCAGGTACTATACTATGCCAGTAACCAGTGGTATTCACCTGCACCCATTACTGAGACCACTCCTGTTTGGCATATAGCTCTCTCAGGTACAAGCAATCACAGTAGGGAAATGTACGTCCACGTCTGGAAATGCATACTGTGGCCTATAATGCATTCTCCAGATGACACACACATCCTCCACAAGGGTACCATACAGACAGATAACTGTTGTCAAACCCATGCTGTAAAGCTATTATCCAAGCTAAGCATAGTCATCCACCTTTACGGAATATAGTATCCCCACAGTATCATATAGGTAGTAGCCACCAACATGATGAACAGGTACCGATGTGTACATGCAACCAAGTGTTACATCATCTCTCCTTTGATAATCACATTTCCTAAGGTATTTTGAAATACCTCGGTGGATCACATAAGCAATAAGGGGTCTGCATGCATATCCACAAAGGTTGTTGTACACCTATAATGAATAGTCATCATTGACAGACTTTGCTGCGTTAGAACCAGTCTAACATATACCTCGGCCATAAACCCTCACTCAAACAATTCAATAGTAACCGTAATGAGTGTGTGTGACACAGATGACCTAGGCCAGGGATCACTGCAGTGGCTGGCCTTGTCACAAGCATACAGATGTGACCTAAGGTCTGGGAAGCAGCAGCATAGTCTGGCAAAGATGACAGTTGTGTCCTTGGAGAAAGCAGGGTTCACACACATGCAATAATTGAGGTAACATGTACGTATATGTATTTGCCACACAGCTACCTCATGTGCAATACATACTGACATGTCATACAGTAGTAAAAGCAAAACCCACTACACATTGACCAACAGTGCCACACACATAGAGCACACACACTCACCGAGTGCAGGATTCAAACCCCTACCTAACTACTTTGTGATACTAGAGTAGTACTCATCAACACAGCATGCTATACACATTACTGGGATGTCTTTTTTCCACAGGTATATTTGCAAGATGGTGACATCATCAGACCTGACAAAGATAAGTATACCACTTGTAAGGTGTTCTACTACTCTACAAAAAGGTTTCTCCTCTCCAAGGTTATTACGCACAAACACACAGGTGTCATGTGCAGTATTACTAACTGGTTTATGATACTACAGGAGTATGCATTTACACAACGCGCTATACACATTACTTGGAGTTTTTATTTCCACAGGTATGTCTGAAGGATGGTGACATCATCAGACCTGACAAAGATTAGTATACCACTTTTAAGGTGTATGAGTACTCTCCAAAAAGGTTGCTCTTCTCCAAAGAGATCACACACAAAAACTTGTCAAGTGCAGAATTCAAACCCCTACCTAACTGGTTTATGATACTACAGGAGTATACATTTACATGACGCACTATGCACATTACTATGAGCTCTCTTTTCTGCAGGTATATTTGAAGGATGGTGACATCATCAGACCTGACAAAGATTAGTATACCACTTTTAAAGTGTATGAGCACACTCCAAAAAGGTTGCTCCTATCCAAGGTGAGCACATACAAACAGCCACACACTTGTCAAGTGCAGGATTAAAACCCCTACCTAACTGGTTTATGATACTACACGAGTACACATTTCACAATGCACTACACACATTACTGCAAGCACTCTTTTCCACAGGTATATTTGAAGGATGGTGACATCATCAGACCTGACAAAGATTAGTATACCACTTTTAAGGTGTATGAGTACTCTCCAAAAAGGCTGCTTCTTTCCAAGGAGATCACACACAGACACACACTTGTCAAGTGCAGGATTCAAACCCCTACCTGACTGGTTTATGATATTACAGGAGTACGCATTTACACAATGCGCTATACACATTACTGTGAGTCCTCTTTTCCACAGGTATATTTGAAGGATGGTGACATCATCAGACCTGACAAAGATTAGTATACCACTTTTAAGGTGTATGAGTACTCTCCAAAAAGGTTGCTTTTCTCCAAGGAGATCACATATTGACAGACCCACACACACTTGTCAAGTACAGGATTCAAACCCTTACCTAACTGGTTTATGATACTATAAGAGTATGCATTTACATGACATGCTACACACATTAATGTGAATTTGACTTTCCACAGATATATTTGTAGGTTAGTGACATCATCAGACTAGACAAAGTGGGTTACATTAGGTCACATTGGGTGGGCTACATAGAAGGAATGTCTAAACACTTTGGCCATGTGATCATCAAAGAAGAGTGTACTAACTGTGTCCCCAGGGCCTTCATGACTTTCTCCATACATACTGGAGTACTACCTATGTGGTAATTTGTTTGCACTTTGTTTTAGCCAAAGGGGATGACTATGCATTCTTTGCCATTCTTCTTGGGGCATTGTTTTGACACTAGGTATCTGTCTCTGTCAGCCCCTTCTGGAGGATGTGTGTGTCAGCCATAGAGTCGATTATGGACCACAGTTAGCAGTCATCTGCAAACCTGTTCAGCCATACTCCTCCCATGCTTGCCTGTACCTCTGAGCAGTGTCTACTGAACAGGTGGGGTCCCAGGGCCAGGACTTGAGGGATGCCATTTGTGACTGTCTTAGAGTCGGACATGGCACCCGCAACTCTGAACATGTGTGTTTGATCTGTGAGCCACTTGGTCACACATCCTGTGACATAGCTGTTGATGTTCAGGCTGGTAAGTGTGTCCATGATGACAGAGTGGGGAATGGTGTAAAAAATCCTTAGTGAGGTCCAGGTGGGCTGTGTGGACTACTTTCACCTCCATCTATGTCCTTGGTAACTGTTTGTAGTAAGTCAACTATGTTTAGGAGGCAGGGTCTGCCTTTAACAAGGCAGGGTTGTGTAGAGTCCAGTGTCTGGAGGTCCCCAATGTCACTGTTTATGGGTTCCATGACAATTTGCTGAATAGCTTTGTAGACCAGGCTGAGTAGACGTATAGGGCAATATTTTCAAGGTTCTGTTGTGGCACCCCCTTTGTGGGGCTGGATGACTGTTGGTGTATACCATTCTTTGGGTACATACCTTGTGGTATGATTGAGTCTGGCCAGTGAATGTAGGTGAGGGTGTGGTTCCTTTTGGGCCTAGTGTATGATGCAGCCTGGGACACCATCCAGTCCCAGTGATGCTGTGTTCTTGGCTTTGGAGAGGCCTGTCATTACCTGCATGTCCATGACGTCTGGGGCTCTGCATCCTTCTGTGATGGACACAGGCCCTTTTGGGGGTGATGGGGGGAAATTTGCACTGAACTTGTCCCCCAGGATGTGGGCAAAGAAAGTTGGTTCAGTGTATTCCTTGCCATTTGTCAGTAGCTGACAGCATATTTGGAAGTTGACACCTACATGTGTGGTATAGCTACTGCAGGCTTTGTAGCTGTCATTTATACAGTCCTTGGCAATTTGTCTTTTGAAAGTGTCCTTGAATTATTTTATGAGCAATCATTACTTCTTCCTTATAATGATCAGTGGTGCCTTTCCTTTAGTGAAGTTGGCTCTATCAGGTGTTAGTTTCCTCCTTCTGTTGTCTAGCTTATTTATGGGCAATGACCACCAGATTGTTTTCTTATTTTTGGAGAAGTGCATCTTTGTTTTATTTGTGATGTCTCAATCCATGTATCCTTGTAGATGCTCATAGGATTCACTTGTAACTGATTCGGCAGATTGTATACCATTATCCTACAGCAAGAGGTCTTTTGAACTTTCCACTTTTGTCTTGGGACGTGTGCAGTTTGCTTTTGAAAATGTCTTCACGGTGGTTTCATTGACTGTGTGAGGGGGTGGGATGTGGATGTCCAGTGTGATTACTTTATGATCTGATATTACCAGTGAGGGCTTTATCTCTGTTGTGGAATTCTGGTACCCCATGTTGGTGATGATCATGTCCAGTATGGTGTCACCTCTAGTGGGCATGGTGACCAGCTGTTCCAAGGTGTTAGAGCTTTTAAACTCTAGGAAACATTGGGCAAAGGATGTTGTACACAAGTAATTCTCCCACTCACTGTTTGGGTAGTTGTAATCACCTCATATAATGGTGTTTGATAGGACCTCTATATTTTCCACTGTTCTCAGGAATACTGAGTGAGGTTCCTGTGACAAGGTAGGTGATCTGTAGCAGGCTACAATCTGATGAGCAGCTTTGCCCAATGTTAGTTGCACTTGCATGATCTCCAAGGCCTCATGCTGTGCCACTAACCTGAAGGTGTGGGTATCCATATGGTAAATGGGTACACCCCTTCCTTTTGTATTTCACTCATGGTTTTAGGTTCGAAGGTCAGAGGGATTGTGAGTGTTTTTTGTGGAGCATGTCCAACAGCTTTGTGTTTGACATAGCTTTGTATGTTAGGCAGTTAACACATCTGAGTAGGTGATATGCAAGGGAGTACAGATGGAGCATTTTGAGATGGTCTGTGTATGGCATATATTTCTGGCTGCTAATGCTCTTTGTGAGGTATTGCTGCAGGCTTTACAGTTGTTGTAGTTGTCTTGTGAGGTACATAGCAAAAGTAGCGTTGTACTCTATTATAGTTCTAGTGAGTGATGAGTAGTGGGGACCAATGTCCTCTTCTATCCTGCATGAGACACATTTTGTGATGGGGTGTGCCACATATCAGGGTTTCCTGACTACTGTGGGGATGTGATTATCACACTTGTGTCCAGTGTACACCTGTGACCCAAGGTCCCTTGTCACACTGTCAGTGTTAAGTGTACTACCGCCTATATTGTAGTTCTTGGCTACAGAGGTTTTAACAAAGGGGATGACAATGCACCTTTTGCCATTGAGCTAGAGCCCATGGCTTTGACAACAGCCATCTGTCTTAGTGAGGCCCTATTGTAGGATGTCCACATCTTTAGTGTTTACAATTATGGCTCCTAGTTTGCAGTCCTCTGGTAACTTCTGTAGCCACAGACCTTCCATGTTAAAGTTTACTTCAGGGAAGTAGATACTAAACAGGACAAGACACAGGACTGGACCTTGTGGTACTGCACTCATCACTGGTCCAAAGTCATACTTGGAGTCTGCTACTTTCACAGTGTGTGTTCTGTCAGTAAGCCTGTTGGCAACCCATCTTGTGACATAGCAATTTATCCCTAGTTTAGTGGGTTTATCTATATTTCCAGAGTGTGGGGTGGTGTTGTAAGCCATGGCAGGATCAACATAGGCTGTGTGAACCACCTTACCCTTATCGACTGTTCTGTTGACTGCTTCGATGTCATCTATCAGATTTAGGTGACATGATGTGCATTTTACAAACCCAACATGGTTGTGGTCCAGGGTTTGGGGATTACAAATGTAATTGTTTATATGTTGTATGATGATACATTCCATGGCCTTGAAGAGCGGGCTCATCAGGCTAATGGGGCGCTAGTTCCTGGGGTCTGTGGTGTCTCCACCCTTGTATAGTGGGATAACCATCACTGTGCACCATTCAACAGGCACAAAGCATGAGGTGAGGCTATGACTGCATATGGTACATCAGTGTGGTGCCTGTTCATTCTGTGGTTTGTGTGGAACACAGCCTGTGAAGTTATCTGGTCCCATGGCTGCTGTGATACTGGCTTTGGAGAGTGTTTTTTACCTGTGCAGCTGTGATGACAGCAACTTTGCAGTCTTCCATTATAGAGGTGTGCTCTTTCATGGGTGAGAGGGGGGTACAGTTAACAGTGATCCTATCTGCCAGGATGTTGGCAATATCAGTTGGGTCTGTATAGATAGTGCCATTGAGCTGTAACTCAGTACAGATCTGAGTGTAGCCATGACATGGACCTGTCTGTTGGGCAGAGATCTCCTGAGTAGACAGTATGCAACAGAGTACAGATTGGGTTACATTCAGTCTTGTTGCATGGGGCAACTGTTTGAGGCCAGTAATCCTCTTGTTAGGGTACATCAGTGGTCTTTCTGGCTGTTGAACGTGCCTAGTCTGATTCATCATAAGTGTGTTGTGGTACTCTCTGACGGGTCTGATGACTGATGAGTACTGGGAACCTCCTTTGACCTACATGCACAGACCGTGGCAGTTTATGTGAACACATAGCATGATTTTCTGACAACTTTGTGAATGTGTTTCTGGAAGTAGAGATGTCTATCCACATTTGTCCATAGATCCCTTATTATCACCTCCGTATTTCGCATAAGTGTGTGAGCATGCCCAGTATGACCTTTCAGTATGTTGTTGCCTGACATTTGTTTAGTTTTCTAAGTGTGTGAGCATGCCCAGTATGACCTTTCAGTGTGATGCTGAATGAAATCCACTACATTTGTTGGAGTGTGTGAGCACGCCCAGTATAGACATTTATACTATATGTGTATGGAAAGTCAAGCTGTATCTTTACAGCAGGGCTCACCTTTGTGTCATAGATCAACAGAGATCATGCTGTGCCTGCAGGGCTTCCATGAGACACTTTGCATAGACTTATCAACATTTCTACATACAGGGGGACAGCTATTCTTTGTACATTTCTACCCAGGGGCACACTTGATTGTTACTGTGGTGTACATAGGATGAGGGTTTCACCTGACACTTATACACATTTGCTATGCCTGCACTGCTATGTACCATACACCATTTCAGGCTGTACTGTTGCCTATCGTACTGGCTTGAAGCATACTACTGTGCTACAGATCCTAGTGTCCAATGTCACATATATTAGATTGCGACTTCATAGCCTACACTACCCACATCACACCACCTGGCCTGATGTTCTCTGTCTGCATAGGCCTGTAGGGGAGGTTACCCATATGCCTCTTTAGGGACATGATACAGCATTTATTTGTGTTTGCATTACTGTACAATTGTCCTGCTGTGTCTGTGCCATTGAAATGCTATCATGGCTTAGTGGTTCAGTACTGTGACTATAGTGCATAGTATTCTGGGTTCAATCCCTGTCACTGCTTTTTATTTTCATGCTGGGCAGAGCAGACTGCTTAAGGAACATTAAAGCAAATATGAGCATGTTTACCTGACTTTGCTCAACTTTGCATGACTTTGCCCAACCTTGCCCAACATTGCTCAACGTTGCCCAACATTGCGCTAGTTAGCATGGGCAATTTTGTTTACATATACTAAATATTGGTAAATGCTGCTTAGCACTGCTTTATATTACTTAAAACATGGCAATCATGCCTCCGGTGGTGCTGCAGGGCTGCCTATGTTGGATGCACATACTACACTCCCTATACATGTTTGTAAACAGGTAGTGTCAAGTTAGGCATCCCTTTTATTTTATGTGTGAGTCAGAGAGAGGTATCATTTCCAGGGTTCCTACTGAGCCAGTGTATGTGCTATGCGTTGCCTCTTTGCCAAGGCCAAGGCATACTGGGCACGCCTCCTTCTGCCTACTGGGGCAGGCTCAGGTTGTTCCTCCTCCAAGTCATGCTGTGCCTGTGCAGGCCTTGGCAATGGTGGGGGCTGTTTGGCCCTGCCCCATGCTGTTCCTGCTGCAGCTGTTTTCACAGGCTCATATTGTGTAGCATGACACATACCATGACAATTTGGGTACATGTAGTTGGTGAGTACTGCAAGGTTCCACCGGATGCGTCCAGGCATTAGAACCATGACTTGAGCATCCCAAACACACGCTCGATTACATTTCGTGTTTGTGTGTGTGTGCCTCATTATGGAGTTCTTGTTCAGGTGTGTGTGCATTTCTGATGGGTGTCATCAGCCACGGCTCCAGTGCATATCCAGCATCCCCCACTAGGTAACCATCAGGGATGTCTCCATTGGCAAATGTCTGGGACAGCTGCGTCAGATGCCAGATATGGGAATCGTGGTAGCTTCCAGGGCAGCCAGCACACACATTCAGTATTATGCCCTGGGCATCGCACATGACCTGGCAGTTGATGGAGTGGAAGCCCTTGCGGTTGATGTAGGCCCTACCCCGCTCACCGGCTGGTGCTTTGATGTGTATGTGCGTGCAGTCAATTGCACCCACTACCTCAGGGTATTCCGCTATTTGCTGGAAGAGACGCATATTACTGGCCAATACCTCACGGGAATTGGGGAAATATACATGATCACCGACATGTGCTGACATGGCATTCAGGAACTGGTGCAGTACCCTGGATGCTGATGCCTGTGAAATCCCCATCATATCACCAGTTGGTCTCTGGAAGGTACCTGTTGTTAGTATTCTTAGGCCAACACATACCTTAGTTTCCACTGGGATGGTTTCCCCTCTGTTGGTTCTGTGTGTGAGGTGTGGCCTGCACAGCTCAACAATTTGCTGCAGGAGCTCTCTGTCCACTCTATAGCACTCCACAATCTCCAGCTCATGTAGCCCCTGGTAGGTTACCCTGGGTCTGTAAACTCTTCTCAGTCTCCTCACTGTGGGTTGCTCAGCAACATCCGCAATGGCACCACCCTCAGCATCTTGCACATGTTGCCTTATAATAGCAATGGCAGCCCCTAACATTTTTTTCTCAGTTAAGCTTTTTAAGTTTTCACTTCTCTTTGTATACTGCAGTGTTGCAGTGTTTCTGAGTAAAACATGGGGGAATGTTCTTTGCAGAGTTTTAAGTGCTGGGCTGGGCTGGGCTAGTGTACTGCCTGTGTAATTGGCTGATTCTGATTGATTTCACCTGGCAGCTCTGCTAGTTCTCCTTGGTTAACTTCCTACTACTACTTTTCCTTCCTTTTCCCTTTTCTGTTTCCACAGGTGGTGGCACCGCGCAAACATGTGCACACAAGCTCATATGCGCACACACAGCCTTACACAGGCTTACACAGGCTTAGGCAGGTGCACATCCACGCACACAGGCTTTCACAGCATTATACAGGCTTACATGGGTGTACACACAGGCTTACACGGGTTTACAGGCGCGCACACACGTGCACACAGTGTAAGCATCTTTGCAAGAAACTTTGGTTGTAGCCACAGCATACACCTTTGGTTTCTGGGTTTCAGTTCAGACAACTGTAGACATGCCTCTTCCAGTCCTGAGTAACTCACAGCAAACACATGCCAGTCTGCTCCAATAAGCTTACAGTCTTTGATACATAACCCCCTCATGATGTCACCTATCTACTACTCTGATACTCCCCTAATCCTACTCTTACACTCTAGGGACATTGTTCACATGGCAGGGAAAATTGGGATTCACTATCCTTATACTCATTTGCATAGGATTGCCTACTAATGCTTGGTTACATCTCTCACACTGAGCTTCCCCCCTTAGCAACCACTACTCAGTAGCCATGTTGTCTTCAGCCTGCCATTCACTTGCATGGAAGATGGATATTTGTAATAAAATGCCTATTTTCGGCTTTTATTTTTTTTATTTTTTGGTATTTAGAGCGCAGCACGTTTGCGCGATGCTGTGCTATGCTTAAACATTGGGGATCGGGGAAAAAATATTTTTTTATTTTTTATTATTTTGCAACACATATAAATGCCAATGACCTTATATTTGGCCATTGGCATGCTTCCTCAACTGGATGCATCCTTTATTTGGAGCTGTCATTGCTCCATTTTGCTATTTGCAGAACGGTACTCAGTTACCAACCGACTACTTTTCTGCAAATAACACTACTCTTACTCGGACAGGTTAGCGTTTCCTGGATCGCAAATTTACCTCATTTGCATAGCTTTCAGCAGCAAATGAGGTAATTTGCATAACCTAACACTGTCCGTGCAAGAGTCATTTTAGGAGCTCTCATGCATGCCTCTGCCATCTGTTCCTGGATCGCTCGGCAGACATATTGGCTGTCTGGAGTCTTACACTACTCTTAGACTCCGTGCAAGCCTTCGTGAATCTGGCTCAATGTTTTTACTATTGTGTATTTCATTTTATTTCTATTCTGATTTGTATATCTATTTTGATTGTTCATACCGATAATTTTTTTCTTTCATTTTTTGGGGCTTTCCCCCCGGGCCTCTGCTGAAAAGGGGGCACTGGCCCACTCTGACCAACCCAGCAAACAAATGTAAAAATAAAAATAAAAATAAATAAATAAATGTCATATGGAAATGCTAATGGCTATTAATAACCAAGTTTCTGCTTAAAAAACAATATTTGAAACTATTTTATAGTTTGAGTCTGCATGGTTCTGCAGCTGAGATTCTATAATTTTGTTCGAAGCACTGAACAAAATCAGTCTCAGCAAATTATTTTAAGGTCACATATTGTGGATCAGTGTATCTAGGATGGTGTGTGCTTTTTTATATTATTATAAATTTGTTTTCATCCCCCAAGGCTGTCAGATCATGCCCTGAGATGGCTCATTCATTCTTCTCCTCTCCTGGCATTGGAAGGCTCAAAACGAAAGGGGGGATACACTGGGCCATCCTGTAGAAAGTTAGGAGATTTCTGATGCTCCTTATTTCCCTTCTATAGTGCCTGCCTATACTGAGTAGAATGTGTAAGGAAAAGTACCTCAGAGCTGGCTGAGAAGAAGGAAGGTCCTATTACAAGGAGCACCTGTAACTTTGTATTTCATACATATGTCACAGCACTGCTATGTGCCTTACTGCACTGATATAACATCAGTATATTATGTGGTTTATTGAAAAGTAAGTATATATATATATATATATATATATATATATATATATATATATATATATATTTATTTATTTATTGGTCTTTGTTGACCAGGAAAGTCTGACTGGGAAAAAAACATTTACAGCGGAGGCCAAGGGAGGAAAGTTTCTCAGTGAAATATAATATAATACATAGGTGGTAATCATTTTTGATGTACATAATTAAAATCTGAGTAAACAGAGATTTGCATATGTTTAGTACTGTACTAACAAAAAATAAAAACAGAGCAAGATTAATATGCTAATTATCTTGGGGGTAATAAAGAGTTGTAAAAAGGAAAGTATTAGTGCAGTTTTGTATTAGATAGATGGAAGAGATGGTAGTACTTAGAGATAATGCTGAATGTATGTATAGGAAGACAGTTAGTGGAACAGTGTATGTAACAATGGTGTGATTAATCAGTGTGTGTGAAAGCAGTGATGGAGTGAATCAGTATCAGTGTGGTTAGTAAGATGTGTGTATTAAAGTGAGTAAAATTAATGTTGGAGTTACTGGCAGGAATGCTCTATGGAGGAGACTAACCACTGACCAAGAAAAGCAATGCCAAGTTTAGTATAGTTGTTCTTTGAGTCGGATGTTGAATGCATTAAGATTTTCTATCTGCCGTAAGTAGGGCTTGAATTCCAGAGTTTTGAGATATAACGGAAATAGAGTCTTTAGACGTGATGTATAATCTATTGGTTGATAACAGCTGTTTGTTGCAGGAGCAAAGTTTGCTAGTTGATAGTAATGCAGACTGTTCTGTAGTGCTGGACATTTGTTTAGAGAGTATGAGATGCTGGTGTGGTTGATTAAAGACATTAATAAGCTGGACACTAGTATACACTGTGATTTGTTGTTTGATACTAAAATAGGGCAGTACAATAATTTATTGCTTAGTGCAGAACATGAAATAGATGAATTAAAGAAGAAAATTATTAAGAAGCTCCATAGGGACTAGCTAGGATATGAGAAAGGGATTGCTTATCTCCCTCCCCCAGTTGGGGGGAAGCAGCTTTATGATTTGCAGGGTCTCCAGAAAAAGAGGTAGAAGTGGTGGCCTATAACACTAATCACAATGAATATGGGAATAATGGCTATTCAAATTGAGGGATGACCATTTAGAGTACCCCCTTTTGAGGAGGTCCCAGATATTAAGGGACCGGAGATAGGGGAACGAAACATATGTATTGAATACCAACCAATAGCAGCCAAACTCTTCCTGGGGGGGGCAAGAGCAATTAGAGGGTGTTTCTTGGAGGGGTCGGTTTTAAATGACTGCCAGATTATCCTCAACAATTACAATGATTTTAAAGTTTATAATTACAGCAGTGTGGAGGGTAATGCTATGTGGGAAAATCTATTTGATCCCACTACAAGGAGCAAAGTTGATCAAACTCTTTTGCAATTGAAGTTGTATATAAGGAAATTAAACTTAACCTTTTATTTTAAAGATGGAAACGGGTGACTATAATACATTATATTCAATTAAAAGGCCCAGTATCTTTAATCTGTCCCTCCATCCTGTGGTTCTGTTATTCGAAAAACTGTGTGAGTTTGATTTCAGGAATTTTTTGAAGGACCTCCTGATCTACCTCTTGATTATAATTTAAGGGAGGAGGAAAGGTGTTTATTAAAGGAAATATCCCACAACAAGTGATTTAGGTTTACGAAACAAGATAAGGGTGGGGGCTTGGTTGTTATGGACAGTAATGACTATATTAACAAAATGTTAACTCTTTTATATTCTGATTCTTATGAGGAAGCCTCGTTAAACCAATTGAACATTGCATACCGTAAGATTGATCTGATCCTTGAGGAGATGTTGCTTTACAATCTGATCACAATTGAAGACTTTAACTTTGTGCATGCCCATAACCTCAAGATGCCCACAATTTTACGTATTCCCAAAATGCAAAAAATGTTTTTGACCCTCCCATGCACCCTGTTGTTTCTGCTAAGGCATCTAAAACATTCTTTATAGCCAAATATATTGAATTTTATACTAAGACTGTTTTTGAGACCAACCCCCTCTTGTTGATGGACTTGTGGGATTTTTTATCTAGGGTAACAGATTACCTTTTTTGTGATGACATTACCTTTGTTACTATTGATATTCAAGACATGTATTGAGTAATTCCTCACAAAGTTGGTGTTGAATGGTTCATACCTTGGGCATTACACAGCTTTAAGCCAAGACAAAACTGATGTTTTAAAGGTTTTTTGAGAAATTGTATTGGAAAATAACTTTTGTTTTTTGAAAACCAACTTTTTAGACAGACAATAGGGATAGCCATGGGTGCAGCATGTTCCCCCATGTTTGCCAATGCGGTCCTTTCAAACTGGGAAACTAATTTTATTTTGAGCTCTGAATTTAAGAATAGTTGGCTTTTATATGGGCGATTTTAGATGATATGATTTTTTTTTCTGGATAGAGAATGAGGCAAGGTTACAAGAAGTTTTAGACTATTTCCATACAACTACCAATTTTTTAAAGTTCACCACGGATATACAGGGAGATACGGTGCACGTTTTAGAAGTTACCTTGAGAAAGAATAAGGAAAAAAGGAGTTTTGATTCTAGTGTTTACTATAAGCCCACCTACTCAAATTCATTACTTCACTTTGAAAGTATGCACCCCTTACATCAGAAAATGTCCCTGGTAAAGGGACAATGTGTAAGATTGCCCCGGATGACATCTAGGGATGTTGACTATGAAATCAAAATGTGAAAGTTAAAGGATAGGTTTAGAAGAAGGAGTTACGCTGACACCTTTCTTGCTAACATGTTTGATGAGGTAAACTCTAAGAGAAGATTGGGCCATTTTTTTGTCTCTGTTAGGTAGGAGGGAAAGGTTTACTACTTCCATTAACCCTGTTACTAGCATGAAGGGTGTTAGTGAAGGGGAGCAGTCTTTTAATAGGGTCCTGTGTTAACTTACACCAGTAATTTTGATGGCCTTAGATCCATTGTGGATAGGAATTGGAATATTTTTTGGGTTGACAAAGAGTATACTGGTATTGTGGGGCCTAAACCTGTTATTGTTTGCAAAAAAGACCCCAGTTTTAAAACAATATTGGAGGGACAAGGGCTTTCAAATCACAAGGGTAGGATGTTTAAATGTGGTAATTGTAATCAGTGTCAGTACATCTTTGAAGGGATCTCGTTATGTGCAGGGTTATAGGAAAATCATATCACACCAAAGATTTTGTTGTGGAAGTAAAGGTGTAGTTTATTTAGCCCTTTGTGAATGTTGTCCTGCATTTTACATTGGCAAAACTAGACTTTGTGTATGAAAAAGGATTTACCAGCATTTATACGATATAAAGAAAAAAGATAACAGGAATGCTTTATTTAAACACCCGATAGAGAATCCTGCACACAAATTCTAGTTCATTCTTATTGATCAGACTGACCTGGGACAGTGGGTAGGGTGCCTGTGATGACTGTTTGGAGTTTTTGGAGCTTAGGTGGCAGTTGAAGACTAATGCCACACTAGCCCCTGGTCTTAACGAGAATGTTTCCATTAGTAGTATTTTAAAACTTAAAGCTTCTTATTTTTTTTTCTTGATTGGGAAAGATGCTCAAGGGGGCTAGCTTAAGTTCACTATGGTTTGTAATGTAGTAATGTTTTGGGAAGGGTAGTGGTATATGGAGTATGACTGTTAATTCTTAACTGGGCAAATTACTGGAAACATGTTATATATGTTTAAGTTTGCTATGTAACTTTTTTTTTGCAACAAGTGTTTTTAAGAACTTTACTGTTGCTTATTACCTACTGGCTGTTATTGTACCTTTTTGTTTTAGTTTGAGCTGTCTTTCAGGACATTTATGGGCATTGTTGTTTTAAGTGTTTTAATTACTTAATTAGCTAATTATTATATTTGATTGATTGTTATTTTATGAACTTGTTTAGTGGGTATATAAAGTATGTGCTTGTGGTGTTTCTTTGTTCTGAAGAAGCCCACCATACCAGAGGACGAAAGTGCTTAAAGTTTTTGTTAATAAAAGTATGTTATTTGTGGTACTGTGTGCCGGTCTCCTTCTTCTGTTTTGTTTTGTTATTCAGTTTGTTTTGTTGAACATTTTTCACCATTCTTGGTGTGGTGATTAACTGTGAAGAGCTAAGCTATTTCAGTTGATTTAATGTCAGGCTGTGGATTTTGTTATTTTATTATAGCAGGCTGCCAGTTTAGTTTTTAGGTGATGTTACTATTTGTAAGCATTAGAGCGGCATAGAGTAGTAATGGAAGAAGAAGAAAAAGACAATCTGATTAAAAGTACATCTGGTAGCATCTGTCAAGTAGTCTTTGACCATGTACAGTGATCTTGGGTTTTGATATTTGTTTTTTGATAGAGTGTAGCATGTGGTGGTCAGACTTCAGATTGTCATCAATTATGACTCCAGGAAGTTTTTTGTCTGACTTATAGTTACTATTGTAGTGCTGCTACTCGAGGTAATATGAAATGCATGTTTTTAGTTTAAGCATTGATTTGGGATGAAGACCATCATTTTTTTTGAGAAGGTAAAATGAGAATTAGATTATAAATTTTAAGACAAGATTCAATATTGGTGAGGGACTGTTGGGTGATTTCCTGGAATTTAGTTATGATCAGGAAGAACAGATGAGGGTGGATTCATTAGCATATTGCATTAAGGAGACTATTTTAGTAGCAGTATGAAGTTTATTTATGAAGATGTTAAATAGATGGGGGCCCAGTATCAATCACTGAGGAATCCCAACAGAGACAGGTTGAAATTTTGAATGAGCCTGTTGTCGTTTAATTGCTTGCTGTCAATAGGATACATAGCTGTGGAACCAAAAGGGGGAGAAAAGTGAAAGTTCTAGGTCAGCCAGTTCAGAAAGCAGCTTTTGGTGGGAGATAGTATTAATGGCTTTGGAGAGGTAAAGAAGAGTGAATAAACTAGGTTGTCTTCATTTCTGCTTTGATTAACTGTGTTAGAAAAAATAAGGAGAGCGGATGTGGTATTGTGGTTGAACTTCAACTTGGGTTTGAGAGAGGAGACTGCTACTGGTCAGAGACACATCAAGTGCTAAGCAACCTAGGCAGCTGCCTAGGGTCCCTGCTGGCTGGGGGGAACCCATGTTGGCTTGGGGAGGTGATGAAAAATAAAACTGCCTATTAGATTTAAACACTGTAAATTAAATAAGTCCAAAGACTTCCGTAAACACAGGAGGGCTTTATGACCTCACAGGAGACTTTCTGTAAGAACACATGAGGTCTTTAGGACATAGAGGAGACTTCTGTGAAGAAATGCAAGGCCCAGAAACCTCAGCATTAGGATGAATGTATTAACATAAACAGCAGGATATTTAATTTAATAGGCCAAAGCCAAGGATATCACCACTGCAGATGAAGGACACCAGAGCAGCAAGTAAAGGTATTTGGTATCCATCAGAGATTTTGTGTGTGCGTGTGTGTGTGTGTGTGTGTGTGTGTGTGTGTGTGTGTGTGTGTGTGTGTGTGTCTGTGTTTATGCGTGTTTGTGCGAGTGTGTTTGTAATGCCCCAGTTAGGTGGGCTGTCTAGTTAAGTGACCTTGCTCAGAGTCAAACCATGAGCCTCGATAATTGGCAAATGAGTGCCTTAAACCTCTACACCAACTACCAAGTGTCCTTTAATTAATTAATTAATTAATTAATTAATTAATTTTTTTTTGTAAATCACCAAGGATTACAGTCTATCAATATCAGTCATAGAATTTCATAGTTGCGTTATTCAGTGACAGTGTTGCAACAGTTAGCATACTTGTCTTTGGTGCAAAAGGCTTTGGGTTCCTTCTCGACTGCTGACACTACTGTGCAGCATAAGGGGGGAGGGAAGTGCTACACTGGGCATGTTCTCCTTTGGGTGAAATGCTTACTAACTATGAATCTGTTGCCTGTTTGCCAGCAATTTCCTATTGCATATCACCATCACAATTTTTTTTTTCTCTAAAGTAACATAGGCAATTTTATTCTTTTATTCTTTAAGCACAACAGTCACTAAGTTTGTAGATGAAACGCGGAAATGCAAACAACCTCTTCATTAGTTACAGATCTCTTTAATGTGGAATTAGTCAGATGACTTTTAAGGGCCGCAGTGGTGCAGCAGGTAGTGCTGTCACCTCACAGTAAGAGGTTCTTCTGTTTGATTTTCAGCTGGAGCGCCTTCTGTGTGGAGTCTGCATGTCCTCCCCGCAGTTGATTGACATTAAAGGCAGGTAGGTGTGAGTGTGAATGGGTGTGTCTTCCTTGAAGGTTGGGCATCAGGCTGGCAACTTGGCACTGTAAAAATTCACTGCCAATCATTAGCAGGCCGGAGTTCTGCTGTGGTGACCCCCTAACCAGGAAAGTCAAAAGACACATTACTTTTGCTATTCAGATGACTTTTACTTCTGCAGAGATTGTGCCTATTGACTGATATTGGTGACTTATAATGACAGTGGTTTGAGTGGCCTTTTATGGTTGAAATGTTCAAAAATGTTTAGCCTTCTCATTATTGATTCATATATATTGTTTCACTGCTTACTGGAAAAATGTTCAAAACTACAAATTTAAAATCCACTATAACAAGTGGTGCTGTATTAAACAAAAATATAATTTAAAACAATCAAGAAGGTGAATTGAAGAACACATGCATTTATGCATAGTCCTACAAATGTGTGCAGGGATCCATCTTTGAAGACAGATCAAAGGTACACTTAACTCACCACAGGCCAGATGCATTTTCTATGAATGTGGATTTCAATGCATTTTCACTGAATCTGATTTTCAAGGGCAGGGAAGTTTACTGTTGCTCATGTTATGTCTGTTTTCATTGTGAGACTGTATTAAAATAGTATGTACACTGACAAGTTTGAGCAGTGTTTTATGGTAACTTGAAAGAGAGATAGGCAAGTAATGAGATACTGGAATGACTGCTGGGTGGGGATGCAGGGGGTGGGACACAGGGGGGACCCTTATCCATTACACCTCCTTGGGTCACATTTGACCATGATCTGGCTTTGCATATGGTTATATATTGCATGAGCTGTGCATGAAAACATTTCTCTAGGATATTTTGGGAGAGGTAATATGATATTGGTCTATAGTTTTTAACTCAGTTGCTGTACGTCCTTTATGACAGGGTCTTCTACAGATTTTTTTACCAAATGTATGGGACATAGTTTTCAGTAACTGACTGGTTGATAAGAATGAGACAGAGGAAAGCAAGTGCATCTGCAATAATTTTTTGAAATTCTTTTGGATGTTTGTCAGCAGCTAAGGTTGTTGGCTTTAGTTTGGATCATACCTCTCAACTGCACATATTTTCCAGAATTTGTGTCTCATATTTTTGGTCCGCTTTTCATAAAATTGTAGTTTACTGGTAAAATAGTGACAAATCATTAAAGAATGACGTTAGAAAATAATGACAGACATTTGAGTTTCAGACTTCACCCCTTCAGAAAATTCATGTTAATGTAAAACATGTTATTCCATCAACTTTCTAAGTTTGTAAGAGCAATATTTAAAAATTGTCCCTATTTTTGAGCCTTTGTCGCACTTTTATTTCTAGCTTTGTTCAGATTTCTTGCTGTAAGAGGTTGAGAGGTATGGTTTGGATAGAAGCCTTCTTATAGCTAAAGTTGGCACAGGGTGAAAGGAAAAGGAATGATTGAGGTCTGCTAAATCAGAGGTAAGTGAGAGGGGAGAACTTGAATTATGGTCAGTCAGGGAAAGCACTGCCCGGATAACATGGTCATTGACTTGAGTAGCTATGGAACTATTCTTGTTAGCAGTAGTAGGATATGTTGTGGTACTTTGGCCTGTGTGTATTAGTTTATTTAGGGATGACCAGAATTTTTTGGGATTATTTTGATGCTTATTATGGAGTGTGTTGTACTATGACATTTAGTTTGCTTTAACATGGATCTTGGGGGGGGTTTCTGAGATGCCTAAAGTTTTGGAAGGTGGACTGTGTTTTGTTTTTATACCATTCTTCCCATGCTTTTCCCCATTTGTAGCATACATTGTTTTTTTCTCTTTTGTTAGCCATGACACTATTTTAGATTTTACCTTATAGTTCTGATGGGTCTACTTCACCCTGTCGAAGGCCGACAATATCGAAGCTGATATTGTAGGCACCAAAATGTCGAAAGCAAAAGTCATTGCGCGTGTAAATGGAAATCTCTGTAAGGGGAGATTTCCGTTTACTGCAATGTAGTGCAATATCGGAGTTGGTATATTTAAGTAGCAGGGGGGTGAGGGGTGCAGGGGAGCTTGCCCTCCTGCAGAGAGCAATTTGTGTTGTGTTTGGCTGTTTTTTTTTTGTGTGTTCAATGTTCGGGGGTTTCGACATTTTCATGTTGATTATTACGCTGTCGACAGTTTGAGTTTTCGACAGCATAATATAAACACATTCTGACTGGGGTTAATTAATTTAGACTTGTGAGGAAACTGAATTAAACTGGGTGACTGCTTCATCTAGTTACATTGTTTTTAAGTATGTTCCACTTATAGAGGGTCAGGGTTGAGATAAATGTTGCTTTGTCAGATCTGGTTAGAGTACATATTTTATTATAAACAATATGTATGCGTGAGCTGAACTATAATCCACGGTGTTGCAGCAGTTGCGTTGTTGCCTCACAGCAAGAGGTTTTCCCGTTCGATTCTCACCTGGAGGGTGGGGAGTGCCTTCTGTGTGGAGTCTGCATATCCTCCCCGCGGTTGAGTGGCATTCCGAAAGAAATGTGTGAATGGGCGTGCCTTCATTGAAGGTTGGGTGTCGAGCTGGCAGCTCGGCACTGTAAAAATCTACTGCCAATCATTAGCAGACCGGAGTTCCGATATGGCGACCCCTAACCTGGAAAAGCCGAAAGACAAACAACAACATGTGTGAGCTGAACTGTTATCTTATTATATAGGTTGACAGATGGTCAATGATTGTATTTAGTAAACATCTAGAGGATTTTACTTTATCTGGTTTTGTTTGTTAGAATCCAGTTTGGTATGAACTCTCTGTTTCTGTTTTGTTGTGTCAGGTGGGGAATTAATCACATGGGTACCACCAAATAACTTTATTAAGTCTGTGAGGTGTTATAGTTTAGAGATTGTCAGTCAACATTTATTGAAAAATGCACTGATGAAGTACTTGAGGTTAATATTATACTGTAAACAAGATTAATATCATAGAGTATCAGATATCAAAAATGCAAGCATAAGAAACATTATGGGTTACACCATATTATTTTTGTTATTTAATGTCCCAAACTTAAAACAGCATACTCTTGCAGATAATCATAAAATGAATCCTCTGTGATCTCCCCTCCCACCATGACTAACTCCTCATATTAAAGTGTCACTTTATAGTGGCATACAAGTACATTTCACAAATTGTATTACATAAATGAACAAAAAGTATCCCTACATTCATAAGGTGGAGAGCTGTGGCACAGAAGTTGTAACCATTTTACATCGCCAAGCTTTACCTATAGTTCTTTATGCATTATGCTATTCACATGAGGAAAAAAAAGTATAGGTTGACTGTACAAACATGAAATAAGTGTCCCAGAGAAAGATGCTACATTTTCATGACCATGTAACATTAAAGTAATAACAACCATATTGCATTAAGGTATAATTTAAAAATGTATGAGTTTCTCTGTGCATGATTATCTCAGATGCAGACAGGCTATACATAAACAAGACGTGAGCTCTGTGTTTAATGGAAATACACTACATCAAGAAAAAGAGAAACACTTATAATCACACCATGCTGTTTAAATGGCCAACAACATGACTGTGTTTATCAACCATTATACAATGACTGGCCATTAACCTTCAAAAACTTAAACACTGATTGGTCAGCCCAGCCAGCATGCCCATTATAAAATCCAGCATATACCCATAGAAAAAAGGCTGCTAGCCCTGACTTTCTGACTTTATTCTATTAATATATGCCATGGCCTTTCACTTTCCTTGAACTAATATGCTGTGAAGTATGAAATTTGAAATCTGGATGGTTTAGAGGTACGAGAGAGAAGGGCAGAAATACAAGAAAAATCAGGTATGTTATGCAAAACTAAGGAAACATACCTGATTTTCCTTGTAGTTCTGACCTGTCTCTCTTAAGCCTCCAAACTCTACAGATTTCAAACTTTTTTTTAAAATAAATAAATAAAGAAGCAATGGAAATCTTCCTTTCTCCTTTGTTTCCATTCCAAAGCACTGATGTACTGCATAAACGTGGGAACATAAGTCCCATATGCATGCACAGTACATCAAAAACCTCCATGATATCAGGAAAAAGTGCAAGAACACCACTGTGCCATTATAAAAATACATTATTGAAGAAAATTAAGTAACTTTTTCTTAAATAACGTCATTGTATAATAAGGAAAAAAACATGGCTGGGTGTGAGTAATGCTGGATTTAGCAATGATTGGCTTTGTTTGGTTACTCTGGCTTTACCCTCGTGACCAAACTACACTAACTATGGGCAAATCCAGCATTACTCACACCAAGCCATGGGTTATTGCTATATTAACTCATATCATAAAATACTGCTGGAACATTGAAGGCATGGGTCATTGATGAGGTTGAGGAACATCTGACAGGAATACCTGGGTGCAGCTGGAGGTAAAGACAGAGAATTATGCTTGTACAGTAGATTGTTTTGAAGCACTGAGGTAAAGACTCCTCCCCTGTATTATGATCATACATGTATGCATAAGTGTGTGTGTGTGTGTGTGTGTGTGTGTGTGTGTGTGTGTGTGTGTGTGTGTGTGTGTGTGTAAATATATAAATGTATATATAGACATATATATATATATATATATATATATATATATAGATATATATATAGATATATGTACATATATTTGCACATATTTTCTACATACAAATGCATAGACATACACACAGGTGAAGATCCCCTTTCTCTTGTATTTTTACAAAGTCGAATGGCCGCAATCCCGAAATGCATATAGTCGAGACCATATGCTCAAAATTGTGGAAGCTTGACTGTGTGAATGAGAAACGGCATACAGCGCAGAACGGGAGATTTCCCTTTCTGCACTGTAGTGCGATCTTGGAGTTGGAATAAATAAGTAGCGGGGGTGTGGGGGTGCAGGGGGGCTTGGCCCCCTGCAGAAACGCTTTTTTGTGTTATGTTCTTTTTTTTTTGCAGTTCCCTTTCATGAAGTGAGCTTCAGAAATTCGAGCATATGGCATCGGCCATATGCATTTCGAGTTTCTGAATGTTTAACTTTGTGAAGGGGAACCACATATATATATATATATATATATATATATATATATATATATATATATATATATATATATATATATATATATATATATATATGTGTGTATGGGTCTACTTCAAAATATTGAATTGTCATAACACTGAAACTTAAAACACTGAGCTCATAACATCGAAAACCCAAAACAAGGAAAACTTAGAACACGGAAAGTGTGTGTCATAACATAGAAAACTACAATGCACATGTAAATAACATTCCCTCCGCCTATAACAACATCAAAGAAACACACTTTTTACTACGTTTCTCTGCCCCCCCCCGTAAATTAAGTATACCAACTCCTAGATTGCACTACAGTGGAAAAAACTTAATTTCCTAACCCCACTATCTCATGACCACCATATAAAATGTAAACATATGGATGTGTTGCTTTCATGGAAGTTAAGTTAGTGTTCGGAGAAGTGCTGGGAGATCTGAGTAGGGGAAAATGTGTTTATTTTGCCAATCTATATGTGTTTTTAGGCCATACAGGTTAAGTGATATAGACATTATGTTTACATTCTCTATGGTGATTGTGATACAGTGAGGTTAGGAAATTAACTTTTTTCCATTGTAGTGTGATCTTGGAGTTGGTATATTTAATTTGCAGGGGATGCAGGGGGCAGAGCCCCCCCACATGGGGGGTGCAGGGGGGCTTTCTCCCATGCAGAAATGTAGTAAAAATGTGTTTGTTAGTTTGGTGTTGTTACAGGTGGAGGGGTTGTTATTTACATGTGCGTTGTAGTTTTCAGTCTTGTGATGCAAAGTTTCAGTGTTCTGAGTTTTCTTTATTTTGGGTTTTCAGTATTTTGGGATTTCGATGTTATGGTCTCAGTGTTTTGAGTTTCAATGTTATGACAATTTAATGTTTTGAATTAGACCCACATATATTTCTATATATGGAAACATAATTTGTCAAACTGTGCTGACATCAAGTTGTAAATAAGTGGTCTTAAATGGCTGAAGCAAAAAACATTGATCCATAAAGGAATGAAAAAAATACACAAAACCTGTGTTTTTTAGGGGGCAATCCCACTACACCCCCATATCACCTGCTAATTATATATACCATCTCCAAGACTGCACTACAGTGGAGAAAGGGCAAATTCCCTAATCTCCACTGTACCTCGATTCCAGTGTGAGAAAGCTGGTAAGGTTTGAAAATCTGATTTTCAGTCAGCTGCACTGGTTATTCGATGAAAGGACACATTTCACAGAAAGGTATGCACCCATAAATGTGTGTGTGTGTGTGTGTGTGTTTATATATATATATATATATATATATATATATATATATATATATATATATATATATATGTGTGTGTGTGTGTATTTATATGTGTGTATATATATATATATATATATATATATATATATATATATATATATATATATATATATACACACACACAGACATATGCACACACATGCACAGACACACACACACACACACACACACACACACACACACACACACACACACACTCTTCTGCATGCTTTCTGTAACTGCACAACTGCTACATCTCTTTTTTGACATTCTGACGGGCTGTGGTTTCACATTTTTTACACCTCTGAAAAAGATAATGAGTCTGCATGACTAACATCAAAACAGCTTCAGCAATGATTGAACAAGTGATGGTTTGTAGGAATTTGGGCTACCAGCAGACAATGAGATCAATTTAAATCCATGCTAACCAAAGGGTAAATTTAATTGACTTATGAACCTTGAGACCAGAGGTAATTTGTGCAGAAAATCCCATGGAGCACATCTGCATTAATTATTATCTTAGTGTTCTGGCTTATTTAAACCATCTTTAAGATTTGTGTTTTTGCTTAACTTGTGCATTTAGGATGGTCTTTATTGCAAAGGATTCAAGGCAAAGACCATATGATTTAATTCCCACCAGCATTCTAAAGTTTCACAAATGACTACCCTAATATATTCTAATTGTCTTGTCTGTTAATGCTTACTTTGCAAGTGTATCAAACTAATCACACCATTGTGCATTGTTCCTTAAGTGTGAGATAGACATTTGATGCAAGGACATGAACTTTAATAAACCAGTGTCCGCTTTCATGTCTGACACCTGACCTACAGTGCATCCAGGGACTATGGTTTAGAAACTAATTATTGTTGAAACCACACTTTTTTCTGTTAACTTGGTGACAAATTTGGGTTTGAAAACATGTTTGATCGTTCTTCCAAATAACAGCAGTGTGAGAAAAAAACAACACATTGATTCTGATGCTCCCTTTAGCCAACTGCTGTATCCTAGGAGAATAATTAACTTTAGTGATTTACACTTTCAAAATCTTTGTTTTATTTAGCTCAGATGCTGCCAGCCATACACTACTCTTAGTTTTCAATGTCTGCATTTTTCAAAGAGAGTGCAAAATCACTAAACAGAATTTTAATCTAATCGTAAAACTTAACTATTTGGAAAATCTCTGTCATTATCTCCCTGGAGCTTGTCATGCTGTGAATTTCATTATTAGGATTGATTTCAGGAGTCAGTCCTATCACCTGAGCTGGATAAGATAATGAATTAGAATCTCATGACATTTGCTGATCAGATTTATGTGGAATCTACTTCACTGTCATTGTTGCAGACAGTAGCAGGTTAAAACGTGATCTATGGAAAGAAATGTAGATCTTGTTCATGAAATGTATTTCTTTGTATTTGATCTGATATTTTTAATTTACTAGCACCATGCATGTAAATCAAAAAGGGTTGCCATTGGTTTAAACTTTACTGAAGTGCTTCCGAATATCACTTTAAAAGGTGTACCAATCATAAATGATTTTGACTGCATCAGTTATATTAGGATACTACATGTGCTGTGTCAGCACTCATTTCTGGTGTGTGTGAATTATACAACTCTTTGTAATATGCTGTTCGCTAAATGCAGATAATCAGTGAATGATTTTCAGTACCTGCTCATCAAACAAAAGTGCCAATCAGATCTACTATATCCCTGGTTACAATTATTGAGTACTGCTGCCACAAGCCAAACTCCTCATATACAACACATGTAACTGTCACTTTTGCACTGCAAACAAAGCCTTCCTCTCTAATGTAACCATGTAACAAATAACCTAACAAGTGAATTAAACACAGATTCTATATTATCATTCTTTCATCTTACATGCAGAAATATATGAGAAAGATGAAGTATCATTCACAGGTCATCATGCAACATTTTTGGCTGTTTAAAAATGTTCATTTACATTTTTCAATTCATCAGGCATTGGTTTTCTGCCTTTCTAGACTGTGGTTGGAATATTTTTAACATTGTGACAGAACTAATTTGTCATCGGCACTGAGCAGAACACTGAATTTGTGCATTTTATGGGGAAACATTGGATTATAAATACCCTGCAGCTTGAACATGAGCTACACACAGGCAAAATGACATGTACTACTTAGTGTCTTTCTTTCGGCTTTTCCTACTTAGGGGTCACCACAGCAGAACTCTGGTCTGCTAATGACTGGCAGTGAATTTTTACAATGTCAAGTTGCCAGCCTGGCACCCAACCTTCAAAGAAGGCACACCCACTTGCACCTACCTGCATGTTTTTAAATTCATTCAACCACAAGGAGGACATGCAGACTCTGCACAGAAGGTGCTCCAGACTAGAATTGAACTGCAGAACCTCCTGTTGTAAGGCGACAATGCTAAACACTGCACCACCACAGCCTCCACATGTACTACTCAGTGTAATTTCATAAAATTATAAAGAGAAATAACAGTTGAACAGTGTCACCTTCTTTTCGTATGAAATTTACCAGCAGCTTCATCTAAAGAAATATACAATTATCATATGTAGCTTTTAATTGCTGGTATAGTATCAGACTCCGCTGAAGTTCTGATTACATAAAACACCTGGCATTTATTTTCAAGGTTTATGATCAAGTGGACAAATCATTTAATGTGTAAATATCTGAGACATTTCTAAGTAGTAATTTCAAAGCCTGCCTTTTTTGTTTTCTGACTGCAATCCCTCTTCCTGTACAGTAACACCTTCCAAGTAGACAGTGCAGAGAATAATGGGAATTCTAGGTATTTAGTTCTTTGGTACGTCTTGATATTTTCATCCCTGAGGGGAGACTGCTTATTTCTTTCTTATTAATGGTTTTCCTCTTCTATAGGAATGTATAAACCAGCAAAACGTTTTCCCTGAAGATCCTGAAAGTTGTGTCCTGACATTTCACTTTTTGCAATTGACTTGATCAGCCTATGAACATAAAAAAATTCTGCTGGTCAGACCTGAAATGAACTTGTCACTGCTGGTTGAATATTTGAATAAGTCTTTCAACATCTTGCAAATCTAGTAAGTTTGTCACTTCTGGCAGAATTGTAAATAGTTTTACAGCAGCTCAGGTAGAAACTAAATCAGGTACAAAAGGCACCTTAAAGAGATTTCATAACAAACTTGTTTAAGACAAAAAAAAAATCACAAATCAGTTTGAGTTCTTTCATTGAAACAGCCTTTATCAAAATCTATAAGTGACTGATAAACACAAGCAATTAAAGCAACATCACTCAGTCACATGATGTAAATAAACCACTCATAGTTAAGAACATTAAAACTCAAGTCACAAATAGTTAAATCTCATTTTACAACTGGTAAAATTGAAATATAATCGAGACCCAGTAATTTTGAAGAATTTAACTTAAGCTGCCAAAATCATTCTGCTCTTTCTAGTTTATCGTTCCACAGTCCAGATCTTTTATTGCAGTCAATAAAGTGTTTCTCTCATTTCCTTTTTTCACATCAAGACAATGTTTATAAATTCTACTCAGTCCTGCCCACATAAAATGTGTCACACAACACCCACTGTATCAACCAGGACAAAAAAGAGCATGAGCAAAGCTAACAACTGAAGCATTAGGTGCATTTAAAATGAACCTGCCAATCTATCTCAACTCAGCATTCTGCTCTGCATTATAGTACAAGTTGATGTGGCCTTTTCCAACAATGATTTTAAATTAACCCCCCCTTTCTAAAAATAAAAAAAATAGTTCAAACCCAAAATAGAAGTGAGAGACACATTTAAAGTCTTATACCAATTAGACTTAACAATCTCATAAAGATGTTTTGGCGGGAGTGTCTTCTGTGCGGAGTCTGCGTGTCCTCCCTTTGGTCGCGTGGGTTTCCTCCAACATCCCAAAGACAGTCTGTAGGTGGACTGGACACTCTAAATTGGCCCTAGGTATGAGTGTGTGCATGTGTGTGCCTTCCATGGAAGTTTGGGCACTGGGCTGGCAACTAGTCACCGTAAAACTCTACTGGCAATCATGAGCGGACAGGTGATCCGCTGTGGCGATCCCTAACCGGGAAAAAGCCGAAAGAAGAAAAAGAACATAAAGATGTTTAATATCATTATAAAGCTAGTAATAAAGGCAAACTGAGTTGTATCTTGAATTTAAGCTGTTGAGAAAAAACAAAATTGGTGTCAAATAGGATGGGCTTATAAACAGATTTCCACATCTCACCATCTGTTATCTGATCAAACTTGCCTGGTATCCTCTGTTACAAAACCTGTTTTTAGTGTATGTAATTCATGTAAACACAATAATTCCACTGACACAAGGTAAGACAAACTAATTATTTTCCTCCCACATTTTTCATATGAAAGGTTGCAACTAAACCTGTGTAAGGAAGTGCTGGAAAGTACAGGCTTACAAAACAATGAAACCTGAAAACAAGAATTAGTATTATCTTTCTGAATTTTGAGATAGAAAAATATATCTCATGTTGGCAAAGAACATGGGAAATCCCCAAAAAAATTGGTAGTTTTGTTCAAAAATTCAAAAAACATGTCTACCTGCACACAAGAATCAGACCGCATGAAGATGTTGTCATATCTTCTTTTTCTTTTGGCTGGTCCCATTAAGGGTTACCACAGCTGATAATCTGTTTCCATTTCTTCCTGCCCTCTGCATCTTGTCACATCAACCACCTGCATGTCCTCTCTCACCACATCCATAAACCTTATCTTAGGCCTTCCTCTTTTCCTCTTACCTGACAGATCCATCCTTAGCATCCTTCTCCCCATATACCCAGCATCCCTCCTCAACACATGTCCAAACCAACACAATCTTGCATCTCTGGCTTAGTCTCCAAACTTTCCAACTTGAACTGGCCCTCTAATATACTCTAATCCTGTCCATTCTCATCACATCCAGTGCAAATCTTAACATCTTTAACTCTGCCACCTCCAGCTCTGACTCCTGCCTTTTTGTCAATGCCACCACCTCCAACCCATATAACATAGCTGGTACCATCTTGTAGACCTTCCCTATTACTCTTATTGGTACCCGTCTGTCACAAATCACTTCTGACACTCTTCTTCACCCACTCCACCCTGCCTGCACTCTCTTCTTCACCTCTCTTTCACACTAACCATTACTCTGAACTGTTGATCCCAAGCACTTAAACTCATCCACCTTCACCACCTCTACTCCCTGCATCCTCACCATTCCTCTATCCTCCCTCTCATTCACACACACATATATTCTGTCTTAGTCCTGCTGACTTTCATTCCTTTCCTCTCTAGAGTATATCTCCACCTCTCCAGGGTCTCCTCAACCTGCTCCCTACTCTCACTACAGATCACAATGTCATCTGCAAACATCATAGCCCATGGGGCCTCCTGTCTGATCTCTTCTGTCAACCTGTCCATTACCATTGCAAATAAGAAAGGGCTCAGAGCTGATCCTTGATGTAATCCCACCTCCATCTTAAATGCATCTGTCACTCCCACTGTAGACTTCACCACTGTCACACTACCCTCTTACATATCCTGTACCACTCTTACATACTTCTCCGCCACTCCTGACTTCCTCATACAATATCACAACTCTTCTCTAGGCACCCTGATATATCCTTTCTCTAAGTCCACAAGGACACTATGCAACTCCTTCTGACCTTCTCTATACTTCTCCATCAACACACTAAGAGCAAATATCAATCTTGTCATATAAGATATAATATTTTAAGTACAAAGAAATACACTACACAAAAGAGCTGCTGAAAATGAATTATTTTCCCATACAGTGAAAACAAGATTAGCATATAACGGGGCTGATATCACTACTCCTGTATGATGTCAAAAATATTCCCCTTCAAGAAACAGAAAATTATATTATCTGAAAGCTTAACAGCTTCTTTGAACCAATCCATTCCTATATTATGGGGAATAACAGTGTATAAACTTCTAATCTCAGCAGTAGCAAACAGTGCACCTTTCACAAATTCAATTTTATTTGGAATGTTCAAAAAATGTCAGGAATTCATGAACAAATAAGGATAGAAAGTTAAAATATTTTTCCAGATGTCCTCCTTAAACAGTACAAGCAGAGGCTCCTTCAGGAGGGCTATACTGGGTCAAAGTATAGGGTTGAAGCCTGAAATAGTTTGACCAAATCTGTCACCCATGCTACTGGTGTTATACATCCAGGGAACAGTGGTACGACCACTATAGTGACCTAAGTCACTGAAAGCCTAACCTGTTAGCCTGATGAGAGGCTGATGTTAACAGATAATCACCACTTCAGCACTGTAAGTACATCGTCTTATAGCTAAACACATAACCTGCTTATACATTCCACTATCAAATGTGTTATTAAGGCCTTTTTATATCTCCAGCCTCTGAAGGTATTTAAAGGAACAGGGACATGCAAAGGGACAGACTTGTACACCTAAGAGAGTGCTGAGGTAAGTATAGCTTCTGCTGTGAAAGACATCTGTATAATGACAGGTAACAATTTACAAAATGATAAGTTACATTTTTAGAGCAGGGCAACGCTTGTCAATACTGGAGGTAGTATGACTATGTGAAGTTAGACTTTTGATTCTGCATGCCTTGTATAGCTGGAAAAGTGGATCATCATGTTACGGCTGTGTGCACTGACAACATTAAGATTCCTGTGGGATAAATCCCCCCTTCAACAAACAAAAATTAAAACAAAGTGCTGTTGCAGCCCAATTTTAACAGGTAAACCTGGAAAAATTTTTAAATAAAATGGTTTATGTGTTAAAATAACTTTTGGTCCTATTAATAAAACATTAAGTTCCTTTGATGTTCTCTGTTATTATGTAGAAATAATTAGGAATGCACTTTGATTATTTTGTGCGTCTCTTACCCCACCCTCTTTGCCGCATCTTGTCTTTTTTGTCCTGCTCATTTTTTAATTAAATCATTATTAGCTCAAGTGTTGTGCCAGTCTCCTTGTCCTTCCACTTTTAACCTCAGATCTATATCTCTAATGACCACCATCTTTCCTGGTTCTAAATCAGACACAACAGAAACTTAAGCAAAATTTAGTTCAGTATTCACAGTTTGTTAGTGGCTCTGCAAATGTGCTGCCTAGCACATATACGTGTCTTCCCAGTGGCCCTTTAACAGCTGTATAGCTCCAGCAGCTGCCTGTAGTAATGCACTGCTATGTGTCATATCAATGTGAAAGTCATGGGTTCACAGGCGTTGATGTCTAGCTTCTTCCTCACCCTCCTCTATCCTTTTCAGTCCTAATCTCCTCATCTTTTCTCATCCTATGTGTTTGCTGCTTGTTTCATCTCTGTCCAATATCCTTTACAACATTTAATTTTATCAGAAACACATTATCACACTACAAACATGGCTCAAAAGGATTATAAAACAAGGAAACTCATCAGACTGTGATATACATTGTGTGACATTAGGTAGAGAGCAATTTGGCTGCCCATATTTAACCACACAGAAGTGATGCTTCTTGTTCTATGGCAAAAACTGAGAACAATTCTTTGAACACACAAAGATCTTTATATCTATTATGCAACCGAGGTGACAGCTAATATGTGACACCAGGCAATATTGATGTAAGGTGACATTGATAGCTGCACTGTAACACTTTTCATGTCTCTTTGTAGTTATAAAATGAGGTGTACATTGTCAATAAATTGGGAAGAATTGTGATTGTTTGAAAGTTTTTGAAAGTTTGGGAGAAGGGGATTAATAAATGGATATGCAGAGCAGTAGAATATAAAATGGGAGATGAGCAGTTAGGATTCAGATAAGGTTGCATCACAACTGACACAATGTTTGCAATGATACAGATACTTGAGAAGAAGCTAGAGATGAGAAGAGAGTCCAAATGGGCATTCCAAGACTTGGAGA
This sequence comes from Protopterus annectens, assembly GCF_019279795.1. Taxonomy (NCBI): domain Eukaryota; kingdom Metazoa; phylum Chordata; order Ceratodontiformes; family Protopteridae; genus Protopterus; species Protopterus annectens. Next base: position 769,436,645 of record NC_056725.1, read on the forward strand.
AAGCATATGACAAGGTCCCAAGAAAGTTGATCTGGGCAGTACTTTGGTGGTTTTAAGTCTCAGAAACAATGGTAGAATTAGTGCAGGCTATGTACAAGGACACAATGACTCAAGTACGGACAGTGTTCGGCCTCACAGAGGGGTTCCCAGTGGGATTGGGTGTTCACCAGGGTTCAGCTCTGAGCCCACTGCTGTTCATACTGGTGATGGACTACATTAACAAACAGGTCGAAGGGGACAGATCAACAAAGTTGCTGTATGCAGACAATGTGGCATTACAGGCTGACTCTGAGCTAGAACTTCAGCAAAGGATGGGAGAATGGAATGCAAAACTAAAGGCACATGGGATGCAACTAAGCAAAGATAAGATGGTGTTAAGGGAAGCAAACTGGGGAAATCAGAAGAAGCTGAGAATAGAGATAGAAGGGAAGATAGTGGAACAGGTAAACAGCTTCAAGGATCAGGAGGGTTGGTTGAGGAGAAGGGAAGTCTGAATGAAGAGGTCAAAGCTAGAATCAGAGGGGCTGCAGCCAGCTGGCATAGAGTGTCAGATGTAGTCTATGGCAAAATAATAGCAAAGAAGCTGAAAAGTAAGGTGTACAAGACAGTGGTGCAACCAGTACTACTGTATGGTACAGAAACCTGGGCAGTAAAGGCAGAAGAGTTGAAGAAGCTAGAGTGATGGAAATTAAGTGCCTGAGAAGGGTGGTAGGATGCAAACTGTGGGACAGATGAAGAAATTAGGACATAAGAGCAGAAGCCAAAGTAGCTTTAATTGCAAAAAAGATCAAAGAGAACAGATTACTATGGTTGGACACATGCAGAAAAGCAGAAGACAAACTGGTGAGGAAGATTTGGGACAGACAGGAAGAAGGTAAGAGAAAGTGAGGACATCCAGCAAAGAGGTAGATGGATTGTGTGAAAGAAGATCTATAACAGTCAGGCACGAGTGTTGAAGAAGGCAGGAGTGTGGCACTGAATCGAGAGAGTTGCTGAAATTTAACACGATACTCAAACCCTATGTAGAAAAAATGGGAAAAAGGGGGCTGATGATGATGATGATGAATTGTGATTCTGTAATTATTACATGTTGTGTACCAATGTCCATTTCGTGATCTAACATTCCTATGTGGCATCACTTACCAATGCTCTGTTCTGTAGAATATCAGTTGGGCGAACAGATGCTCAAATCCATTGAGGTCTAAGTTTCAGGAGTCTGACAAACAATCTGAATCTTGCAAGAAGTACTTGCAATGCATATATTGAAGAAGGTTATGCATAGTATTTGTACGTAACCAGCTGTAATTGTGTACATTGTCAATACAGGATGGGGGTGGATTTTAAACCGCTGATTGTTGTATGCTTTTAGCGATGGTAATTTTTTTATTTTTCAACAGTGCTGTACTTTTCTTTGAAATGTGTGTTTTCTGCCCTTCACTAAAATGTCTTCTGTGGCTTCAGTTGATAATACAGTGATCTAGACAGTATTAGTTAGGCAGGCAGGAGTCCAAATCCGTGGAGGTCTACCTTGTTGCAAGCTGACAGAAAATCATTATCATGGGCAAATAACACACTATGCAAGTATAAAATCAGATAAATGTGATACCTGTATATAAGAACTACCAAGACTTAGTCCACTCATGCAGGTAAAGTGTACAGTGTCAGATATGGTTTAATCCCTTCCCCTTTGGATTGGTACATTGTTTTTCATTGTTCAATTTTTCAATATTCAACACTATTCTAACATTTCCCTGCAGTGTGTGTATTCAGATCTGTTTAGTATATTTTCTCCTGTGGCTTCACTTCCTAATGCCCTGGTCTATTAAATATCCTTGAAAAAGGCAGCAGTTCAAGGCAGCACTGGTACATGTATGTTTATTGGCCTGCTATCACGCATTCAGATCCCCTGAATTGTGCTTTCCAGTAACTTTTTTCTACTAATGCTTCTGTGATACACCTTACTAATACACTGTTCTGGGTAATTTATTTTTGAAACAAAGCAAGGGTTTGAATCCATATTGGTGCATTTTTGTTTTCCTGTTGTCATGTGCTCTATTGCCTTGAAATGTCTTTTCCACTCACCTTTTTTACCAGTGTTTCTCTGGCATGCCTTACACTGGTGTAGAGTATATCGGTCACATAGGCAGGGGTTCAATTCCATTCATGTGTGTTTCCCTCTTTGTGCTATCATGTATTCCAGTCTCCTGATAGTAAACAATCCCATCATGAATGAATCCCTTATACAGGACAGGTTTGCACTTTCTAGAAATATATTTTAGGATGCTTTTGCCAATGTTGAGGTAGAAAGTTGAGATATAGGGGTTCCTATCCCACCCGACCTGCTCACTATGTATTTGCTCAGCTTGCGTTATACCCTCTGTTTGCTTCACCTTTTCATTTCAATCTGTCCTATATTTTCATTTTGGAAATATGATGTGGTTAAAAAATTAGACATGAATGAGCATATAATTCAAAATCATCATTCTGTTGTCATACATTGCATGACAGTTGACAGATAAGCATTTTTGATAGGCCAGCAGTAATCATAGAGAAATGGCACTCTATATCCCGTGGCAAAAATTAAGTAAAATCCTTAGCAAGTGTTAATCAGGTGAGTAAATGAGCTAAGACTCACCTCGCATACCAATATGAAATAAAGTACAGTTACTGCCATTATGTGAAGTCTTGTTGGCCCAGTGTACTTATGCAAGTGTGTCACTAAACTGGTTGGTGCTTTCAAATCCTCTGGGGAGTTTTATGTTGTTTTATAACTTTTTTCTCTGCAGTCTATACATGTACATTTCTAAGGTATATGTGCCATGTGACTCCCCCTTATACTCTTACTGCAGAGTGTATCTCCTTGCTAATGCATTCTACAACCCATTCAAGTGAAGAAGTTATGGGTTCAGTGCCCTTGAGGACTATTTTGTGTTTTTTGCCATCTGTCTGCACATGTGCTACATTTCCCAGATATATGTGTTTTATAAGCCCTTCTACTCTGACTTCTGCAGTGGTTCCCCTTGCTAATTTACTATTATGATGGACTCAAGTATGAAAGTTATGGGTTCAATTCCCTTGAGAGTTATTTTTTATTTTTTGCCATCCATCTGCACATGTGCTTATATATCTCTCAACTGTCCCTAGTTTTGACTCAAATTGTATCTCTTGCCTTCTTAATCCCTCCTAAAACTGTTGACTTTTGGAGAAAAGGTGGTGCTTTACACTTAATAAATAATGACAATAATTAGAGTTATAGACTTCTTTTACTTCAGAAAATGTATATCAACTCACATTTTCTTATTCTGTTAATGTCTCGAGTTAATAATGCTATTATTTTAAAAGTGTCTCTGATTTTCCTTTATTATGTCTGGATTGGTCCCTAATTCTTGTGAGAAGTGTCCCTGATTCATTGTGAGCTATGATGTGCTACACTTTACAGATATATTTGTTTTAAGACCCCTTATACTTTCCCTCCTGCAATGAATCCCCTTACCAGTAAACTCCGAACATATTGAAATGGGGATTAACTGCTGGATGGTCTCCCCTCAGGGTAACATAAATTCATTTTTAATAATATTCATAGCATACAGCAGGTCTGCTACAGACATTCTTGATGTTGACAGGATTAATGTGGGCTGGTACATCATGTTACTTTACTGCATCCCACTTCTCCTGAGTATATTTCACATTTTTTTCAAAACCAATGTATTGTCACAGCATCTTCTTCACTCTGCTGTTTTGGCAATTATTTTATTCTGCAACTGAGTTAGCAGTTTATGTTGTCCCGTTCTGTGAATTCTGTGACCATAGTATAACTTCTATTCCACCCTTTGCAATTATTAGTGATTTCTTTTCTACTGGACATTTATATATATACATATATGTGTTGCCACTGACTACAGAAACATTATAGAACTGTGCAAGGACACTCACAGTCACTGCTGAGGTGCTTGTGTGCCAGTATTGCTTACTTCAGTTTCTTTAATTTCAGTGTGACCACAGTGTGGCTTATCATGACCTTGCCTTGGGTCTAAGCTGTGGGCATGACTGTAGGCTCCTTGCCATCACACCAGCCTGGCTGCATGCATATCTGATTAGCATTACTACTCATAGTGCATTCACTGTAAATGATGTAGACTTGGCCAAAATTCCAAACATGGAGTTTATGAATTCCCGGAAATATGCATACAAATCACAGCAAATCATCAGAAAAAATATTTATAAAACACAGTCTTATGCACCTCCATGGAAACAGACTGAAAGTGAAACCTGTTATCTCCCTCCCATTCAGAAACTCAAACATACCTCTTAAACTTTTAGTGCAAAAAAATCAGACAAAGCCAGAAATAATGGGGGGGGCCCAAAATAGTGACACATTTTAAATACTGGTCTTATAAACTAAGGACGTTGCTAGAATAACAGGTAATATATTAGCATTCATTTTCCAAAGGATAGGAACTCTGAAATTCAAATGTATGTCATTATTTAATGAGTTCAGTCCATAATAATTTACCAGAAAACCACACATTTTATGATGAACAGACCAAAAAGATGAGACAAAAATTTGGACAGTTGAGAGATACAAAGTCAAAGAATACTACTGTCATTGCATGATATATAGCTACACAAAAATATCTACAGTATACCTGTATTGGTATCTACATCTCTCTATCTATTTATCTATCTATGGGTCCAGTGTCTAATAGAATAAATTAAAGGCTTTGGACTCAATCTTATGTACAGCAGCTTGGTACCTGATTCTGGTTTGTACTATTCATGATGGAATTCTTTCCCCATATGCACAATATATATATATATATATATATATATATATATATATATATATATATATATATATATATATATATACTTTCTGAACAAAACACAGGTGCACTGTAGTTGTTTCTGTTGTGTCATATTTTAATATTTCAGATACAGTTTCAGTATTTAGAGGAATACCAGAATATACTTTTTTCCTATATATCTTTATTTGTCAGCTAGGTAACAAGAGCCTTAAATTTTCATCTCATCTGCATTTGTACAAGTGAATAGTCAAAAACAGGCTATGCTTATGCACTCAGTGCCAGCAGAATATGGCAAATGAAGGGAATGTTACAGAAGACAAAGAAAATGATTATAATGGGAACATTTTACTTGTCAATTTTATTTATTTTATTTTTGTTAACCAATTTAGATGCGCCAGCCACAAGTTTCCAGATTATCTAATTTGCTTAAAGTGAGTTACTCAAAATCAAAGATAAGTAACTAGAGAAAAAAAGGAGTCAGATCTTTGTTTGAAGGCTATAGTCCATTAGCAGTTTGCATTCCAAACAATATTTCCTATATTGCAAGACCTAGGAAGTGCAGTTTTTGTCAGCTACTTATAGCAGTCAGACGCTAAACCAGTTTACAGCTTTAGGTGTATTTGTATATATAGATCTACTTCCACTTACTGAAATTTCACTTCATCGAAATTCTTAACGATGAAACAAAGTTGCTGAAGATGTAGTTTCACGAACACCCAGATCACCGTAATTTAACTCCGGGAAACTAACCACTTGGCCACCATGGTGAACTTTTTTCTTTTCTCCAATATAGTGTGATCTTGGAGTTCATATATTTAGTTGGGGGATGTGGGGTGCGCAACTCCCCACTTGTATGGGCTTGATTTGCTTTGATTTGTTGTTGATGTCTTGATGGACAAGTGGTTCATTTCCCAGAGTTATTTTATGGTGATCTGGGTGTTTGTGAGGCTACATCTTCGACAACTTCGTCTCGTCATTATGAAGTTCGATGAAGTGGGATTTTGGTAAATAGAAGTATATATATATATATATATATATATATATATATATATATATATATATATATATATGTGTGTGTGTGTGTGTGTGTTTGTGTGTGTCTATGGATATGCTTGTGTGTGTGTACGTATGTGTGTGTGTGTGTGTGTGTGTGTGTGTGTGTGTGTGTGTGTGTGTGTGTGTGTCTCTGCCTGTCTGTTTGAGAAGAGGGTGTGTGTGTGTGTGTGTGTGTGTGTATATGTGTGTGTTTGTGGGGGGGGGGGGTAAGCAGGAGAACTATCAACTTAAGCAAATATGATGTGCAGTAAAAAAGATACTCCTAAGTCACCGTCATGGACAGGTACACTTAGTCTGCCCACAAGCAAAGTACCAGCAACAATTTTTTTTTTCATTTTGCTGTGCAGGGACACTTGTTGATGTCACATGCATATATTACGTGTTACATGTTTAACAACATTAAATCATATAAACATCTGTGTCTTAATTTATTTATGTATTTAAGAATTAGTTGACTGATGAAGTTCATCTGGGCCAAGCCCATTTTCAGCTGAGGCTTGAGAAGAATAGCTCCAATAGTATTTAATATATAATTATGCTATATTATGATACATTATAGTGGAACCTGTAAGTTTTCATATTACATTTAAAATGATGATTCACAGAAAATGGCAGTGTGTCACTTACTGAGTTGTCAATACCGTGGAAATAGATATACAGAGAAGGTAACTCTAGTATGCAAATGTTTTCAAGGCTAAGTGAGTAAACTTGAAAAGGGGGGTTAGTACAAAAGTACATAACTTTTATAAAGGAAAAGTTAAAAAAAAAACTAGGATGAGTAGAATGAAGGAGCAAGAAATGTTTTCTTTTGTAAGCTCTTATATACATCTGCTTCTTTTTCTCTCAGCCTTCACAGAGCATGACAGTAAAACTTGACATGCTTCACTGTCTTGCCTTTTACAGCTTAAAGCATTCAATCCATTGGTTTCCATAGCCCTCCAGGAACATGTTGCTCCTGTACATTTTATCAGGATTGCTACTCTGCGTTGTTCCTGATTGTTATTTTTCAATATGCATCCTGTTTTGAAGCAAAATCCAGAGGCCAACCAAACACAGGAAGTTTTGGATTCAAGTTCACAAGATGGTTGCTTTATGCAGTCATTCAGTACACGCATTTGGCTTACAGCCCAGGGAGAAGTAAACTTTATATGGATATGTTGATAGTATGCAAAATTCATGCTACATTTCCTGTGTACAGAAAATCAATAGCAACAGATGAAAATGCTACAAGTGGCAAGCTGTTGATACAACACATAAGACTGCTAGGTACTTAAAGAAGAACAAGTACTGGGTGCAGCTATTTGCTTGAAAAGTTGTTATAATCCAAAAAGGATCTGTAAATGTACATGTATCTGCACGACATACAGATAAGCAATCAATGAAAGTAGACTTCCACTGTTTATATAAATAAACCTCTTGCTGGCAAGTAGCATTCATTTATGTTATATTACAATATTTGCCTCTACTCTCTTCCTCATGAGACCTTTTATGTAATGTCATTGAATTCCTTGTTCTCATGAAAACAAAACCACAATCAGTTTAATTTAGAAAAGGTTATATTTCATGTAACAATGGAGAAAGTGAAATACTACATACCATGGGTTTTGGCATTACAATTTAGCTATTTTATTTACTGAACCTTGCTTCTTGATTTCTCATTGATTAGGTACAGTACCTTCAAACATCAGTTATGGTATAGTAGTGATAACAACATCACAGTTCCTGCAAGATACTGACCCAGCTATAATCTCTGCAATGAAAAAGGTTTGCGGTATGGGATTCTGGGAAAAACTTACTAGGAATGTGATAATGTGCTACAATAAAGGAAAGTCCATCATTAGTGATAGCTTTCTGGCACAGTTTTGAAAAATAGCATTTGTAGACAGATCCTCATCAAGTATAATCATTGACTCCCAACAGGGCATAGTTATACATTGTATAATACAGAAAACCATCTGTGGTACATTATCATTTATCACTAGTTACTTCCTACTCCAGTGCTATGAGCTGCTTTAGTCATTAGAAGGGGCTCTTAATCTCTTAGGTCACAGATAGCATGATTTTCTGAAACAAATCATTAGACAACACAGTTTGCTACTGTAGCACACAAAGCTATAAATCACTAAATTAAAGAAAAAGACACGGCTGAGTGCCTTCGTGATACAAGTATGAAGAAATCGCTTCAGCAGATCTGACATCAGTATAGTTATATCTTCATTGTCATTGCAGGAAGCATAAAGCAGAGACTGCACTTACCATGTTTTTTGTTACCATACTTGGCATGTAATGCTCCAGCCATTAAAATAATTGGCCATAAATCAAATCTGCGTTCTAATTTATGCTTTCTACCAAATGTAAAGTGTGACGCCTGTGCCCTGGCCCAGCAATCAAGGAGCCTCAATCCTCACCACTAACACCAATAAAGGGCATTTCATATAGGAGGAAAGGATAACAAATAAACACAGTAAAGTGCAATTTCCATTAAGAGCACACAGAGATCACAGTCAGTCCAGGGCTGGTTGCTCCCTCGCTCTCCAGGTCCCCAATAAGACTTCCAACTGGCACAGCTATAGGGTCCAGATCTCAGCCTAGTGGGCAAGCTAAAACCTCTGTCTAACCAGTGCTTCATGTCCCTGCCCAAATAGCTGACACAAACACACACACACACACACACACACACACACACAAACACACACACACACACACACACACACACACTTTGAGAAGAGTTTATACAACCACACAGACACTCCTGGGAAAGGCTGGCACAGGTTCTCCAGCTGTGCCCCGTTTTTCCAGACTATATGGTAGTACCAGCTGCCACCACCCACTAATATTTATCAGCTACTCAAAGGCCTTTAAACGGGTGTCCAATTATTACTGTGCAATATTATTATCCAATTGGTAGTATAGCCCAGGACTAAAGCTATTAGAGTGGCTTTGTACAATTTTACCAAAGGCATGCAAGCACTCTAAAGAGCATAAATTATCTCTACAAAAACAGCAACAGTTGAAAGGGTTTAAAAATATTTAATAATAAATAGTCAAAGCACAAGACAATAGTTTTTACTACACAGCGCTAGTCAAGAGTTCAGAGATCCCAGGGAAATACTTAAAATAATTAAATAGTACAGTTCTGATATCACAGAAAAACACTTAGTCTAATATTTCTAGTTTCTAGCTATTTCTAAGGGAAAACACAAGTCTAAGATAAACTTACATATAGAGCAAGGCAGTGGTGGTGAGTTGGATGGTCAAGACAAAAATGCTTAATGCTCTCTGATTCTCTCTGTTTTTAAAATCACATTCCTGGTTCACATTACATCATTCTTCACACTTCCCTGGGTTTCTAGGCTAACAGAAACTACATTTACATTCTTCACCTTTGGGCAGAAACCAGAGCAATAAAGGACATTTATGCATGCAAATTCTGGCCATTAACTCTTGCCTTAAGCAATAGCAAGAATTCCTTCATCTAGACCGGCCGGAGCCGTGTTTACATCAAAGGGTCACAACATGCTTTACTTGGTCAGCAGAGTGCACTGTTGTTACATTATTTTCCAGTTCCATGTGTAACACTATTTTTACCATTTAAGACAACAAGCCTGTGGTTTACATTAATATTTACAGATGACAGAGTTATCTCCAAATTTCTATCTGGCTAGGCTGGCAGCCTTCGCATAAAGCATAAAGTATCATATACTGTATAACATAAGTGCAAAACTAGAAACTTGAAATAGAACACAATTTAGCTAAGTTGAAAGTAATGTTGTTCTTGTTTGCAACCACAACTACCCTGTAACATATACTGATTTTGGTAGTTTTACTCTTAGCAGGCACAGTAACTTCAGTTAAGATCAAAGCTCATCAATACAGCAACTACTGCAGAAATCATGCCCAGAACATGATCAGCACTCCAACTACAGCAGAAATCATGCCCAGAACATGATCAGCACTCCAACTACAGCAGAAATCATGCCCAGAACACAATAAAAAAGTATGAACTTTAGCACCACAGCCACAAGACCCACAAAAACATGCATCTTATGTATTACCCATAGTTATACTGCTCCCCCAAAGTAATCATGCCACATGATCTCCAAATGACTAACACAACCACTCAGCTGCAAACCAGAAAATAATAAAGTGACTTAGGAAGAGTACTCTTCAATTTTACTATATAAAACTGTAAAAGAGTTGAAAACAAACAAGTTAATACATAAATAAACAGTAAAACCTATTCCCTTTCAAGTCTCTGAGTTGACAAGGTTTTTTACCAACACTGTTGATAACACTAAGGATTCGATGGTAAACCAGAAAAACTGGGATTTTTTTTTTTTTGAAAATCACTATATTATCAAAAAACACTATGTAGGTCAAGCACTTTCATCCCTCCACAATGAGAATGACTTCATCAGAACCATCACAAAGTGGTAAAGTACCATGTTAAAAAATGTACGAAATGTGTCATGTGACTTGGTAAAATCAAACTTCTTGAAGTACCAACATACAATATCTTAACATAAGAAAAAGGTAAAATAACCATTATATTAATAAGAGAGTGAAAAATACAAATCACAGAAGCAGTGTTTATAGTAAAATTATGAAATAAAACAATATGTATATATGTGTAAAAACAACTCCAACCATGAAATGTTTGTAAAGGACATATACAAAGTAAGTGTTGTAGGAATACTTGGTAATCATCTAAAATAAAATGGTAAATATACTTATAAGGTATAAAATAATTTGTTGAATAATTGAAGAAAAAATTATGAAAATCAATATTGCATGTAACTGATGTTTGTAGATGTATATATGAAAAAATAAATAAGTGGTGTTATACCTTACCAGCCCTTAACTTTAAAACTGAATTAAATGGGCTCATTCAAACCCGGGGAGTGGAAGCATTAAGTTTAAGTGCCACATCAGCTCCCCATATTCAGTACAGGTCTCCCAAGGGCTATCTCTCATATGTGGTGTCACAATTTCAATTATACCAAAACAAAGCTTTAAAAAAGCAGCACACTCCAAGGTGTGTTTATATAGAGCATTGTTAACATTTTTCTTGATACCATAATAATGCTCATAAATTCTGAGAGGTCTTTCTGTTTTGCCTAAGTGAAAGGCAGGGCAGCTAGAACAACTGGCCAAATATATCACCCCGACAGTTTAACAATTTCCTTTACTAAAATAAACCCTTAATGTACAGTTGTTGTTATTCAGAAATAACTTCTTTAATAATGTTAGTGACAAGCTCAGCTGGGCAACCTCTTGCTAAAAACATGTCAATTAATATGTTTTTCCCCTTATAAATAGGTCATAGGTTGAATACATACTAGTCAACCTGACCACTGACCTCCATAAATACCCAGATCTACTACAAGATGCTGCCATGCTTTAAAGGGAAAACCATGAAAAACAACAAAAAACATGTGACTGTGCAGTTCTAGAATTTAAAGAACACAAACCAAAAGCTCACGTAGTGTCAAGTATATTGAAAACACCAATGAGTCATTGATAAACCAGAAAAACTGGAACTTTATTACAACTCACTATATTATCAAAAACACTTTGTAGGTCAAGTGCTTTCATCCCTTTATAATGTGCAGAACTTTATCAGAACTATTAGAAAGTTGCAAAGCACCAGGTTAAAAAACATATGAAATGTATCACATGACCTGGCAAAATCAAACTTCTTAAAGTACCGACACACAATATCATGAATATAAGAAAAAGGTAAAATAACCATTGTATTAATAAGATATTCAAAAATCCAAATCTCATAAACAGTGTTATACTAAAATTATGAAATAAAGCAATGTGTTATATGTGTGTAAAAATGATTTCAAACATGTAATGTTTGTTAAGGACATAAAAAAAAATATGTGTTGTAAGAAAACTTGGCAACCATTCAAAATGGTGTACCTGCCATGTCTTTATCTGGTTTTGAGACAACAGTTTATTATGGTAACACTCAGTTGGAACAAGAGGGTGAACTCACCCAATTAATCAATTACCTTCACAGCAATGCTATCAAATAACCAGTATTCTACAAACTGTTGTTCTCAACGCTAATATATCGCCTTCTCAAGGCACTGTGAACACAATTTCTACAGTAGAAACTCATGGTTCAGTCCCTGTACTGTCACATGCTTCAGCTTTGGTTATGGCAAGGAGTTCTGATAACATTCTTCATTCATCCAAAACTGATATGAAAATCAGGACACCTACTGATTTGGATGCTTGTTTGAATAAGGACTGGTCTTTTTCCACCCTTTGTTCTTCACCAAAGACAGAACAAACTGAAGAGACTTTGGAATCTATTATTTCTGGGCTGGAGAAAATAAATACTCAAGATGTGTAATTTACACTTAGATAATTGTTTTCTACATTCACAAAGGAATAACATTTGATTCTAATTGGCACTGTGTACTAACGCAGATGTCTGATGAACATGGTTTTGATCATATTAAGTTTATGATTAGACACAATGAATTCCAGATTAACAAAATTTTGGGTGAAGTGCAGTGTCCCAAAGACAAAATATTAAATAACTGCATTTACAAAATGAAATATGATAATGTTTTTGTTAAAACTGATCAACAATATAAGATTAGCAAGGCAAGAAAACACAAAAAAGTTATTGATGAGAAATAGTATGCTATACACGCATATCCACTATCAAACAAACCTCAGGCACATTTTCTTTTAACACAACTAATGGGAATTATGGAACTGTAATTGATGCATATCAATAATTTGATGTTAGAGATGACATTACATATGTAGGTTCACCACTAGAACAATATAGCATGGTCCATATTGACGTGCTTCATAATTCTTTCATGCAAACTGACACTTTAGAATTCCCCCCTACCATGCAGGTCAGAGATAAGCAAACAGGGAAGGGAACTCTCAGGATTCACATCTGTATTGCAATACCCCTCACAGGCAATTAGGTTACACAAGAATGAAAGGGAGAGGAGGAACAAGAGGACAATGGGGAAACAAAAGGGGTATGAACAACAGAAATAAAATGAATTAAACCATTAAGGTACCTAGTATCACATCTAAATTTGATGGCAAACTTTTAACACTAAAAGGCTTCACTATTTTTAACTATATTAGTACAGATCATTCTTCCCTTTTTGAAAAAGGTTTAACTTTTAATTCTCATACAAAGGTTGATATTACTGATTTATTACTTGACTTAAGGTTGTTTACTAGAAAATTAAATGTAGCCATCTTGTTGAACAAGCAAGTCAATAGCACATCTATCCACACCGGTGTCTACAAGAAGGCAAGTGTTTTTAATCTCCTTATGAACAACATACAGTCTACTTCTGAGAAAGCACGTGAGAGGGATTTTTACTAAGTCATGGCAGTTCAACTATTTTGCATCTATCTACTAGTGAATGCACCCTTTTGTCCACCCTTAAACAGAGCACTGCTACCAGAATCATGAAACCGCATAATGGAGGCGGGGTTGTGATCAAAGATAAAAATGGACTCTGTGGGCAAGATTTTCATGATACTACAGGATGCACAAAAATATACATCATTGTCTAGAAATGAAATTAATATTGCATATCATAAAACTGGCTTATTCTTTGGTAATGCTCTTTCCCAAGAATTCATTTCTTTGGACCTGTATAATTTTTTCCTTAACAAGAGTCTGATTATACCAGCCATTTATGATATCCCAAAAGTCCATAAAAATATCACAGGGTTCAAAAATCTATCCTTTTGAGTTTGTTATTGACAGAATATTGAAGGACGCACTTTCTGAATATTAACATATTCCGAAGGACATATGGGATTTTTTTAAGTAAATTCATACAAGATTACACTGAACATCATACTTTTCATACCATTGATGTAGTAGACCTTTTCACTAGTATTCCACATGACACAGGTTTAGAATTCTTCCACTCTGATTTATCTTGACAATAAAATGGTTAGATTAATTATGGAACTGATGGAATTAATCTTATGTGATCATTTTATTTACTTTCAGGCGAAGTACTATTGGCAAATGAGAGGAGTGGCAATGGGTGCAGCAAAAAACTTGAAAAAAAACAAAAAAAATACTCTTGTTTTCCATACTTTTCTAATAGTTTGTTCCAGTGATCAGATTCTGCTGATCCCTGGGCTTTGTCTTGGTTCCTGTTTTCTCCATTTTCCTTGTTTGGTCAAGGGGTAGTTTCTTTACTCATTAGTGGGAGTAGGGAGTACTGAGCTGCCTGTTTGTCCTCAGTGGAGTGGTTTAAGGCAGAAACTTGTAGTTTATTGGCCATTTTGGGTCATTTCCTGTCTTTTCCAGCCCCCTGCTATAAAGCACGCTTTAGCGCGGAGTTGCCACTGTTGCACACTAGGGCAGCGCCGGTTAAGCAGGTTTAAACTATTCGGGCTACCTAAAATCCACTCTTCAAATTTTCCCTTAAAACTACCTCCCTCGAACTATACTACTGATCTAATCAGCGTATCCTATAACTAAAAATATCCTCTCTACTTGACTCCAAGTAGACTATTCTCTATCTGTTAAACCTAGCACTTGCTCCTACAGTACTTATTACCTTGATACGGCACTTGTCATAGATAGTACCCCAAAAGGCAACCCCCCATTTCGGGTCACACCGTCCGGAATCCTTTTAAAGTTTTTGTCTATCCTTCTAGCATGTCGAGGGATCAGTTGCTAGTGTCCTCTCCTGCTCAGCTGGTGAACCTGGGAATATTGAGGCAATGTTACAATTGCCTCATGTACACAAACAACCTCTCCTCCTCCCACAAAACACAAATACATGCGAGAGATGCAACTATACGGCCAAACTGGAGGCTGAGCTCTCTCAACATAGGACTGGCAAGACCAGTCAGGAGGAGAAGGTTACCACACACACTATAGACCCAGTCTCACATAGTACCATTACAACCTCAAATCATACACATAAACACACAAAGACATACTCGAGGCTCTGATCAAAAATCTACCAAAACAGCAGAGGCCACCAAAGCAGACACCCAAACAACCACCACCTCAGAACACAACACCTGCAACACATAGACCTCACAGTCAGAGTGTCAAACAGTCACAGCCCTTAAGGCCAAACACAATGCCAGACACACTAGTCATTGGTGACTCCATAGTCAGACACACTGGCGTCACCAGACTGAGTAAGGAGAAGGTCACAGTAAGCTGCCTGTCGGGTGCTAGAATCAAGCACTCAGGTCTCTCAAGAGCGGGTACAAATATGACTCAGTCATAGTCCACGCTGTTGTAAGCGACCTGAGACGTTACTCCTTGGACTACATGAAAAGAGACACTGAGGAGCACTCAGAGTATGTAGCCCAGACAGGTATGACACTAACCTTGAGCAGTTTCCTACCTCCACCAAGAATGACGCCACAATACAGAGATAAGATGATCAGCTTTAACAATTGGCTTAATCACTGGTGTCATTCAAAGGGGATCCAGTGTCTGTCTGCCTGGGATGACATGCTGGACAAGCCGCACCTGTCACCCTGGGATTCGGATATTGGCAAAGGCTCTTGCCACCCTCATAGTGCCTTTTTAGGCAAGGCTCAAATTCTAAACCTACCACCCTAGAACACAAAAAGGAAAAAACTAAGGGTAATGCTGCTCAATGCCAGAAGTCTAAATCTCAAAATGCACTCGAGGCCCTTCTCAGTATGGAGAACATCGATGTCTGTGCTGTGACAGAAACCTGGTTCAAGGCTCCTGAGAGCACCCCAAGCTATCAGGTTTTACCTCATATCATGCGTTCCGGCCCAAAATCCGGACAATACCAAGAAAGGAGGGTATCCATATTCATCAAGGACACCCACACCTCAAGACTGGTGGCAATGCACGATGCATCGGAGACCATCCGGGTGCAATTAACCATAGGCAAGACTGCTCTGCAAATTGTAGCATGTTACAGGCCACCCTCACAAACTCAGGAACCTCACATGGCCTTCCTGAAAACACTAGAGGATAAATGTATCACCAAACACCATCATACTAGGTGACTTCAATTACCCTAATATAGACTGGGAACACTACTCAAGCCCAAACAAAGTTCCTGGAATTCATAAACTCAAATGCCATGGAACAACTAGTCACCATCCCACAAGAGGAGATAACATACTTGATCTCATCATCACGAACATGGGAGCACAATGTTCAACACGAAAGTACCCCTCACTGGTGAGATCAGATCACAAACTAATCTCGCTGGAGGTCCTCATCCCACCCCACCTGAAATAAAAAGACCACAGTAAAGAACTTCTCAAAAGCCGACTTCACACTTCTAAAGACTAGTGTGGTCTCCTTTAAGGCCCCGAGCGGCGGAAAAACAGTACTCCGCTGACAATCACTTACAAATGCCTTCTACCAGCACCTGCAGGACTGCATGGATAAGGCAATCCCAAGCAAAACAAAGACTCTTTGTACCAAAGGCAAGCGTCCAGTCTGGTGGACCCCAGCCATAAACAAACTCTACAACAAAAGGAGGAAGCTACAACAAGATAGAGCAAAATCCTTAAAAGGTAAGACACCCTTGATCACTATAAGTAAAAAACTAAGAGCTCTCATAAAATCATCCAAAGCAAATTCTGAGAGAAAAATAGCTAAAGACTCAAAAGACAATCATAAGGCCTTCTTTAGCTATGTTAGAAACCTGGGAGGAAACTACCAGATATGCTCAGAACTATTTCAAAATGATGTGAAGATTACTGATCCTACAGACATTGCCAACATACTGGCTGACAGGTTCAGTGCAAACTTCTAGATATCTATACC